>NC_058415.1:64740127-64750808 GCF_002201575.2 Neomonachus schauinslandi
CTTTAAAATTTTTATTCAGGTATAATTAACATAGTGTATTAGTTTCAGGTATACAATACAATGATTTATTTTTTTTTAATTTTTTTAAAGATTTTATTTATTTATTCATAAGAGACAGAGAGAGAGAGAGAGGCAGAGGGAGAAGCAGGCTCCCCCCTGAGCAGGGAGCCCGATGCGGGACTCGATCTCAGGACCCTGGAACCATGACCTGAGCCAAGGGCAGACGCTTAACCATCTGAGCCACCCAGGCACCCTACAATACAATGATTTAATAATTAATACATTTCCCACTGCTCATCAAGATAAGTGTGCTCTTAATACCTTTTATCTATTTCACCCATCCCCCACCTACTTCCCCTCTGGCAGCCACCAGTTTGTTCTCTGTATTTAAGTGTCTGGTTTTTTGTTTGTCTCTTTTTTTGTTTGCTTGTTCGCTCATTTGTTTTGTTTCTTAAATTCCACACATGAGTAAAATTTGTCTTTCTCTGTCCGACTTATTGCATTTAGCATTATACCCTCTAAGTCCCTGCATGTTGTTGCAAATGGCAAGATTTCATTGTTTTTTTTTTAAAGATTTTATTTATTTGACAAAGAGAGACACAGCGAGAGAGGGAAAACAAGCAGGGGGAGTGGGAGAGGGAGAAGCAGGCTTCCCGCTGAACAGGGAGCCCGATGCGGGGCTCGATCCCAGGACTCTGGGATCATGACCTGAGCCGAAGCCAGACACTTAATGACTGAGCCATCCAGGCACCCCAATTTCACTCTTTTTTTATAGCTGAGTAATATTTCATTGTATATATACACTAAATCTTCTTTATCCATTCATCTATCAGGGACACTTGGGCTGCTTCCATATCTTGGCTATTGTAAACAGTGCTGCAATAAACCTAGGGCTGCATATAACTTTTTAAATCAGTGTTTTCATTTTCTTTGGGTAAATACCCAGTAGAGAATTACTGGATCATATGGTAATCCTATCTGTAATTTTTGGAGGAACTTCCATACTGTTTTCCACAGTGGCTGCCCCAATTTGGATTCTCACCAACAGTCCAATGTACTCACTTTAAATATTCCTCTAGTTGAGTAAAATGACACTTCTTTTCCAGGGTCAATCTCTATGAAAAAAGATACTTGAAGAAGTTTTCTCTTAGGACCTTCAATTATGTCCAGTTGTAGTACAACCTTCCCAAATGTGGAATCATTGGATAAAATGAAACTATCTTTATTAGAAAAGGCAATCATTCTCTTTAAATTATGAAACTTAAAAAATACACATGTTTAGTGTAATACTAAAGATGCTCTATGAAAGTTTGCTGATATATTTCTCTTGAAGACAATTCTTTTTGAAGGAAATGATTTTTACCTAGAATTACATACTAAAAGACTAAAAAAATCTTTGTTTGTTGTAAACAATCAGGCTTTTTGGTTTGGGTTACGGCAAAAACAATTTTCTGGAATTTTTTTTAACATTCTCTTGTTGCTTTGGCATAATGCAGATTCCAAGTTTTCTAATCTGTCAGTGACTATAATAAAGCAGATCCAAGTCACAGTGTAGCTTAGCTCTAGGTGAGTCAAATTATTAGTAGTTATAGTGATCCTCAGAGTTCCTTTTAGAAAATAAGAATGCTGCTACCAGTAAATGAAGATGACAATGAAAAATCAGCACTCAGAGTGTAGCTTACTGATTATATCCTATTTTGACAAGGTTAATAAATATAGCAAGAACATATTGATTTTGTTCCCTAATTTTCTCTTGTACTTTCCAATGAGGAATATCATACCCAATCACTATGATATGGGTAATACGTGACACTGCAACATCCAGGAGTACAGACTTGACAGGCTACACAACAACTAATTCCTAAGTATACAAACACAACTGTGATCAGTCTTTTAAACTCAGTTGTTGAAACTGGTAAAAAATCTCTCTCTATCAAATACATTTTTACCATAGGTACAAAAAACTACAAGTGTTTGGGATGATTACTTACATAGTTACACAAAATGATGAATGTATGTTACCTGCTAATTTAGAGTAATAGCTCAAATTCCTATCAATTTCAATGGTTTTCATGTCTAATCAGAAACGGGGCATTAATCCTATCAAATTACAAATATTCCCTGCATTTTACTCAACATACACTTTATGTAACATGTTGAAAAGCTATCATCATTAAGGTTTGCTCTAAAATTAAAAATAGTGCAACTACTACAAGAAATAGCTTTTCATTTGTAGAATCTAGGGAGGGATTTTAAGCCACAGGTAAAACTTTTACCTGAGATATCTGAAGCCTTCAGAAGCCAAAAAACCACAATAACAATTAATTTCAAATGCTGAAAATTCTTTGTATTGCCAGAGGTAAATATTTGAAATTAACTTTGGGACTTAGGACTACATGATTGTGTGTGCATGTGGTGTGTGTGTGTGTGTGTGTGTGTGTGTGTGTGTGTAGGAAGAAGGCAGGGTGTGGGATTTCTGCAATGCAAACTTTCTGAATATGCAAGACAAAGCAAAATCCTTTTCTAGAGTGGTAAGTTTGTAGACACTGAACTGCTCTCAATGGTATAAAAGTTCCACGTCTGGATGCATAAGTCATGAAGGCAATGGATTTGGGCTTCCACTGAGAGGCCAATACAAGGCATTATTGTCCTTGGAATTTATGAGAAATTACAAACAAGAGAGGGATCCTGTTTGGGAAGGAATATTTGCCCTAGATATTAGAAGCAACTAAGAAGCTTAATAAAAAAGTCAGCCACAGGAAATTCCTTAAGAAGTAGCATGTCAAATAAATTTTAACTACAGTAATATTTGGCTTATAGTTTTCATATATGTTTATCTCCAAATTTTAATAGAATTTATTTAATAAACTTGTATTATTGACACCTTGGGTAAAAGAGACAGATGCTGTCTTCCATAATCAGAGAGTGAAGCATACTGGAAGAAATACAGCAAGAGGTAGAATACATTATAAAATGAACAGTGAAGAATGGAAAAGAAATACTAAACAGCAATTTTAAATGATGTGCAAAAAAAAGAAAAGGAACAACTAGCAAAAAAAATTGACTTCATGAATCTTCAGAAGTATTGGAGAAGTGCTGGACTCTTTGCTGTCACACAAAATATGTACTCAGAATGTTGTTTAGATATTGATAGAAAGGATGCCCCTATATGGCTTGTACAGATTATTGATCTTAAGTCCAAGCACAGAGTCTTGATGATATTCCATTCCTCTATGAATTCATCCATATATTGTTCAATCTGGAAAATGCCCCCTTAAAATATATTCTAGTTGTGGCTGCTTATCACCACCTCCACCACAACCATTCCAGGGCAAGACACCATTTACACCTGAACCACTACAATATTTTCTAACAGTTCTTACCTCCTGCTTTATCTCCCTTGCATCCTTCTGCATACACAGATCATATTTTCAAATGGTAAATCAGATCACATTATTTACCTATCCCAGTTTTATTCCCCTTTACTCTTAGAAAGTAATTCAAATATCTTAACATTATTTACAAGGCTCCAACTCCTGCCTAATGTCTAATCACTCTCCCTGATAGTCTTTCCATTCTAGCAGCAAAAAATTTTGTTATTGCTCAAAGGCATTACTTAGCCTGTCTATGCTTGTGTTTCCCCCTGCATTGTTTTTTTCTCACATTGTCCACTGGCTCGTTCCTTCACATAGCCCAAAACTCTACTCAAATAGTATCTTACTGAAATAGAGTTCCATCATTCTCTACTTTTTTTGGTACATGATATATGTTACTGCTATTTTTTTAAATTTTGCAGTAACTTTTCATTTTAATTCTTTTCATTTCAAATAAACAAAAAAAAGTTATGAGAAGTTCAAGAAATCCCTGTATGTCCTTTATTCAGATTCAGCAGTTCTTTGTATTTTATTCATTGCTTTTGGTTTATGATTCTCTCCCCCATATATAAAGTAGTAGACTCCTGTAAGTAATGATAAATTATTTCCCTGTAATGATAAATAGCAATGACTCAAGGCTGAATAATCAAGGGGAATGCAAAAGCTGAGGCAGTAAGAAGTGAATGGTAATATCTTTGGGAAGTGGTGAGTAATCCAATGTGACTTGAAGTCATAGAATGAATGGAAGCATGCATTTGAGAAAGGCAAATATTTATATACATATTTTTATAAATATATATATTTATAAATATATGGTCTATATATTGTATTACATATAATATTATAGTCTATAATTTATGTGTCTATATGTTTCTTACAGTCTTTATAAAGCAGCATATAAGGATTCTCTCCTTCACTCCAGTTGGGCTTTTAGCCCTCTTTCCATTTATCCATCAAAAATGTTTTTGTCAAGGTTACTGTTAATACTGCTAAATTAAATTGACAATTTACAGACCTACTTAGATAAACAGATATCCAAATCATTATTACAGTGATCACTATAATAATAATAATGAAGTCATTAAATCACCTCTTGTGGCCATTGTTAACTCTAAATTTGTATGCCCTGCAAATACCAGGGGAAAAAAATCTTCATTCTGTCTGGTTTAGTGACAAAAAAGAGACAGAGTAACTGTTCCAGTGTATAAATATCATCCTTGGTTTTCCAATCACATATAGAAAATAACATGCCCTTTAATGTAAAACCAGATGCAAGTGATGTAATAGGTTCCTAGTATTTGGGTATCATTGAGGTAAAGTTGAAAAATGAAAGAGGAAATACTCAATAACATATTACTTTTTACTTTTTAAAATTTCAATTACTCTGAAAGATTTCAAAATATGAAAATGATTGATCCATACCATTGACTTATTTTGGTCATATTCTGTTAAAAATTATGAATGACTATGCAGTTAATATGTAAGATTATTAAAAAGTAAAGTGACAACGATACCTATATTGATTTGTTATGTAGACCATAAGAATTATATAGGCAAAATAATTATATTTAAAAATTCCTAATACAGAGGTACCTGGGTGACTCAGTCAGTTAAGCATCTGACTCTTGATTTTGGCTCAGGTCATGATCTCAGGGTTGTGAAATCAAATCCCGCATCTGGCTGTGCACTCAGCACAGTCTGCTTGTCCCTCTTCCTCTGTTCCTCTCTCTGTCATGCTCTCTCTCTCTCTCTCTTAAATAGTGTTTAAAAAAAATTCCTAATATGACTTATATAGCAAAAAAAAAAAAGGAAACAATTTAAGTATCCATCAACAGCTGAATGAATAAACAAACTGTGGTATATCCATACAATGGACTACTAGTCAGCAAGACAGGAATGAACTATTGATACATGGTACAACATGAATGAACCTCAAAATAATTATGTTAAGTGAAAGAAAGCAGACAAAAAGAATACACACTATGTGATTCTATTAATACAAAATTCTAGAAAAATAAACTGATCTCCAGTAATAGAAAGTTGGTCAGTGGTTCCTGTCAAAGAGGGATGATGAGCAACAAGAATTACTAACATTCATAACAAAGCTTTGGGAGAATGTTTATTATCTTGATTGTGGTGATGGTTTTATAGATAAATATATATGCCAGAACTTATCAAAATGTATACTTTACCACATGCAGTTATTGTATACCAACAGTACCTCCATAAAACTTTTTAAAAAAAGAAATGGAAGAGACATTGAAAAAAAAATTCCTAACATGCTTTTTTGAGTAAAGGTGGGCCTTCTCATTTTGTAGATTAAAATACTGAGCTGGTTATTGAAAAAGTTGTTTGATACTCTTTTTTTTAACAGCAGTCCATTTTTTTTATAATTAAAAATGATCCATCAATGTCTATTCTCTCTGACTAAAACTCAATTCTCTTGTCCACATTGGCAAGCCACACTTCCATTCTCTTAAGTGATTTGAGCTCAGATTTATGTCCCGAATGGCCCCATTAACCAGGTTGAAGTTTTCACCCCATGAGGATAATGGCATCTGTGACATCACAGATAGAGGACTTCTTAACAGAAGAAAGTGCCAGAGAAACTGTTTATAAAAAGATGATTAGATAATAAAAGGTGAGATAAATTCTTTATGTGTTGAATGCCCCCTACAGCCTAATTAATGGGGTCATGCACATATTTATCTATGCTAATTATGTTTTCCATTTCATTTTCTGCTCTCCATACAGGGTAATTGGTAAAGATGAGTCTCTTCTGTGTCCTTTATTCTTAATGTTTAAAGAGAAATGGACTTTCCTTCTAACTGAAGTTGAAAAGATGGAATATAACTAATGTCATAATAAAAGTATATATAATCAATTTGTACTTATTTATGGATAGGTCAGATCTACTTTAAATTTTTTTTAGTAAAGTCAAATCTTACTAACTTCCCTTTGCATGGGAATATTTTTTAGTATGTGTTCTTAATGCACTTCTGTGATTTTAGTAGCAATATTATATAATTTGACATCAAAATAAGTCATAAAGACTTTAAATAATTCATTCTCCTTGAATTTTGGATTTTAAAATTTATTTGTTTATTTATGCAAAGACTCATTTTCCAAAGCCTCCCTTCCTTAGCCAGTATTTAAGAGTTAGTAAATCTCTATGTGTGAGAAAAATAAACACCTACCATATTTGTCTTTTCATATCACTCAAAACATAAGCTGGTTCTTTTTTTAAATTTAATTTTATTATGTTATGTTAGTCACTATACAATACATCATTAGTTTTTGATGTAGTGATCCACGATTCATTGTTTTCGTATAACACCCAGTGCTCTAAGCTGATTCTAATACATGGGAAAATGTGCAAGCTTTTAGCACATAGTAACTAGTTAGTGAATTTTTATTTTTCTCGCAAGGGTAGAAAACAATGATAATCTAATGACTAAAGTTGCTTCTCAGAAGTGCACATTTCCATTTGTAACTTCATTCTGAATTCATAGGATCTCAAAATATTTTTTAAAAATCAAAGACCATTTTGCCATAGTGAACAGTTTGGCTTTGTAATTTTACTTGACAGCTTCCTTACTGGAATTTCCATAATAATTTTGTTAATTATTTGTATGTCAACTCCATATTGTACCTCCCAGTTTAGAGAACAGTCTCAGTTCAGACTTCCCATGTTCTAATACAGACTGAATTTATAAAGTCATCTTAACCTTCTCAGTCCCATTTCCCTTATCAATAAAATAGGAATATAATATCTCTCATATGGCTGTTGTAAGGATCAAATAAAATAATTTCCTTTAAAAACTGTATACACAGTAACTACAATATGCTGGATATTTATTAAAAATACTTACTGATATCAATGAAACTAGAAGTCAGCCCCAAGAAAAATTTTGGAAAGATCACAAATACATGGAGGTTAAACAACATGCTACTACACAATGAATGGGTCAACCAGGAAATAGAAGAAGAAATTAAAAAATACATGGAAAGAAATGAAAATGAAAACACAGTGGTCCAAAACCTTTGAGATACAGCAAAGCAGTCCTGAGAGGGAAGTATATAGCAATATAGGCTACCTTAAGAAGCAAGAAAAATCTCAAACAACCTAACCTAAAGGAGCTAGAAAAAGAACAAACAAAGCCTAAAGCCAGCAGATGGAAGGATATAATAAAGATTAGAGCAGAAATAAATGATACAGAAACTTTTAAAAAAAGAAACAGAACAGATAGTGAAACCAGGAGTGGGTTCTTTGAAAAAATAAATGAAATTGATAAACTTCTAGCCAGACTTATCAAAAAGAAAAGAAAAAGGACCCAAGTAAATAAAATCATAAATGAGAGAGGAGAAATAACAACCAACAAAACAGAAATACAAACAATTATAAGAGAATATTATGAAAAAATATATGCCAACAAATTGGACAACCTGGAAGAAATGGATGAATTCTTAGAAACATATAAACTACCAAAACTGAAACAGGAGGAAAGAAAACTAATAGGACAGACTAATAACCAGCAAAGAAACAGAACTGGTAATCAAATATCTCCCAACAAACAAAAGTCCTGGACCAGATGACTTCACAAGCTAATTCTACCAAACATTTAAAGAAGAGTTAATATCTATTCTCAAACTATTCCAAAAATTAAAAAAGAGGAAAGAAAAACTTCTGTATTCATTCTGTGAGGCCTGCATTACCCTGATACTAAAACCAGATAAAGACTCCACTAAAAAAGAGAACTACGGGCCAATATCCCTGATAAACATGGATGCAAAAATTCTCAATAAAATACTAGCAAACCAAATCAGCAGTATATTAGAAGAATCATTCACTATGATAAAGTGGGATTTATTCCTAGGCTGCAAGGTTGGTTAAATACTTACAAATCAATGTGATACACCACATTAATAACAGAAAGGATAAGAACCATGTAGTCATTTAAATAGATGTAGAAAAAGCATTTGATAAAATACAGCATCCATTCATGATAAAAACCCTCAACAAAGTAGGGTTAGAGGGAACATACAATAACATAATAAAGGCCATATGTGAAAAACTCACAGCTAATATTATCTTCAGTGAGGAAAACCTGAGAGCTTTTCCTCTACCATCAGGAACAAAATAGGGATGTCCATTCTCACCACTGTTATTTAACATAACACTGGAAGTCCCAGCCACAGCAAACAGACACCAAAAGGAAGTAAAAGGCATCCAAATCAGTAAGAGGTAAAGCTTTTACTCTTTGCAGATATGATACTCTATATAGAAAACCTGAAAAACTCTACCAAAAAATTGTTAGAACTGATACATGAATTCAGTAAAGCTGCAGGATACAAAATCAATGTACATAAATCTTTTGCATATCTATACACCAATAATGAAGCAGCAGAAAGAGAAATTAAGAATCAATCCTATTTACAATTACACCAAAAAAATAAGATACCTAGGAATAAACCTAACCAAAGAGGTGAAAGACTCTGTACTTTGAAAACAATAAATCACTGATGAAAGAAATTGAAGACGACGCACAGAAATGGAAAGACATTCCATGCTCATGGTTTGGAAGAACAAATATTGTTAAAATGTTTATACTACCCAAAGAAATCTACACATTTAATGCAATCCCCATCAAAATAACAGCATTTTTAGCTAGAACAAACAATCCTAAAATTTGCATGGAACCACCAAAGACCCCAAATAGCTACAGTAATCTTGAAAAAGCAAAGCAAAGCTGGAGGCATCACAATTCTGGATTTCAAGGTATATCACAAAGCTGTAGTCATGAAAACAGTACAGTACTGGCACAAAAATAGACACAGAGATCAACAGAACAGAACAGAACAGAAAACCCAGAAATAAACCCACAACTATAGGGTCAATCTTTGACAAAGCAGGAAAGAATATGCAATGGGAAAAAGAAAGTCTCTTCAACAAATGGTGTTGGGAAAACTGGAGAGCAACATGCTAAAGAATGAAACTGGACTACTTTCTTACACATACACAAAAATAAATTCAAAATGGATGAAAGACCTAATGTGAAACAAGAAACCATCAATCCTAGAGGAGAACACAGATAGTAACCTCTTTGACATTGGCGGTAGTTATATCTTCTAGTTAGGTCTCCTGAGGCAAGGGAAAGAAAAGCAAAAATAAACTATTGGGACTTCATCAAAATAAAAAGCTTCTGCACAGCAAAAGGAAGCAATCAACAAAGCCAAAGGAAACTATGGAATGGGAGAAGATATTTGCAAATGAAATATCTGATAAAGGGTTAGTATCCAAAATATATAAAGAACTTACACAACTCAACATATAAATAACAAATAATCCAATTAAAAATGGGCAGAAGACATTATAGGGCTCACTCATTTTTACTCTATTTACCATGGATCAGAACCTTGCACTACTTGTTGTCCAGTGTCTCAAAACCATTGTTTCATATATTTTGTCCAGTTTCTAGTTGTTTAATGGTAAATATGGCCCTTGTTATTCAATCATGGCTAGATAAATTCTGCATTTATTTAAGTCTGTCATTTATTGCTTCTTTTATTTGGAAATGTTTGCATTAGGTATATATATATTTAAGGATTATCAGACCCTGTTGATGAATGGACACCTTTATTATTACGAAATGATCCTTTACATATGGAATATTCCTTCTTCTTCAGCCTGATTTTTCTCATACTGATATATACACTACAAATTTCTTATGATTAGTGTTTGCATAGAATGTATCTTTCTAAACTTTTACTCCTAATCTAGCTATAATTTTAAAAATACATCCACTATGTGGTTCCCATAGGGAACATATAATTGTGTTTAGCTTTCTCATCAAGCTTGGTTATCTCTAACTTTTAATTAGAATGATTAAATGCTTAGAATATTTTGTGATTATCAATATATTTAGTATAAATCTATATATCCAATCTTGCTCTAAATTTTGCTATTTGATTCCAGTTTGTTCTATTCTGACTTTGCCTTCTCCTCCCTTTTTCTTTTCCACCTGCTTTTGGATTGAGCATATTTATATTCCATATTTTGTTAATTACTGGCTCTTTAGCTAATTTCCTTTGTTTTAATTTTAGTGAGTTTTCAAGAGTTACAGTATGCATTTTTAATTTATCACTTTGTCTTCAAATAATATTGTGTTAATTCTCATATAAATTTAAGAATCTTATTTTTTTTTTAGTTTTTTTTTTATTCTTATGTTAATCCCCATACATTACATCATTAGTTTTAGATGAAGTGTTCCATGATTCATTGTTTGTGCATAACACCCAGTGCTCCA
>NC_058415.1:64751208-64853725 GCF_002201575.2 Neomonachus schauinslandi
TATATATATATATATATATATATATACCACATCTTCTTTATCCATTCATCTGTCGATGGACATCTTGGCTCTTTCCACAGTTTGGCTATTGTGGACATTGCTGCTATAAACTTCGGGGTGCACGTACCCTTTCGGATCCCTACTTTTGTATCTTTGGGGTAAATACCCAGTAGTGCAATTGCTGGATCATATGGTAGCTCTATTTTCAACTTTTTGAGGAACCTCCATACAGTTTTCCAGAGTGGCTGCACCAGCTTGCATTCCCACCAACAGTGTAGGAGGGTTCCCCTTTCTCCGCATCCCCGCCAACATCTGTCGTTTCCTGACTTGTTAATTTTAGCCATTCTGACTGGTGTGAGGTGGTATCTCATTGAGGTTTTGATTTCTTCCTTCCATACTTCTGCAGTTGTTGCCGTATGTTCTACTTCTATGTGCTTGAAACCATATATGTGGTTTCTTTTGCTTTAGTATCCCAGTTGTATTTTTTTTATAACAGACTTTATATTTTTAAAATTTTATGTTCACAGCAAAATTGAGAGGAAAATACAGAGATTTTCCATATACAATCTGTAGCATATACGAAAAGTTCCCCCACTATTAACAACCCACATCAGAATAGTGTGTTTGTTATAATCTATGATGAACCAACAGTGACACATCATTATCACCCAAAGGTTATAGATTACATTAGGGTTCACTCTTGGTGTTGTATATTCTATGGGTTTTCACAAATGTATAATGACTTACAATTACCCTTATAATATATAGAATAGTTTCACTGACCTAAAAATCCTACATGCTCCACTTATTCATCCCTTTCTCTCCCTTAAGCCCTGGCATTCATTGATATTTTTACTGTCTCTCAAGGCTACGCCTTTTCCAGAATGTCATATAATTGGAATCATATGGTATGTAGCCTTTTTGGTTTGGCTTCTTTCACAGATTGTCCCTTCATAGATGTATATAAAAAGTTATTGCCAAACACAAGGTCATCTCGGGTTCTCCTACGCGATCTTCTAAGAGTTTTATACTTTTGCACTTTACATGATCTCTACCATCCATTTTGTGTTAAATTTCATGAAGTGTGTTAGGCCTGTGTCTAGATTCTTTTTTTTTTTTTTTTTGCATGTGGCTGTCCATTCGTCCCAGCATCATTTCTTGAAAAAAAACCTGTCTTTTCTCTATTTTATTGCCTTCCATTATTTAGAATTTGCCTCCAGACAGAAAGCTTTGCTAATCCCAATGAGGAAGATCTTCACATGGAGTGGTAGCCGGAGCATGTGGTATCGGATTCTAAAGATTGTAAAGTGCTTCTGTGAAGAAGGATAAGTGGCAAATCGGAGCCTGAGAAGGATCAGGTGGGTGTCCAGGTGGAAAGAAATCAAAGAAAGGGTGATAAGCCTTCAAAAAACAAATTTCAGCACTTGCTCTTATCCAATGTTTGTGAACAGTTTTTTTTCCCACCACTTTTTGTCTCATTTATTAGTTGTGTATGATACAATGCTTATCCTTTAGAAATTATTCCTTCATGGGCAGAAGCAGAAATCCTGTATTTTCCTATTTGTTTCTATATATTTAAAACCATGTGTTCATACTGATACCACGAGTGCCAAGCCAATAATTTTCTTCCTTTTGATGATTCTTTTCCCAGTGAGAAACCTGCTTCCATTATCTTTAATAATTTGATCCATCCTCCTATATCTAACAACCGCTTTTCCTTTGCAGTGCCCATGGTGACCCACTGAGGCTCTAATACCCACCTAGATGTTCCCTCCCCCATGTGAACATCCCCATTATCCCCATTAGGGCTTCAGCATTCTAAGCCAGACCAACCCTTTGCATGGTCACCTTCCTCTACCTAATGAGGCCTTCCTCCTCTGTGCTCCTGTCTTTGTCCTACCTGCACTCTGACACCTTACACAGGACTGTCCCCACTTTTGGATGTTTTCCTTACTCATTCAGACTCTGAACAACTTTGCCAGGCCCCTCATGGACACCTTCCTTACCACTTTTAGGTTCTGGTACCCTTTCATTGTGCTTTTTTCTCACATAGACGCTTTTCTGATTCTTCTCAAGCTCAGAATGGCCACACGGCTCTCTCTTTGTGGAAGCACTTCACACCATTCACACTCCAACACCTGGCGCCTCACCCCCCTCCACATGAAGACCTTCTTCACATGCTGGGGCTCTCACACTGCTTGTCACATCACACTTTCACAAGGATGCTCTTCTTCCTGACCTAGGCTCTGACTCTTCATGATAGGTTACCTTAAAATCTGTCACCCCATCTCAGGCTACCTCTATGAATTGTCAGTATCCTCTGTTCTGTCTCTCTTTTGCTGGAACTTTCACATCCTTTTCTGTTCTATCCACTTGCATAGAGGTCTTTCTCAACTAACACATAATCTAACACACCATGCCAGGTCTTCTACCAGTATTCATGCCCTCTGTAATTCTCTTAGGTTCTGATAACTCACACTCGGCAACTGCTATGTATACTCCATTTTGATTTGCCTCTCCACAATAGATTACCCCCTACATGGACACATTCCTCACTCCACTCTGGCTCTGCCATCCCATGTTAGGACTTCTCTAGGCATGAACCACCTTATTTCCCTCACATGGGCACTGCCAACCTGCACTAGGCTGTCCCCACACTTTAGACAACCTTGTTAGTCTGCTTGATTTCAAACACCTCTCACTGGGGGATTACTCTTCTGACTTTAGTTGGACTCTGACTTCTCATGGCAGGCTGTATTCTATGTGGGCACCCTCTTCACTTCGCTAGAATTTCAAAAGTCCATGCCAGGCTGTTTCTCCATGTAGGTACACTCTGTGTTCTTACTTGGCTTTGACATCTTATGTTAAATAGCCTCTCAGTATGGATGTCTTTGTCACCCTGCTTGGGCTCTGACACCTAAAGCCAGGATACCTCCCAAATGATGTCCACTTTGCCCTGATCCCAACTAAAGGCTTTAAAGTTGAATAATTAATGAAGGAAAGGTAAAGGGAGAGGAAGATAAAGAGGAGAGAAGAAGGAATAGGAAAGGAAAACTCACAATAGTATTTGGAGGCATACATTTATATAATATAATCTAGGTAGAGTATGTAGAGAATGACGAATCGAGTAGTTGTATTATGGGTCACTGTGTACTTACTCCTCTTCTACTTCCAAATAATTTAAAAAATCAAATAACAAAGTACATTTTTATAATAATAAGGTATAATTTTTTCAGGAAAGGAAGGGTGCATGATTCTAAAGAGATTAATTTTATTGCTTATCTTAACTAAGACTTATTTATACATGCTGACAAATACAGATGCTTAATAATTCCAGTAGGTTAAGAAAATCCATAGTTATTTAAATTAGGTAATCATTACATGTCTATCTGTACCTGTACTATAGAAAATTTATAATAAAAATTGCATTTATTAAATTAAAATCTAAGAGACTATCCATACTTGGGAATCTATTGATTTAAACTTGCTATGTTAGAAATAGATTGAAAAGTCCATTGCATTTTCTTTTGTTTTAACAACAACAACTAATAAAAAGAAACATTTAGAATTTGTGCATCCACACTTACGGAAATAAAAGCTATTTTGTGGCACAAATCAAAATGCCATTCTTAGTATTAAGATAAATGCAATTTTATTTATAATTTTGCAATGTAGATAACTTACATATGCCACATATATAGAAGAAAAATGTTTACTTATAGCAAGAGAGACTACTGTTAATGTTTCCTAGGGACCAACTGAATATTGTAAGTTGGTTATTTGAACCTCTCTATGCTTCCTTCTCTCAGAAACAGTTATAAGAGTTCAGCACTCTGTACTGGAGACTTCCTTTGTTTCTGTCAATTTATTCTGACTTCTATCAATTAAAGGGATTTTTGATAGGAGGATGGCAAATTTTCTGTCAGCTTTAAGAAGTGGTGGTTTCAGCAGCAATTGTAGAAACAGTAATTTTAGGTGGAGTTCAGTATTGGATGACCCTGCAGTTAGGGTTTACATTGTCTCCAACTGGGCATAACTGGGACTTATCCTGAAACAATGTAGTCATATTCATTAGTTATAACTCAGTGGGTAGAGATAAGATAGTTATAAAAGCTTAGACTAGCCTCCAAAGGATGCCAGGATGGATTTGGGGCAGGATGAGAGTGGGGGTAATAAGTTTAGTGGAGTAAGTAATAATGAAAGTAAGTTCATTATTTTATTAATCATGTATTACATTCTTACATGTTGGGGATTATTAATAAAAATTGTTTTCTGCTGAACCTTAAAATACTTTCATTTTAAAGAAAATGAAACACATTTAAGAGCCCGCAATATGTGTCAGATATCAAATAGGACCTTTAGAAAAATCATTTAACTTTATCTTCACACTTAAATCCTATTTACAATCCATCTAAGTGGTACAGGCAAAGCAGCTGAAATTGTAATCTAGATATGGCTGACTATTTTTATTTATTTTTGTATTCTAAAGATTTTATTTACTTATTTGAGAGAGAGAAAGACAGATACAGCACAAGCAGAGGGAGGGGCAGAGGGAGAAGGAGAAGCAGACTCCCCACTGAGCAGGGAGCCCCATGTGGGACTCAATCCCAGGACGCTGAGACCATGACGTGAGACGAAGGCAGACACTTAACCGACTGAGCCACCCAGGTGCCCCATGGCTGACTTTAAAAAGCCACTACTTTTCTAATAGATTATGTTTAACATCCTTGATTTTAACTAGAGTTGAGTATTAAGGACATGGAAGATGTTTGTCAGAAATATTTGGAATTTTGGGGCACCTGGGTGACTGTCAGTTGAATATCCTACTCTTGGTTTTGGCTCAGGTCATGATCTCATGGTCGTGGGATTAAGCCCCACATCGGGCTCCATGCTCAGAGGGGAGTCTTTTTTTCTCTCTCTCTCCCTCTGCACCTCCTACAAACTCACACTCTCTCTTTCTCTAAAATAAATAAATAAATCTTAAAAAAACAAGTGTATGGTATTTTTAACAGGATTCAAACTCTGTTCAGCCTATTTCCTTTAGAAATTTCAACATACAATATAGTTTGAAGTCCAGAATTGTGATGGTCCAGTTTTACTTTTCTTTTTCAAGTTTCCTTTGCTATTTGGGGTCTTTTGTGGTTCCATACAAATTTTAGGATTGTTTGTTCTAACTTTGTGAAAAATGCTGATGGTATTTGATAGGTATTGCATTAAATATGTATATTCTTTGGGTAATATACATATTCTAACAATATTTGTTCTTCCAATCCATAATCATGTAACATTTTTGCATTTCTTTGTGTCATCTTCAAGTACTTTCATTAGGTTTCTATAGTTTTCAGAGTACAGATCTTGTACCTCTTTGGTTAGGTTTATTTCTAGGTATCATGGTTTTTGGTATAATTATAAATAGGATCAATTCCTTGATTTCTCTTTCTGCTGCTTCATTATTGGTGTATAGAAATTAACAGACTTCTGTGGTTAATTTTGTATCCTGCAACTTTGCTGAATTCATGTATCAGTTGTAGCAATTTTTTGGTGGAGTCTTCCAGGTTTTCTACATAGAGTATCATGTTGTCTGCAAATTGTGAAGATTTGACTTCTTCCTTGCTGATTTGGATGCCTTTGATTTCTTTTTGTTGTCTGACTGCTGAGGCTAGCACTTCCAGTACTCTGTTAAATAACAATGGTGAGAGTGGAAATCCCTGTCTTGTTCCTGACTGTAGAGGAAAAGCTCTCAGTTTTTCCCCATTGAGGATGATATTAGCTGTGTGTTTTTGTATATGGCCTTTATGATTTTGAGGTATGTTCCTTCTTTCCCTACTTTGTTGAGAGTTTTCATCAAGAATGGGTGCTGTATTTTGTCAAATGCATTTCTTTTATCAATGTGGTATATATCACATTGATTGATTTGTGAATATAGAACCACTCCCAGACTCCAGGAATAAATCCCACCTCATCATGGTGAATGATTCTTTTAATGTATTGTTGGATTCAATTTGCCAGTATAAATTCTAGAAATTTGTTTCCTCTAGATTGCCCAATTTGTTGGCATATAATTTTTCATAATATTCTCTTACAATTGTATTTTTGTGGTGTTGGTTGTGATCGCTCCTCTTTCATTCATGATTTTATTTATTTGGGTGCTTTCTCTTTTCTTTTTGATAAGTCTGGCTAGGAATTTATCGATTTTATTAATTCTTTCAAAGAACCAGCTCCTAGTTTTATTGATCTGCTCTACTGTTTTTGTTGTTGTTGTTGTTGCTGTTTCTATATCATTTATTTCTGTTCTAATCTTTATTATTTCCCTTCTTTTGCTGGCTTTACACTTTATTTGCTGTTCCTTTTCTATCTCCCCTAGATGCAGAGTTAGGTGGTATATTTTAGACTTCTTGCTTCTTGAGGTAGGCCTGTATTGCTATGTACTTCCCTCTTAGGACCACTTTTGCTGCATCCCAAAGGTTTTGGACCATCATGTTTTCATTTTCATTTGCATTTGATGAGGGAGCAGAAGGCTAGCTGAGGACAAAGCTGAAGCTGGCATCCTACACCCCCCACCCCATGTGATATATGTGACATTCTTCAGGTACTCCTGGCTGCCCTAAAGGAAAAACAAATGGTTAACTGATAGAGATCACAGTCCTGCAGGACAGGAGTCTCCCTCAGATTACAAATATCCTAGTGATTTACAAGGAAGAAGCTTTCTTATCAATAACCTAACTTCCAGAGACCCATAACTCAGTTTCCTGAAGCCCTAACATCACCCTCCCCTACATGAAATTAAGGGAGGCCGAGGCAGAAGGAAATTAAATAAAATTGAATTTCTTTTGAACCTGAAGCCCATTGACAAGGCCGTGTGATAGGAGGAATGTAACATTCCTCCAAGAAACTCCCAAGAGTCTTCATGTTAGTGCCTCATTAGAGGGAAGAACAACCTTGGCTTGACAATAACCAGGCCTCCAGTATCCTGAGAGTCTTTAGCATATGACAGTCCTTCTGGACACCCCCTTTGTCCTCACCTCCCCAACTCCTGAGTATATAATCAGCCACTCCTCAAGACCACAGTGCAGCCACGGGTCCTGTCCCCGTGCTTTAATAAACCACCATTTTGCACCAAAGATGCCTCAAGAATTCTTTCTTGGTCGTTGGCTCCAGACTCCACCCCAGTGAACCTCACCTATATTCCAAAACTACATCACATTCATGTATTTTTTAATTTCTTCTTTAATTTCCTGGTTAACCCATCCATTTTTTAGTAGGATGTTCTTTAACCTCCACGTATTTGTGGTCGTTCCAAATTTTTTCTTGTAGTTGACTTCAAGTTTCATAGCGTTGTGGTCTGAAAATATGCATGGTATGATCTGAGTCTTTTTGTATTGGTTGAGGCCTGACTTGTGAACCAGTATGTGATCTGTTCTGGAGAATGTTCCATGTGCACTCAAAAAGAAGGTGTGTTCTGCTGCTTTAGGATGAAATGTTCTGAATATATCTGTTAAGTCTATCTTGCCCAGTGTGTCATTCAAAGCCATTGTTTCTTATTATTTTCTGCTTAGATGATCTGTCCATTGCTGTAAGTTGGGTGTTAAAGTCCCCTACTATTATTGAATTGTTATCAATGAGTTTATGTTTGATATTAATTGATTTAGATATTTGGGTGTTCTCAAGTTGGGGGCATAAATATTTATAATGGCTAGATCTTCTTGTTGGACAGACCCCCTTTATTACAATATAGTGCCCCTCTTCATCTCTTGTTAGAGTCTTTGATTTAAAAATCTAGTTTGTCTGATGTATGTATGGCTACTTCGGCTTTCTTTTGACATCTATTAACATGATAAATGGTTTTCCATCCCCTCATTTTCAATCTGGAGGTGTCTTTGGATCTAAAATGAGTCTCATGTAGGCAGCATATAGATGGGTCTTGTTGTTTTATCCATTCTGATATTCTGTGTCCTTTGATTGGATTCCATTTACATTCAGTGATTATTGATCAATATGAATTTAGTGCCCTTGTATTACCTGTAAAAGTCAGTGTTTCTGGAGATTTTCTCTGTTCCTTCTAGTTCTTGTTGCTTTTGGTCTTTTTTCCCACTCAAAGAGTCCCTTTTAATATTTCTTGCAGGGTTAGCTTAGTAGTCATGAACTCCTATAGTGTTTGTTTGTCTGGGAAACTCTTTATCTCTCCTTCTATTCTGAATGACAGCCTTGCTGGGTAAAGTATTCTTGGCTGCATAGTATGGTACTGGCACAAAACCAGACACGTAGATCAATGGAACAGAATAGAAAACCCAGAAATGGATGCACAACTATATGGTTACCTAATCTTCAACAAAGCAGAAAAGAATGCCCCATTGAAAAAAGACAGTCTCTCCAACAAATGATGTTGGGAAAACTGGACAGCAACATGCAAAAAAATGATACTGGGCCACTTTCTTACACAAAAATAAATTCAAAATGGATGAAAGACCTAAATGTGAGGCAGGAAACAATCAAAATCCCATAGGAGAACATAGAGAGTAACCTCTTTGACCTCGGCCACAGCAACTTCTTAATAGACACGTCACTGGAGGCAAGGGAAACAAAAGCAAAAATGAACTATTGGGCCTTCACCAAGATAAAAAGCTTCTGCACAGCAAAGGAAACAATCAACAAAACTGGAAGGCAACCTACATAATGAAAGAAGGTATTTATTTACAAATGACATATCTAAAAGAGGGTTAGTATCCAAAATCTATAAAGAATTTATCAAACTCAACACCCAAAAAACAAATAACCCAATTAAGAAATGGGCAGAAGACACAAATCCAGATGGCTAACAGACACATGAAAAGGTGCTCAACACCACTTATCATCTGAAAAATACAAGTCAAAACCACAATACTACCCCACACCTGTCAGAATGGCTAAAATTATCAACACAGGAAACAACAGATGTTGGCAAGGATGCTGAGAAAGGAGAGCTCTCTACACTGTTGGTGGGAATGGGAGCTGATACAGCCACTGTGGAAAACAGTATGGAGGTTCCTCAAAAAAAGTTAAAAATAGAACTACCCTATGACCCAGCAATTGCACTACTAGGTATTTACCCAAAGGATACAAAATTACTGATTCAAACAGGCACAGGCACCCTGATGTTTATAGTAGCATTATCAACAACAGCCAAATTATGGAAAGAGCCAATTTCATTGACTGATGAATGGATAAAGAAGATGTGGGATATGTATAAATGGAGTATTACTCAGCCATCAAAAATAATGAAATCTTGCCGTTTGCAACAACATAGATGGAGTTAGAGTGTATTATGCTAAGTGAAGAAGTCAGTCATGTTATTCACTCATATGTGGAACTTAAGAAACAAAACAGATGAACATAGGGAAAGGGGGGGGGGGAAGAGAGGGAAGCAAGCCATAAGAGACTCTTAATTATAGAGAACAAACTGATGGTTGCAGAAGGGGAAGTGGGCAGGGGATGGGCTAAGTGGGTGATGGGTATTAAGGAGGACACTTGTGATGAACACTGGATGTTATTTGTAAGTGATAAATCGCCAAATTCTACTCCTGAAACTAATACTATACTATGTCAACTAATTAGAATTTAAATTACACAATATTACTACTATGTTAACTAACTAGAATTTAAATAAAAACAAAAAAGAAGTTTCAACATACATGTCAAGTCTGAATCTTCACACTGCCATTGTGAACACACTACCATTGATGTAATCAATACAGTAGCTGACATATAAATACATACACACACATACCCATGTCAGTATACATGTTTGAGCCATCTAGTTGCTCAAATTCATAAAAAAGTCAAATTAATTTCAATAACACCAGATAAGTATTCCCTATATGACTGTTAAATTTCTTTCAACACCCTCATCTTTAATGTATGTTGAACCAATGCTTTAATACCTATAGGGACTGGGTACTCATTATCTCAGGTAGCAGACATACTTAGATCCTTCTAGCACAAAACCCTGCCTTCACTTAAACGCAAATCTATATTTGAAATGATTTTCTAAAAAAGACATTAATCCCTTTGTTCATGACAGGCTTTCAAATACGGAAGTGATATACCTAATTCCCCTGTGAGCCTGCTCTTTGCTATTTTAAAATGCCATGCTGCCTTCCATCATGTGTCTTGTGAAATAATTTAGAGTCCTTTAAATTCTTCTTTTCCTCTTCATTTTTTGTCTGAATTAATTCCATTTTTATATACCTGGCATTGAACAAAACATCTGAGGAAATGTCATACCCTTAATTCCCTTAGCTGACAAATCATGTCATTTGTCATTCACAATTATAAATCCTTTGAGAGTCTTGTCATTTTGTAGTATCTACAGAATCTGGTAAGGTGTATATAGTCATTTTTTATTTTCTAAGTTAACTGGAAGATTACACATTTTAAAACATTATTAATTATGTCTCATTTACTGTTAGCTGTAAAAAACTGAAAATACAGGAGACATAGATAAATAGTTAATAAATGTTTGCACTCTGGCAGTTGTATCAGCCATAAATGAAAGTATTAGGTTATGGGGCGCCTGGGTGGCTCAGTCGTTAAGCGTCTGCTTCGGCTCAGGTCATGATCCCAGAGTTCTGGGATCGAGTCCCACATTGGGCTCCCTGCTCGGCGGGAAGACTGCTTCTCCCTCTCCCACTCTCCCTGCTTGTGTTCCCTCTCTCGCTGTCTCTCTCTCTGTTAAAAAAATAAATTAAAAAAAAATCTTAAAAAAATAAAAATAAAAAAAAGAAAGTATTAGGTTATGTAAACATTTTGAAACTGGCTTAAGTGAGCAAGTAATTTGTATGATTTTCCTAGAATATGTTCATCTTAGAGATTCAACATACTGTTCTCCAATAATAATAAAATAGTTACACAGTTCAATAGGGACCTAAGGTCAAACCTCATATAATAAAGATATTCAAACTGCTCTTTTGGTTCTTCTCCTTTTAAGATTTTTACTTGTGCTAGGAGTCTTAAATCAAAAACCAATCAGAATAAAATAAAATCCAATTTTATGGGCCATGAAGAAACCATGCAATTTTATTTATCATTACAGAGTCTCTCCCACTTAGATCTCCTTTGAACATTTTATTCCTAGGGAATATCTCTTTTCCAACTGCATCAGTAGGCTAAAAATGTAACACTGTTCAATTTTTCTTGTATTGCTTTGTTTTCATCTGACATCAGCTGAAGTCCATCGTCAGTCTCCAAGATGCAGTGAGAACTACTTTTTGCCCTACAGAATGTCTTGACACAGCTATTATAGTATCAATGAGTTAGTTTTCTCTGGAAGATACATTATTTGAACACCTTGCAAATGCAATCCTTTAAAAATTTTTTTCACTTGAATTCCTATATGAATTCTTTCTTTTTTTCTTTAAGATTTTATTTATTTATTTGAGAGAGGGAGAGCATGAGTGGGGTTAGGAGCAGAGGGAGAGGGAGGGGGAGAATCAGACTCCCTGCTGAGCAGGGAGCCAGACATGGGGCTAGATCCCAGGACCCTGAGATCATGACCTGAACTGAAGGCAGGCACTTACTGACTGAGCAACCCAGGTGCCCCTCCTATATGAATTCTTATGATTGTACTTCAAAGCAAAAATGCATGCTTCTAAATATACTACTAATTTAAGATTCATATGAATATGCAGCCTTGCAAATATTTCACCAAAATAATAAATAATACATTAAAATCAATTAATTTTCTCTTGTGTAGCAAAAGAAATAAAATATAAATTACCATATTAATCCTTTCCCCACTTGATACTAAATATAGCCTTGGGACCAAATATAAAAAGAAATAATATAGTAGATTATATTATAAAATGTGTGAACTCTTGCACCTTGGAGTCTAAATAAACATAATTCATATATTTATATTTATACATATATATATTTCAAATATGAACAGAATAGGAAAATGAAAATATATACTTAGAGAATGTAATCTTTAGTTCCATTAGACATACTTTAATTTGCTATGCTCCCCTAATAAAAAGCATTATCTTTTTTTTTTTTTTAAAGATTTTATTTATTTATTTGACAGAGAGAGACACAGCGAGAGAGAGCACAAGCAGGGGGAGTGGGAGAGGGAGAAGCAGGCTCCCCGCTGAGCAGGGAGCCCGATGCAGGGCTCGATCCCAGGACCCTGGGATCATGACCTGAGCCGAAGGCAGACACTTAACGACTGAGCCACCCAGGCGCCCCAAGCATTATCTTTTTAATCTTATTTTATTTTCAGAAATCTCTAAATTATAAAATGAACAAAAACTTGAAATTAGGAAATCACAGAAAATGTACTTATCTTAATTGCTAAAGCAGAGCTTTGTGATTATCTTTTTTTTTTTTTAAAGATTTTATTTATTTATTTATTAGAGAGCGAGCGAGAGAGAAACAGCATGAGAGAGGAGAGGGTCAGAGGGAGAAGCAGGCTCCCCGCTGAGCTGGGAGCCCGATGTGGGACTCGATTCCAGGACCCTGGGATCATGACCTGAGCCGAAGCCAGTCGCTTAACCAACTGAGCCACCCAGGTGCCCCCGTGATTATATCTATTACTGAATAATCAGTAACAAAAACTGGCACTTGAGAAGATAGGAAAGAATGGAGTAGGTGACAATAAATTTGATGAAATAAATTAAGTCTCTGGAAAGTGACATGCAATGTAAGGAAAAAGAGGTCAGGATAGGGATTAAATATTTTGACACCAACTTACTGTGCCACGTATTACTACAGTTGAGCATTGAGTAGTTTTGAGTTGAAGAATTACTCCTATGTCCTCATTTTTGTCCTTTTTATTTTTTTTTCATTTTTTAAAGAGTTTGTTTGTTTATTTTAGAAAGAGTAATAAGCAAGCATGGGGCGGGGGAGAATCAGAGGAGGAGGGAGAGAGAATCTGAAGTAGACTCCACACTGAACACAGAGCTTGATCTCACAACTATATATCAGGACCTGAGCTGAAACTAGGAGCTGGACACTTAACCAACAGGGCCACCCAGGCACCGTTCATTTTTGTCCTTTTTTAAAAAAAGAATTTTCCTGAGAGAGAGAGAGGGTGAGAGAGAGAGAGGGAGAAAGGCAAACCAAAAAACAGACTCTTAACTGTAGAGAACAAACTGATGGAGGTGGAGGGGAGGTGGGTGGGGAATGGGTGAAACAGGTGATGAGGAAGAAGGAGGGCACTTGCTATGATGAGCACAGTATGATGCATGTAAGTGTTTACTTATTATATTGTAAATCTGAAACTAATATAACACTTTATGTTAAATAACTGGAATTGAAATAAAAACTTTTAAAAAATAAAAATAAAAAAACATTTTCCCTATTCCTTCATCTCTGAAGGAGTATTATTTATTGTTTTTTATCCTATACTTCTATTCTCGTAGTTCTGGCTCTTTCCTCATCCTTTCTCATCCTCTTTCTTCAATTTTCCTACTCTTCTCTCTTCTGCTTTCTCTCCCTTGAAATGATCAAAGTGATTTGGCAGAGGAAAATTCTTTCCCTCTCCTTTATTCTGCCAAATTGAGAAACAAATCTCAAACAACAGATTTCTTTTTTTACTTTTGAGAATGTATTATGGTAGCTTTAAAGATACAGTTAACTTGATGAAGTCCCGAAAGTTCATTTTTGCTTTTGTTTCCCTTGCTTGCCTTTAGAGACATGTCTTGAAAGAGGTCGCTGTGGCCAATGTCAAAGAGGTTACTGCCTATGTTCTCCTCTAGGATTTTGATGGGTTCCTGTCTCACATTTAGGTCTTTCATCCATTTTGAGTTTATCTTTGTGTATGGTGTAAGAGAATGGTCCAGTTTCATTCTTCTGCATGTGGCTGTCCAAACAGCAAAGGTAACAGTCAACAAAACTAAGAGGCAACCCACGGAATGGGAGAAAATATTTGCAAATGACATTACAGATAAATGGCTGGTATCCAAGATCTATAAAGAACTTCTCAAACTCAACACCCAAAAAACAAATAATCAGGTCAAAAAATGGGCAGAAGACACGAACAGACACTTCTCCAAAGATGACATACAAATGGCTAACAGACACATGAAAAAATGTTCAATGTCACTAGCCATCAGGGAAATACAAATCAAACCCACAATGAGATACCACCTTACACCAGTTAGAATGGCAAAAATTAACAAAACAGGAAACAACAAATGTTGGCGAGGATGTGGAGAAAGGGGAACCCTCTTACACTGTTGGTGGGAATGCAAGCTGGTGCAGCCACTCTGGAAAACAGTATGGAGGTTCCTCAAGATGTTAAAAATAGAGCTACCCTATGACCCAGCAACTGCACTACTAGGTATTTACCCCAAAGACACAGATGTAGTGAAAAGAAGGGGCACATGTACCCCAATGTTCATAGCAGTAATGTCCACAATAGCCAAACTGTGGAAAGAGCCGAGATGCCCTTCAACAGATGAATGGATAAAGAAGATGCGGTTCATATATACAATGGAATACTACTCAGCCATCAGAAAGGATGAATACCCACCATTTGCATCTACATGAATGGGACTGGAGGGGATTATGCTAAGTTTGAAATAAGTCAAGCAGAGAAAGACAATTATCATATGGTTTCACTCATATGTGGAACCGAAGGAATGGAACGGAGGATCATAGGGGAAGGGAGGGAAAACAGGAATGGGAAGAAATCAGAGGGGGAGACAAACCATGAGAGAGTCTGGACTCTGGGAACCAAACTAAGGGTTTCAGAAAGGAGGGGGTGAGGGGATGGGATAACTGGGGGAGAGGTATTAAGGAGGGCATGTGTGGTGATGAGCACTGGGTGTTATACTCAACTAATGAATTGTTGAATACTCCATCAAAACTCATGATGTACTATATGCTGCTAACAACATGATAATAAAAAAAAGAAAAAAGAAAGATGCAGTTAACAAGAGGAAACCAGCTGGGTTTTAAAAACATAATAATCTTTATGTTACAATATATTTCCATATTTTATATCAAGTAAATTAAATTTTCAGGTATTTGTTACTGATAAACTGCCAAATGATAATCACAAACCATCCAGTAAAAAGCGATCATCACATGATCTCAAAGGTCCTGTACTGAGTGGGGTAAAGGCCAAGGTTTTAGATATGGCTGGAATTTGACCTGAACAAATAATTAAACTCTCTGTGTCTCATTCGTTTTTACTATTAAATGAGAATATTCATACCTGTGTTGCCTGCATAATCATCTTAATATGATACTAAGTAAACAGTGCCTTATAAAACAAAATTTTAAAAAAGCCAGCCAAAGAGTATTAAAATAAAATAAATGAAATAAAGTAAATTCTGTCATTTTGTCTTCCAGAAATGTTTCTTTGTATGAGAACATATATATCCAGGAGTCATATCTGCACCTTCAAATATGTGAAGGACATTTTTAAACCTCAACTTGAGGGGCACCTGGGTGGCTCAGTTAAATGGCTGCCTTTGGCTCAAGTTATGATCCCAGAGTCCTGGGATCAAGCCCCACATTGGGCTTCTTGCTCAGCGGGGAGCCTGCTTCTCCCCTGCCTGCCGTTCCCCCTGCTTGTGCTTGCTCTCTCCCTCTTTCTCTTTCTCTCTTTCTCTCTCTCTCTCTGTCAAATAAGTCTTTAAAAAAAACTATATGATTCATATATTAAAAAAATAAAATAAACTTGAACTTTCAACCTTTCTTAACTAATTCCTCTAGTACTATACTCTCCTCATAGTCCTCTGTAAAATCACATTTAGTTTTCCTTTACACATTTATATCATAGTTATTTACTTGATTATCTTCTGTCTTGCCCATTAGACTATAAGCTCCATGACACAGGGGAACATATGTTTTTAGTTCATTATTGTATACCCAGAACCTAACAGAGGGGAAAAAAATGGATTAGTGAAAGGAAAAGTAACCACAAATAATCTGATTAAAAATATGTAACATGAGACATTGTAAAAATCACTCACAATAAAAGTGAAATACAAATTAAAATATTGAGATACCATTTATCATCAAATAGATTGACAAAGCATAAAAACACTGAGAGCCTAGAACTGGCAAGGTTGTGTGGAAATTGATACATTTATAATTATAAATAACTGCATTGTTTTTAGAGTAATATTTAAATTTAAGAGAAGTAATTCTTAGGTGGTAGGGAATAATTTTTCTTTCATATGTCAACCAAGAGATTCTTGAATATAAATTTAGTACTGGCCAAAAAAAAAGGTAAAGGCACAAAACTTATAACTTAGTTCTCAGTTAAAATCACCCCATCCCTTATCATCTAGGTAAGATTAGCTTGAACACCCATTTCAGGTCCTTTAAAAAGAATAATGTTCAGAGGGCCACCTGTACTCTATTACTTTGATTTATTTGGTTCTCTTTCTCTGTTTATGCTCTTTTCTCTTTAGTAACAATTTTAAGCATCCCTCTGACTTGAAATTTCCCTATCCCCCAACTAGATCAAGCACATACTAATACAAAACAGCAGCAACAACAACAATGACACTAAAGATTCCACCAGAAAAATCTACTAGAACTGATAAATTCAGTAAAGTCACAGGATACAAAATTAATATAAACAGAGATCTATTGCATTTCTACCCACTAATAATGAAGTAACAGAAACAGAAATTAAGAAGGTAACCCCATCTATAATTACACCAAAAATAATAAAATATCTATAAATAACTTAACCAAGGAGGTGAAAGATCTGTACTCCACAAACTATAAAACATTGATGAAAGAAATTGAAGATAACACAAACTGAAAGATACTCTATGCTCATGGACTATAAGACAAATATTGTTAAAATGTCCATAACTACCCAAAGCAATGTACAGATTTTAATATAATCCCTATCAAAATACCAAAAATATATTTCACAGAACTAGAACAAATAATCCTAAAATTTGTATGGAACCACAAAAGAATCTGAATAGCCAAAGCAATCTTTGCAAACAAGAACAAAGGTGGAGGTATCACAATCCTAAACTTCAAGATATACTACAAAGCTGTAGTAATCAAAATAGTGTGGTACTGGCACAAAAACAGATATCAACAGAATAGAAAACCCAGAAATTAACCCACACTTTCATGGTCAATTAACTTCAACAAAAGAGGCAAAAATATACAATGGGAAAAAGACAGTCTTTTTTTTTTTTTTAAGATTTTATTTATTTGCAAGAGAGAGAATGAGAGACAGAGAGCATGAGAGGGAGGAGGGTCAGAGGGAGAAGCAGACTCCCTGCTGAGCAGAGAGCCCGATGTGGGACTCGATCCCGGAACTCCAGGATCATGACCTGAGCCGAAGGCAGTTGCTTAACCAACTGAGCCACCCAGGTGCCCCGGGAAAAAGACAGTCTTTTCAATAAATGGCATTGGGAAAACTGGTCAGCTACATGTAAAAGAATGAAACTGGACACCTTGCTTATACCATACATAAAAAAATAAACCCAAAATAGATTAAAAACCTAAATGTGAGACCTGAAACCATAAAATTCCTAGAAGAAAACATATGCAGTAAATTCTTTGACATTGGCCATAGAAACTTTTTTCTAGATATGTCTCCTATGGCAAGGGAAATAAAGCAAAAGGAAACTATTGGGACTACACCAAAATAAAAAGCTTTTGCATAGTGAAGGAAACTATCAACAGAACAAAATAGCCTACTGAAATGGAGAACATATTTGCAAATTATATATGCAATGATATATTCCCAATGATATAACCCCAATAAGGGTTTAGTATCCAAAATATATAAAGAACATATACAATTAAACACTAAATAATAATAATAATAATAACAACAACAACAATTCAATAAATATGGGCAGAGGGCCCAAACAGACATTTTTTCTAAAGAAGACATACAAATGACAGACACATGAAAAGATGCTCAACATCACTAATCTTAAGCAAAATGCATATTAAAACCACAATGAGGTATCACCTTTTTCCTGTCAGAATGGCTAAAATCAAAACCACAACAAATACCAAATGTTCGTGAGAATATAAAGAAAAAGGAACCCTTGTGCACTGTTGGTGGGAAAGTAAATTGGTGCAGCCACTGTGGAAAAGAGTATGGAGGTTCCTTGAAAATTTAAAATATAATTATATGATCCAGTAATTCCACTACTATTTAACCCAGAGAAAACATAAACACTAATTTGAAAAAATATATACACCCCTATCGTGTATTGGAGCATTATTTACAATAGCCAAATTATGGGAGCAGCCAATTGTCCACTGATAGATGAATTGATAAAGAAGATTTGGTATATATATGTATGTATATATATATATATATATATATATATATATATATACATATACATATTATTCAGCCATAAAAAAGAATGAAATCTTGCCATTTACAACATGACAGATCTAAAGGATATAATACTAAGTTAAGTAAGTCAGACAGAGAAAGACAAATACCACATGATTTCACTCATATGTGGAATTTAAGGAATAAATGAACAAAGAAAAAAAGAGACAAACCAAAAAAGAGACTCTTAAGTACAGAGAACAAACTGGTGGTTGCCAGAGAGGAGGTGGTAGGGGTGAAGTAGATACAGGGGATTAAAGATACACTTATCTTAATGAGAACTGAGCAATGTATAGAATTGTTGAATCGTTATATTGAATACCTGAAACTAATATAACACTGTACAATAATTATGCTTGAATAAAATAAAAAATAATATAACAACAACAACATCCAAGCTTTTCTATAAGATCTTGATGAAAATCCGTTAGTCATGAAAGAAAAATTATGTTGCTGAAACTTTAAATATTATTTATCAGATATTATTTTTCTTAAAAGTCTCAGAGCCATGTTAACCATTGGCCATATTATCCCTCATCATGTTTCTGGCTTCAAGTTCCTGGAGACTACTTGATTGCATATTTCCTGCATGTATTTTCCAAATGTGTTCTCATTTTTTCAGTCCCTCCCTAGAAATCTTAGGTTAGGCCCATAATGTTACAAATTTTTCAGTTAAAATAAATGCCAGGACTTTGTGACCCTTTGCCAATAGAACAATATTTTTGTTCTCCTTTAAAATAATCCATGTACTTTAGAAGATAGTAATATTTTTAGAAACACTATCTCCTCTTTACATAATTCAAATAATTTATAGTGTGGTAGAAACATGTGGCTGAGAACTGTAGTATTTCTAATCTCTGACCAGTGAGTTTTAGGAAATTTAATCTCAGCTCTGACTATTGAGCTTTAGGAAAATTATAGTAGGCAGAATAATAAGCCCCTAAAGATGTCTATATCCTAATCCCTGGAAACTGAATATCTTACCTTACATGGAAAGGGGACTTGTAGAAAGTATAATTAAGGTTAAGAACCTTGAGAGGGGCAGATAATTTTGGATTGTGTGCATGGCTCAAACTAATCACCTGAGTCCTTGAAAACCCTTTTCCTGACTGTGGCCAGAAAAGAAGGAAGGATACCACGGAAGAATGGTAAGAGATATGCAGTGGTGTTGGCTTTGAAGTTGCAATAAGCAGGTCATAAACTAAATAAATTTGGTGGCCTCTAAAAGCTAGAAAAGGAAAAGGAAACATATTCACCTCTAGAGGCCTGGAAAGGAAAAGGTGTGAGGTGATATCTCAAGGTAGTTTGATTTGCATTTACCTGATGATGAGTGATGTTGAGCATCTTTTCCTGTATCTGTTAGCCATCCGTATGTTTTTTTTTGAAAAATATTTGTTCATATCTTCTGCCCATTTTTAATTGGATTATTTGTTTTTTATGTGTTGAGTTGTGTAAGTTCTTTATATATTTTGGATATTTTATGTATTTTGGACACTAATGTCATTTGCAAATATCTTCTCAGACAGGGAATAAATTTTATCAGCCATAATTTATTTGCCCAGATTAGTGTAAATATCCTAGTAGGCCCAGGCTTTATGCACTCATGGGAAATCTTTGTTATTGGTATCTTTTTTTCCTTGTTATTTTTAACATGAACCAAAGAAATCCTCTTTCTCATATTTCCAAGTACCTACTTGCCTATATTGAGTTAATTTTTAGTTATTTAAAACACCCACCACTCTTATTTTTGTAGTCTTCTAGAAAAGAAGTTGGTTCTAAAAAAATCCTTTAACCACTATAAAAGCATACATTGATAGCTTTTAAGACTACAGGTGTGGCCCTTTTCCTTCCCTAGCCTACTGCCAATACACACATTTTCAATATTGGTGATACAGTCTGAAGATGTTGTGTACTTCAGAAAGCAGTTTTCATGGCAATAACAAGTGCAATGAGCATGCTAATAACTTCAGTAAGTTAAAAGTTATTGTTACGGTGTAAGGTAAGGTGAATAACAAATAAACATTGTATTCTGCCTTTTAAAAACAGCTAGGCTTAGCATCCTGGACTTAACTGAAATAGATCAGGAAAAGCAAACAGATAACTACAGGATCAAATAACCTAGGAGGAGCATTTAAACTCACTGTTAAAGCCCAGATTGTACTAAAACGGACAGAAAATCTCCATTTTTTAGCTACTGATGCTTAGTAGAACATCTAGAATTATATTCATTCTATTAACATTCTTTGTGTTAGGCATCAGAGACCGAGTGTAAACAAGACATAAAAGTTTCATATTGTGGAATTCAATGTCTAGATTTATCTTTTTGTGCTCAGTTTTTGGTATATTTGACTGGGTACCTGTACCAGCGGGAATGAATGTGACCCGACACTACATCCACCCTTTGGTTTGAAGTAATATACCTTAGTTTTTCTTTTTAAAATCAAAACTTCAAATGATGAGATGGCTTTCCTAAATGTTCCTTTCCTAGAAAAAGAGGGTTTCATGATCTTTATAATATCCTTTATAACTGACCTTGTAATTTTAGAAGAAAATGAATTATAGTTTCAGCAAAAATCTGTGGTATTTTAGATAAGAAGTTAAAAAACATACTTTTCTATGTAATTAACAGGAAAAACGGACTCTACATTAATCCAAACTACAAGTCTCTCTACAATTTTTTTCTTTGACCTTTCAGTGATTACATTTTTATCAAAGACTGTTTTCTGACATTTCAATCCGAAAGAAATTAACAATGCATTTCTTACCTTAAAGTACATTCATAGTGTATAAATATGTGTTGATCTACCTTAAAATAAAATTGCATTTTTATAACACACACACAACACCTTAAATGGAATTGCTCATTCAATAAATTAGGAGTTAACAGAGTCCTATAACACATTATAATAATAGGAAGGCTGTATTCCATAGAGGTTAAAAACATGTGATATGCACTTAAACAGATCTGGATTTTGTGATGGATAGAAAAATGGCAACTCAAAAATGTCCGTGTAATACTAATCCCTCACACCTGTGAATATGCCACTCTATCTGGTAAAGGAGTGTTTTCAGTTGTGATTCAGTTAAGGATCTTGAAATTGGGAGATTATTCTATTTGTTGAGGTAGGTTAAATGTAATCATGAGGGCCCTTGTAAGAAGTATACAAGAGAAGGATAAAAATCAAAATCAGAGAAGGATATGACAGAGGCGTAGGTCAGAGTGAAGCATTGTTGATGTGGAAAATAGAAGTGACTCACAAACAACAAAGCAGGGCAACCTCCAGGAGCTGAAAAATAGGATTTATACAGTTCTTCAGAGCTTCCAGAAAGAATACAGCTTTTCAGACACCTTGATTTTTAGCCCAGTGAAGTTTGTGATCTCCAGAACTATAAGATGATAAAAGTACTAAGTTTGTGGTTTTGTGTTATAGCAGCAATAGGACAGTGAAATAGGTTCCAATCTCATTTCCAACACCTGCCAAAAAATGGAAACCAGATTTTATGAGTTTAAGAATAGTTGGCCTTAAGGCAATCAGGGCCTTAAATTTTAAAAACTTTTATAATGAAGATACTTGAAAAAAAAAAACACGTGGCCCTTGGAAAAGAGACTAATCCTAATATAAATGATAAGAAATATTGTGATGGCAAACTATAGTACCAAGGTATAATTCAGAAGTGGCTAGTAAAGCAGTTATATGGCATGTGAACAGGTACATACCATGTCCTCATCCATGACACGTGTATATAATTGATTCCAGCACTGTATCATAGCCACTGTGTAGCCTTAAAATACATTTCAACATGACACGAAAGGAAGCTACTACTGATTTTTCTAGTTGGAGTAGATGTCATTCAGAATGCATTCAGAATGGAGCATGGTAGTAAGTAGTCAAAGTAGTTAAAATAAGGGTAGTTTAATAGAAAATAAGTTACGTAGGTGATGGAAAAGCTAAGAAGACAGAAGGAGAAACTGAGGATACTCCAAGATTATCAATAGCAGAACACAGCCCCTACACTGCTAAGAGAAAGGGAAGATTGGGGTCCTAGGGCTGGGGTCACCCTACATGAGTTGTAACCATGGCCTGTCATTTGGGCTGGAGCCAATGCTGGAAAATTTTATGAGGGAAAAGGAGGATGTTATATATCAATTGTGTGTGTGTGTGTGAGTGTGTGTGTGTGTTTATTTTTTAAATCTACATTTTTTTATCCACTCATCCATCAGTGAATACTTAAATTGTTTCCATGTCTTGGCTATTATAAATAATGTTGCAATAAACATGGGGTTGCAGATATCTTTTTGAATTAGTGTTTTATTTCCTTCAGATAGATACCCAGAGAGGAATATCTGGATCATATGGTAGTTCTATTTTTAATTTTCTGAAGAACACCACTCTGTTATCTCCCACTAGTACCTCTCATTAACTCAAAACAAGTTGAAAGCCAGCTAAAACTGCAGCCAAAGAAACCTAACAGGCCCTCTGCTGTACCAAGGAGACCATGAGGGCCTAGGAAGGGATCTGAGAGCAATTGGCACTGGATTAGCATAGCATTCAAGGTTAAGAAAACATCTGAAAAAGATTCCCCCTTTTAACTCTTGGATATGTTGAGGAACCTAAAGAGATTATCTTTTGAAAAAATAGGGATTCTATAAAAAGGAATACATTTTTTAAGTTATAATGATAATTAAAACTGAAGTATATAAAAATAAGACTTCCTCTCATGTAAAGCTCCTTCCTATTTTGCTTGTCTAAAGAACACCAGCCTGATATATTGCATACATTGGAAAAAATATAAATAAAAAACTGCATTTCCTCTTATCAGGGTTTTCCATGTATAAGTTAACCATTGTAACTCAGAAAGTTAATTTACAAACTAGAAAGATTATAGGTAAAAGTTCCAAATGATTTTTTAGATGAGAGTTTTATGGACGTAATTGTTTAAGAGGTGCTATTAGGTTAACATAAAATATTAAGAGAGTGTTGACTGGTTATAGTCATAATCTAGTCATATTTTTTCTATTTCCACATTTAAGATATATCTAACTGTTGATTTCATATGACAGAGGTAAATCTTGAAATATCAGTAGTTTTTAAAAGTGAAGACTATAAAGTTGATGATTTTGTTAGGTGTGTTTCTCTGTCGCTATACGTAATCATTTCAGGCATAAAATTATCATTGACATTTTAAGTCAAAAAGTGAAGTACAATGTATGCCAATTAGTGGGCAATAATAATTTTCCTAGATTATAATAAGTACCCAGTACACAGATGATTGACTGTGCAAAAATAATGAAGACATAATCTGTCTCTCACTACTTATCAAGCTTTTCCCTCCTTGATCCATCAGAACTGTGACAGACTTCATGCCCATCTGTCATAATCAATTGAATCTTTTTCAGCTGACAGACTAAAGCACATGGGGGAATTCCTAGATGATATGATGGCCAGCACTCCCTTCTGTCGGAAAATTACAAGGTAGATTGAGTAAGAATTCATTTCACCTATGACAAGTGATTAAGTATTTTGTTTCCTTAAAGTTACAAAACAGAATTTTCTGCCCTTATCCATTGTTCTGCCATGCTAGGGAATTTTCACATTTTATTTACAAATCTCATGGCATATTTTGTTTTATTTCTCCTGCAAGAGTATGTCCATTATTTGAAATGTCTCTTTATAACATGAATTAACCAGACCCCTTTGATTCAATACTAGAAAGATAAATTCCTCAATTTAGTTTGATCAGGTTATAGTTTCATTTATAATATACTGAACTTGCACAGTGCATTAGTTTTTATCTTAATGAACTCACAGTCTGATAAGAAAGATAAATATATAAACAAAGTATTACCATGCAGAGTGCTATATATAAAAATGGACCTAAGAATTAAGTTAGTATTTTAATAATTAGCTGTGGGTGATTAACTGTCTGAAGATGAAAGACGTCTTCATGAGAAGCAAAGCTTACCTTTTAATGGAAATGAGCTTCAATTTGAAAATCAGTACAAGTGTTTATCACATGAGTGAGGGTGTGTTTTCCACCTCATTGGTACAGCTACAGTAAAATCAGACATGAACATAAGCCTAGGTTTTCAGTATAGGAATGCTGAAACATTGGTTTTAACATCAGAATTCAGCCCAAATCTGCTTTTGCCTTAGCTTGCAACACTTGGTACCTCAAGGGAATACCTAAGTCAGCATTTTTTCCCTGATATCCCTGGATATCAATCATTCTTCAATCCATGCTAAAGAAGAATTTTTGTGCACACAATAAAATTAAGATGCAGATAAAAATTCAGAGATAATTTTGCCACCAAAAAACCAATTGCTCCATTGTTCCACCTCTAACTCCAAGTCTAAGAGCTAATGTTTTTCCACTGATTTTGTAAAAATATGGAAAGATACACACACACACATATATATGTATATATACATATATAGATCTCTCTCCACGGAATATATAATAATGTATTCATAGAATGTATCCATGAAAATTCCATTATCACTATGATCAAATCTCTTAAATTCTAGAGGTGAACCCAAGAAATGTTTTTACACTAGTCAGTTTATACTAGAGAAGAAGGAAATCTTACTAATCTAGTGACATTCCCATCAATCTAACTCTATACTAGCAATTATAGTGAAAAATATATCTTCATTCTACCCACACCTCAGTGAAAAGTGAGCAACTATCTAGCACAACAAAATGCATTAGTTGGCCCTACTGCCTGCATTCATACTCTAGCAGCTGTCAGTGTGAAGAAATTATTGTGAAGCATTCAGCTGCCAAACTTTATTTTGATTTTTAATGAGTGACCTTGGCTGAATATTACCAACTGTTTTCTTTAGCATCTTTGATAAGACCACATTTTTTTTAAAGATTTTATTTATTTTAACAGAGAGAGACAGCAAGAGAGGGAACACAAGCAGGGGGAGTGGGAGAGGGAGAAGCAGGCTTCCTGCTGAGCAGGGAGCCCGATGTGGGGCTTGATCCCAGGACCCTGGGATCATGACCTGAGCCGAAGGCAGATGCTTAATGACTGAGCCACCCAGATGCCCCAAGACCACATGTTTTTATAGGAAACAACAGGTATTGGTGAGGATACAAAGGGGAACTCTCTTACACTGTTAGTGGGAATGTAATCTGGTACAGTCACTCTGGAAAACAATACGGAGGTTCTTCAAAACGTTAAAAATTAAACTACCCTACGATCTAGCAATTTCATTGCTAGGTATTCACCCAAAGAATACAAAAATACTGATTCAAAGGGATACATGCACCCCAATATTTATAGCAGCATTATCAACAACAGCCAAATTATGGAAAAAGCCTAAATGTTCATTGACTGATGACTGGATAAAGAATATGTGGTAGATATATATACAATGGAATATTACTCATAAAAAAGAATGAAATCTAGCCATTTCCAAGGATGTGGATGGAGCTAGAAGGTATTATGCTAAGCGAAATAAGTCAGTCAAAAAAAGAAAAATACCATATAATTTCACTCATATGTGTAATTTAAGAAACAAAACAAGTGAACGAGCATAAGGGGGGAAAAGAGGAAAACCAAGAAACAGACTCTTAACTACAGAGAACAAACTGATGGTTACAGGAGGAGATGTGGGCAGGGGGATGGGTTAAATAGGTGATGAGTATTGTTTTTTTTTTTTTTAAGATTTTATTTATTTATTTGACAGAGAAAGACACAGTGAGAGAGGGAACACAAGCAGGGGGAGTGGGAGAGGGAGAAGCAGGCTTCCCGCAGAGCAGGGAGCCCGATGCGGGGCTCCATCCCAGGACCCTGGGATCATGACCTGAGCCGAAGGTAGACGCTTAACGACTGAGCCACCAGGTGCCCTGGTGATGAGTATTAAAGAGGATACTTGTTGTGATGAGCACTGGATATTGTATGTAAGTGCTGAATCACTAAATTCTATACCTGAAATTAATATTACACACTGACTGGAATTTAAATAAAAACTTGGAAAGAAAAAAAAAGAAAAAGACTTTTTTTCTTTCTAAATTTAATATGTTATAATATTAAATTTCCTAATGTTGATTTACCCTTGATGCCTTAGAATAAATCCTGACAGTCTATTGATAAATTGAATGATTCCATTTGCTTTTATTTTGCATCCATAATCATAAGTAGTCAGCAGTTTTCTTTTACTAAATTGCATTTATTACATTATTTTGAACATTCTAGTTAATAGTCAGTTGGGGAGATTTCATGTTTTTTTTATAGTCCTGAATGTTTTCAATTATACTGTATTTAACTACTATTTAAAAATTAGGTAGAACCTATCTTTAAAATTATCTAGTCAGGGTGCTTTTTTAAGAATAAACTTTCAATTATCTTCACAATTTCTTTTATGGTAATTAATTCATCAAGTTCTTTGTCCTTTTATCAATACTGGTAGTTATCTATTATGAAGAAATCTTCTATTTCCTTCAGATTTAAAAATTTCTTAATATAAATTTTACGGATATTATCTTAAAATCTATTAATTTTACTATATCTGTGGATAAATCCATTTTCATTCCTAACCTCAATGCTTTACTCTACTTAAATCAAGCACATAAAGCAGCTTTTCATTAATTTCTCCTTTCTAATATTTTCCTTTTCTATTTTATTATATATCTATGTCTTCCTTCACTATTATTAATTTTTACTTTCTTTTATTTTTAAAAGAATTGTGCATTTTCTTAAATAAGTATTAAGATTCTTTCTTATTGAGGAGGGCATGTAATGGTACACACATTGGTCTCAACTTCAAAAGATTCACTCTTACCTATTATTAAGGGAAAGCCACTTTTACAGTAAGTCTGTAATAAAGAAGAAAACTCACTGTTCAGGGCAGAATTGTGTCTTCCAGAAAGATATGTTGATATCCTAATCCCTGTATCTGTTGATGTGACCTTATGGACATAATCTTTAGAGATGTAATCAAGTTAAGGTGAGGTCATCGGGGTGGGCCCTAATTCAATATGATGGGCATTCTTTGGGGAAAACACTATGTGAAACAGACACAAACAGGGAAAATGCCATGAGACAATGGAGGCAAAGGCTGAGATGTTTTGGTTGAAAGTGAAGAAAGGCCGAAGATTGCTAGTAAACCACTAGAAACTAGGAAGAGGCAAGGAAAGATTTCCCCTACAGGTTTCAGAGGGAACATGGCCCTGACAACACCTTGACTTTAGAAGTCTACTTCCTGAATTGTGAAATAATAATTTTCTATTGTTTTAAGCCAACCAATTTGTGGTACTTCGTTATGACAGTCCTTGGTAAACTAATACCCCACCAAACAAAAACCGTGCCCTACACAGATTTTTTTCAGTTATTATTTTCTGATCGTAACAGTCATGCTATTACTCTTTCAGTACTGCTGCTATAACTTCCTAAATTTACTGACCTATATTGTTTTAAATGAGCTGCCAGAGGAAAGATCCTAATAATAAATGAGGTACATTTTCTGGCCTATGTAAGTTTTAGGATATGAAGAAGATTTACCTGTCACTCTCTCTCTTTTTTTTTTTAAGATTTATTTTTATTTATTTATTTATTTATTTATTTATTTATTTATTTGAGAGAGAGAGAGAGAGAGAGAGAGAGAGAGAGAGCCTGAGAGGGGAGAGGTGCAGAGACAGAGAGGGAGAGAGGATCTGAAGCAGACTCCATGCTGAGCTCAGAGCTTGTTGCTGGGCTAGATCCTACAACCTCAAGATCATGACCTGAGCCGAAAGCAAGAGTCTGACACTCAACTGACTGAGCCACCCAGGTGTGCCGCTGCCACTTTCTTAGGAATCAGTATTGTGAGTCATCCTTCCGCGATTCACTTCAAGCTTTTTCTATCTTCTGGTTTACTATAAGAATTACCTTAATGTGTATGTTGGTTTGAGGGCATTCCCTAGTTTCAGTAAAGATGAAGATTCACACCATTTTTGTTTGATCTGGTCATATCTCTAGACTGTTACGTAGAAATTTTACATTTCCATAATCTTTTATGTTTTCTCTTTTCCAGAAGTAAGCTTTTGACAGGAGGAGCTATGTTTATTTATCTTTGTAACTTTCACACCTAAAAGAGTACTTGGAACATTGTAAGCATAAAAAAAAAAAAATGGATTAAAAGGATAAATGTTATCCATTTGTTCATTCATCAAATGACAGGTAGGTGAAAAAAATTCTCAAAGATATAAAATATTTGACAACAGAATATAGTATTTCATATGACTTTTCATTATATAAAAAGATATGGTAACTGGATATAACATCCAGCATTAAAAGGAAATGAATTTTCTAGCATGGGTTGGCTACATTTAAATGATGCTTTTTTTGTTTCTGAGGCTAGTATCTATTTTTAATTGATATTTTCACGGTTTCTAAATTTTTATCTAGCAATTTTTACCAGAACAATAGTAACTGCATTACTGTTGAGAATTAGGATTTAGAATCCAAGTTCCATTTCTCCATTTCTATTAATCTTGGTGCATTACTGTTTTCCAGTCAATTAAACAGGCCAGCACCATATTCACCCATGACTGAGAGGAAGACCGCACTTAGTTTCAGAATTCTCGATGGATGAATGATAGCAATCCATAAACCCCACTGAGCATATATACAGCATCAAAGTCAATGAATCAAATTCCTTTTTATCTATTATCTATCTAATAGATAGAAAGTTCATTTTAATAGCTAGTCATTAGGGACTTGCCTTTGAATAGAAGAATACTTATTTAGGAAAATAGCATCTACCTTTAATAATTATGTTCTTTCTCTGGCTTTTATTTACCCTAAGATTTATTTAAAAATCTAAATATAATTAGCACTCTCCAAAAAAAGTCATTGATCATATTTTGTAAAAATCACTGGACATGAATTTTTGCATTGCTTGTCCAACTTTCACAAATTATGTACATGAAGAAAAAAAAATAAAAAGAGGATATATATCTTAGATCTCCCAAAATAGTGAATGGAAAGCCAGAACAAAAATGTTTCTGAAGAACTACCCATTATGTTATTATAAGCTAAAACACTACTGTTTTTATGGGATTGTGATTTTTCCTGTGTTTTAAACACTCTGGTTTCCCATATTTTTTACTGACTAGCTGTTAGGGAATTGACTCTTGCCCATTTTTGACTCCCATTTTGAAAATAACCATTGAGATAAAATGTTCTTTATTAGTGGAAAGACAGAAGTGTCATCTAAGTTTGTCCAGACAAATGTGGTCACCCTAAGAAATTGGAATTGGGAGGTTAGTGATACAAGTATGGAGTGGATTCATCATGTCAAAATCTGCTTTTGAGACTGATCTTGATCTTAAAATTTGCCATGTACCTCTCTTTTCTCACCCTGATTCATTTTTTCAATCTGCAATATATTCCCATATTATTCCAACTAAAATACATTTTTCTAAGAAAACTCAAAGATAACTCAAGAAAAAAATCTTGATAGCCTTGGATTTGTCTGTGACTTCTTAAGTAAAATGCCAAAAATAAGTTATATGAAAAAAAATGATAAGTTGGACTTCATTAAAATTAAAAACTTCTGATCTGACAAAAATTCTGAAAAATTAAGAGAATGAACAGATAAGCCAAATACTAGGGGGATATATTTTCAAAACCTCGTGTAATAAAGAACTATTATCCAAAATATACAAAGAACTCTTAAAGTCATCAATAAAAATTAAACAATGCAATTAACAAATGGGCAACAGCTCTGAAAAAACAATTAACCAAAGAGGATGTACAGATGCCAAGTAACATGTGAAAAGATGCTCAATACCAAATGCCATTAGGGATATATATGTAAACTAAAACAATGAGATACCAATAACAACAATTAGAATGGCTAGGATCCAAAATACTGATAACACTAAATGCCAGAGAGGATGTGGAGGAACTAGAATTCTCATTCATTGAATTGAGAATGGTAGAGCCACTGTGGAAGGGTGTTTGGTAGTTTGTTACAAAACTGAACATTCTCATACCACAGGAGCGAACAATCATGCTCACTGGTATTTACCCAAATGAGTTGAAAGCTTATGTTTACACAAAGACCTGCACACAAATGTTTATAGCAGCTTTATATACAATCGCCTAGACTTGGAAGCAACCAAAATGTTCTTCAGTAAGTAAATGTAGTATACATACTGCAATATTAGTCAGCCATAAAAAAGAATGAAATCTTGCCATTTGCAATGACATGGATGGAGCTAGAGAGTATTATGCTAAGTTAAATATGTCAGAGAAAGATAAATACTGTATGATTTCACTCATATGTGGACTTTAAGAAACTAAATGAGCAAAGGGAAAAAAAGAGAGAAAGGCAAACCAAGAAACAGACTGTTACCTGTAGAGAACAAACTGATGGTTACCAGGATGGGTGGATGGGTTAAATATGTGTTGGGGATAAAGGAGTGCACTTGTTGTGATGAGCACTGCCTACTGTAAGGAAGGATTGAATCACTGCATTGTACACCTGAAATTAATCTTATACCATATGTTAATGAACTGGAATTTAAATAAAAACTTTAAAAAAAACCCAAATGGGGGCGCCTGGGTGGCTCAGTTGTTAAGCGTCTGCCTTCGGCTCAGGTCATGATCCCGGGGTCCTGGAATCGAGCCCCGCATTGGGCTCCCTGCTCAGCAGGAAGCCTGCTTCTCCCTCTCCCACTCCCGCTGCTTGTGTTCCCTCTCTCGCTGTGTCTCTCTCTGTCAAATAAATAAAATCTTAAAAAAAAAAAAACCCAAATGGATTAGCAAATTGTACTATATCCACATAATGTAATAAAAAGAAATGAGCTACCAAAACCAGAAAAGACATTGAAGAAACTTAAATGCATATTACTGAGTGAAAAAAAATTCTGAAAAGGCTCTATATTTTAGATTTCAACTAAACATCTGGGGAAAGTCTAGAGACAATAAAAAGATAATTGGTTGTCAGGGGTTTGTGGGGACAGGAGAAATGAATAGGTGGAAGCCAGGGTATTTTCAGTGCAGTAAAAATTTTCTGTATGTTATGGTAATAGTAGATACATGTCATTGGACATTTGTCAAAACTCATAAAATGTACAACACAAAGAATAAATCCTAAAGTAACTATAAGCTAATAATATTAAAGATTATCTCATCAATTGTAACAAGTGTATCACACTAATTTAATAATGTTAATAATAGGGAAAACTAGAGGAAGGTATTAAATGGTATATGGGAACACTGTACTTTCTGCTCCATTTTTCTGTAAACTTAAAACTGCTCAAAATAATAAAGTCCATTTATTTAAAAATCATTACTCAACATTCAAAATAAATAACTCTAAAAGAAATTTAATAACTTTAAAAATATACTTGTACATTTGTAGCATTTGTATTTTTGAGATTATTAAAGCACTACAGTGATACTTTTTTAAATATCTTGCATATAATCCCATCAGACATGACTATAAAATTTGTTGAAAACTGAAACCAGTCCAATTTGAGAAAATTAATTAGAATGAATTAATGATCTATTATTATAAGTGATGATGGTAACTTGACAAATTATGAGTGTAAGTTACTCTTTTTGTTTACCTGCCCTTTACCAATATAAACACAATCATAAAGACAGGATCTTGGATATCTAGAGAGAAACATTCAGCAATATGTCCACTAGACTAGAAATTTGCAAAACAGTTATTTTTTAAAAAAGGTGTTCAGAACTTCCACACAAAGTAACTAACAACTGATTTAATATTTTAATCAAAATTTAAAAATAAAATGAACAATTCTATATTACATGAATAAAGTATAGCACTATTAAATCCCAAATCTGTATTAGGCACATTCTAGTATACTGAGTAAAACCCTTGGCCCTTGGAAAGGAGGAAATTTTATGGCTGTGCATCTGATCCTTTTGCTGCTCCTGTCTGGAAGGCCTTGTTTTTGATGCTGCCTTTTCCCCTTCTTTCATTGTTGCTTAATGAAAAATAGAAGATATTTACTCAGACTTTCTAGGTAAAATTCACAACTCCCTTCTTGTGCCATCTCTAGATCCTCTGTAGGCTTGTACTATGACTAGGATAACATACAGGTAAACATACATATGTCTGTTTCGTACCTTTTCACTGATAGGTAAGAAATCTATTTAATCTTACATGAATAAACAATTTATATTTAGAAGTGAACTTCACTATCTTCTTCTAACTGGTCTTTGCCCTGAGCTCCTTAATTTGATCCAATGCCATAAGGAGTTAATGACAGATTACTGAAATGGATATAACCCAAAAATAAGTAGAATGGCATAGTCACTGTAGGGCAGTCATACTTTCTATAATTTCAGGTGATGTTCTTAATTTTACTTAATGATTTATAATTCATCTAGATGCGAAGAGAAAAATTAAGGTAGCAACATGTTATATTCAACATATTTAAGGCCTAAAATTTGATATGAAAAACAGAAAAAAATAAATCATTGTGGAAAAGTGAGACAGAGTTGGTGCATCAAATACATGTAATAAAATCCTATATGCTTGAAAAGTTATCCATATGCCAAACTAAATTTCTGCATCTGGATCAGACAGACTTTGGATACAGCTAATTTACTGCAGATCACTGTGGTAGTCTCTATTACACTGCAGTAAAATTGATCAGGGAAAGTATGAGAGTTTATGAAGCAATAAGTTAACAATGATCTGTATCAAAAGTCCTATACTGGGTAGAAATACAAGGAAATATTAACTCCCTAAATAATTTTGCACATTTGAATTTTATCCCATTAGATTTTAATGAAAAACAAATTTGAGGATTAATTTATAGCTCATATTAATGTATATATTTCTGAAGTATGTTTTTCTAGGGTAAGACAATACCATGTTTTTGTATACTTGATCTCCAGCACAAATAGATCAGGAAGGAGTACTGACAAATTACTTGGAAGTAGTTCTGATAGTTCTCATCAGTGGATGCAATTCCAATATTTGCATTTGCTTTCCATTTGATAATAAAGTTGCTATTTTATTCACATACAAAAAAAAAAACTGGGAAGACCTCAACTAGCCAAAACAATCTTGAGAAATAAGTATACAGTTAGAAATATCATATTTCTTGATTTCAAATTATATTACCAGGTTATAGAAATCAAAACTAGATGGTACTGGCTGACATAAAAACAGACACACAAAGACCAAAAAAAAAAGTCCAGAAACAAACACAAGCATATATAGTCAACTAATTTTTGACAAAGATGCTAAGAATGCACAATGAGGAAAGAATAGTCTCTTTAATAAATAGTGATGGGAAGGCTGGATATCCACATGCAAAAGAATGAAAGTAGACTCCTCTCTTTCACCATACACAAAAATAAACTCAAAATGGATTAACGAATCGGACATAAGACCTGAAACCATAAAATTCTATAAGAAAACATTGGGGAAAATCTCCTTGACACTGGCAGTGGCAAAGATTTTTTGGATTTGACATCAAAAGTGCAGGGTGCATGGGACGCCTGGGTGGCTCAGTCAGTTAAGCGGCTGCCTTCGTCTCACGTCATGATCCCAGGGTCCTGGGATTGAGTCCCACATCGGGCTCCTTGCTCAGCGGGGAGCCTGCTTCTCTCTCTCTCTCTGCTCTGTTTGTGCTCTGTCAAATAAATAAAATCTTTAAAAAAAAAAAGTGCAGGGTGCAAAAGAAAAAATAAACAAGTGAGACTATATCAAACTAAAAACCTTCTGCACAGCAAAGAAAACTATCAACACAATGAAAAGACAACTTACAGAATGGGAGAAAATATTTGCAAACTATATATCTATAAGAGGTTAATCTCCAAAATAGGTAAGGAACTCACATAATTAAACAAGAACAACAACAACAACAAAACCTGATTTTAAAAAATAGACATTTTCCAAAGAAGATTCACAAGGTATATGAAAGGGGGCTCCAACATCATTAATCATCAGGGAAATACAAGTCAGAGACAATGAGGTATCATCTTACACCTATTAGGATGGCTATTATTTAAAAAATAATAAAAGATAAGTGTTGGCAAGGATTTGGAGAAAAAGGAACTTTTGTACACTGTTAGTGGAAATATAAATTGGTATAGCGATTATAGAAAACAGCATAGAGAATCCTCTAAAAATCTAAAAATAGAAGAGAATCCCCTGTCTCAATATATATCCAAAGGAGGTGAAATCTATCTCAAAGAGATATCTGCATTACATGTTCATTGCAGCATTATTCACAATAGCCGAGATATGGAAAACACCTAAATATTCAATGGATAAAGAAATAGTGAGATAGATAGACAGACAGACAGACACAGGTATATAAAATCAGTTTAAAAAAAAAGAAAGAGGGGCGCCTGGGTGGCTCAGTTGGTTAAGCGACTGCCTTCGGCTCAGGTCATGATCCTGGAGTCCCGGGATCAAGTCCCGCATCGGGCTCCCTGCTCGGCAGGGAGTCTGCTTCTCCCTCTGACCCTCCCCCCTCTCATGTGCTCTCTCTCTCTCTCTCATTCTCTCTGTCTCAAATAAATAAATAAAATCTTTAAAAAAAAAAAAAAAGAAAGATCCTGCCATTTGCAGCAACATGGATTGACCTGGAGGACATTATGTTAAGTGAAGTAAGACAGAAAGAAAGAAAGAAAAAAACCACACACACACAGAATGATCTCACTTATGTATGAAATCCTAAAAAGTTGAATTCATAGAAACAGTGAGTAGAAACATGGTTATCAGGAGTGGGGAGGTGGGAGAAATGGGAAAATGTTGGTCAAAGAGTACAAAGTTGCAGTTATATAGGATAATTAAGCCTAGAGATTTAATATACAGCATTATGATTATAGTTTATAATACTCTATTAAATACTGGAAATTTACCAAGAGAGATTTCAGGTGCTCTCATCACACAAAAAGAAACGGTAAGTATGTGAGATTACTATGTTAATTAGCATGACAGAAATAATCATTTCAATATATGTATGTATATCAAATCAAGGTTGTATATGCATATCAAAACAAATTAAGGTTGCATACCTCACATATATGCAATTTTTGTTAAAAATAAAATTTAAAAATAGGAGTATTACATCTTTATGAATTTTTGTAGATGATTTGACTCACTTTAGACTTGAAAGTTAAGACAATTCTTTTGAGTGAGTAATTTCATCAGGCTTTTGTTGTTGTTCCTTTATTTTTCTCTTCCTTAGATTCTAGTATAATTTTATAGGTCAGATGAATGTTGTACTATGATGTTGTAATGAACATTTTCATTATACCTTTTCACTATACTTCTCCAGGATTTAGGTAGGGACATTTTCAACTTGCCTCCAATACTAACATTCATGTTCTTCAGGTGTAATGCATCAGATATATGGAATATGTAAATATTAAAAGAGTTTAAAATATGTATATATGTTGAAACACATCTAATGTGCAATCTCTGCTGTAGACAAGAGAGAATGATTTCATATGCATCAGATACTTGACAATAAAAGCATGTGTTATTTTGCCCAGAAGTAAATTGAAACAAGATGTATCAATAAGTGGTATTCTTCACATTTCATTTATCTTATTGTTTTTACAATCCCGTTAAAATGAAAACGAAAATATAGCATATAAAGTGAAAACTGGTTTCCTTTTTATTTGTAACAAAAAATGAAAAAGACCTGCCATGATTTGTAGTAATAACAAGATTGACACTAATATTTGGTAATATTCCCATTTCAAAAATTCATCTGGCTAATAAAAAAAATGAGAACAGATGAAGGATTTCAGAAATAGAAAAAGGATGGGAGAATGATTGATAATAAATTAAATTGTTTATATGTGGATCTCCTGTTTAAAAATAGTCACTCTAAGAAGTCATTCAATTAACTAGACAGCAATGACAAATTAAATGGTTTGATGCAAACTTGATATGCCCTTCAATCAAGATTAATGACCATTCTGTAAGTGGTGACTGTTAATATTTTCTAATAATTATTATTATTAATGTACTATCCATACACAGATGGATTATAATCCACAGCAACAAAACTGATATCCATGAGTCCATACTGATGTAAAAAAGTGATTAAATACATAAAAAGAGTTGAAGAGAGCCATTTTCCTTAAAAAAGAATCCAACTGGTTTATATAAATACTTTTCCCTTCAGGAGGTAAAGCTTAATCACATACCCCTCCCCTTGACTACAGGCAACACTTAATGAATTACTTCTAAAGAATAGAGTATGATAAAGATGTAACTTTACAGTGGAGAAAACTGGCAAGATGAATCAGATTAACATCATTAGTAATAAATCATATTGGTAGCATGTACCCTAGACCTGATGTGATAAAAAGGGTACTTTAATCTTTGTTCCTTCAAAAACCCATAATCTCAATCTAATCAAGAGGAATATGAGAGAAAAACCCAAGTAAAGCACAGTCCATGGAATATCTGAAAAGTATTCCTCAAAACTGCTAGGTAAAGAAAAACAAGAAAAAACGGGAAAATTGTTACAGACTGGCAATTCTATGGAGACATGACATCTAAAAGCAATGTGGTATCTTGGATGCAATCCTCTAATAGAAAGTGGAAAATAGTGGAAAATCTAGTGAAATCTGAATCAAGTGTGGAGTTTAGTTAATAATTATATACCATAGTTGGTTTCTTAGTTACAACAAATATACCATATTAATGTAAGATACTAACTACAGAGAAAGGATGAAGAATACATAGGAACTCATTAAAGAAAGCGTATTTGCTACTATTGGGTGGAGTGTTCTTAAAACTGTTAATTAGGTCAAGTTAGTTGATAGTGTTGTTCAGACCTCTGTATCGTGACTGATTTTCTATTTGTTGTATTAGTTACTGAAATACAAAGGTTGACGACTTAAACTCTAATTGTCCATTTGTTGAATTCCCCCCACCGCCTTTTTTTTTTGGTTCCATCAGGCTTTACTTCATGCAGTTTGAAGTTCTATTCTTAGGTACATTAAACATTTAAACATGTGTTTCCCTGCTAAATACAGTCTTTTTATCATTACACAATATCCCTCCTCATCTTTTTTAATAGTCCTTTATCTGAAGCTTGCTTTTGTCTGATATTAATATAGCTTCTCTAGCTCCCTTTTGATTAATTTTTCATGGATTTTTTCCTCTTACTTTTAGCTTACCTACTTTTATATTAATTTTTTTGTAGAAAGTATATAGCAGGATCCTGCTTTTATTACTAACCTGGCAACCATTATCTTTTTTATTAGGGTACTCACACCATTTACAATTACAGCTATTGATATGTTTAGATATAAATATATCATCTGGCTAGTTGGTTTTCACTTTTTCTATCTGGCCTTTTTCTTCATATTTTGTTCTGCCTGATTTTGCATTAAATGTGTATTTTTTATCATTATTATGTTTTTGAGTATAGTTGACAAACAATGTTACATTTGTTTTAGGTATACAACATAGTGATTCAGAACCCTATTATTGGTTGCTCTCGGTTTTATAACATACATCGTTAACTTATACAGGGGATCCTCAAATATCATATATTTTTGTCTATGTTATATGAACATTAGAGCAGTTTGATTCCAATTTATTTTCACATCCTTTGTGTTCTTTGTTATCATATATTTTAAATTTACATCATACAAATCCATAATTGTTACTATTCTTGCTTTAGGAAATCAATTATCTGTATGAGTAGTTAAAAATAAATGCCTTTATATTTACTTTTCATCATTTCCAGAACTATTCATTTCTTTGTGTAGATCCAAATTGCTATCTGATAACAATTTTTGTATAGACATTCTTTACCATTCCTTATAGTGCATGTTGGCAGGCAATTCATTCTTTCAATTTGTGTTTGCCTAAAAGTCTTTATATTGTTTGCTGTTGTGAAAGATATTTAAATTCAATATAAAATTACAATTTTGCAGAACTTGCCCCAGTATTTGAAAATCAACCCACTGTCTTCAGGTCTGTAGGTCTTCTAATAAAAAATCTGTTTATTTTTAAATTTTTAAATTTAAATTTAAATTAAATAAATTTTAAATAAAATTAATTTTAAATAAAATTAAATTTATTTTTCTGTATTTGATATGCCTTTTGTAACTAGCTGACTGCAAGATTTTGCTTTCATCTTGATTTTCAGCTATTTGAATTGTTTTTTGTCTTGGTGTATTTGTGTTTATTGGTGTCTGCCTTACATCTGGGGTGAGTCATGTGATAGAGAAAGTTTACCACCTTCCCCCAGTGTTGGGAGATCTCTAATAATATTATGATAGGAGCCTAAATTCAAGTCTGTTTCTTACCCCTTCCCCAGAAATAACATAGTTTTTTCCTTATCTTCTTTTAGCAACAATATCCCTCTCTCTGTTCCCGGGAAAGATACATTCTTCTGTTCCTCCCCCTCAGAGTGCTGAAGCTCTGAGAAAAGTCTCTGAGATAGACTAGGGTTTGTGCCTTTTTTGCAGGGTACATCCTGTCCTCCCAATACCTGTACCAGGAAGAGAGGCTCTCTCTGGTCTCTTGCACCTCCCAGAAGCTTTTATAAATGCATCTAGTGGAAAGCTATGGTAGTCTATGGGTAGCCAAACCCTCTACTATCTGTGTCTCTAGGGGGTGTATATACAATCCCTCCACCTCAAACTCTGTCTTTAGCAATTTGTTGAAATTTTAGCTGATTTCTTATCTGCTTGTATTATGGTACCAATTCCTTCCCATGTTCTGCAACAGGTAAGACAGCCTAAGTAAAGTAACCCATCAGGAGGGGTGCTGTCCTTTCTTAGATTTTAGGCTACTTGTTACCTTCCAACTTCAGCTTTCTAAAGGGATTGAGAAAAATTGTGTTTCTTTAGTTAATTATCTGTTGTTTTTTTTCTCTTATCTTTGGAGAGAGCAAACTCTGTTTTCATCTTTCTACGTTCCAGGAGGAAATGGAACTGGATATATTTTAAAAAGTTAATTGTATATAATATATATATATATACATACACACACACATATGCACAACACGCATTAAAATGCTTTGAGAAAATTTTCATTTCTAAGTAACTAGGAATAAAAGTAAACATTTTGCAAAAATTATTTCAATCTTTGTTACCTATCTTCATTAAAATCCAGTTTTATATATCGTGCCTTATTTTATTGATTCTGTGTTTCTAAACTTATCCCTCAGTTTTTGCATATGTAATGCTCTGGAAAATGGCCTTCTCTCTGCAGCTTTTTGTGGAAACTCCTCTAATTCTAGAATCTTTTCATTTCAATCCTCAAGTATTTCATTTTTTAAAAAATGAGTCATATGTTTGTGTAGCTTATATTTTGTAGTATTTTCTTTATCACAGAGTAATTCATCATAAAGAATACATTTTATTCACTAATAAAATGTATAAAATGTACTTACATCAAATATTCTCAAATAAATAAAATTAAATTATGATGTCTAATAGAGACCATTCTTAAGTAAAAGGTCCAATATTTATAATGTGTTCTATATTAGTCTGGTTTGGTAATATTTTTAAAAATAAAATCCCAGTTTTTTTAGCGAAACACAGGCCGTTACTTCTCAGAAACTCTTCGTGTCAATTCCTCAGAAGATGTGACAGGATCCAGAGGCCAGTTATTCTTCAACACCACTTTTTCAACCTCCATTTCTATTAGTATCCTTTGGCCTCAAATATTCTTTTCAATTCAGTTCAGCTTCCAATCTGACTTTCCACAACTCACTGTGATATTGTGAATCACATATTCTTCAACAGCTGAGGTTGGAGGCCTCACATATTGATCAACTGTGTTCTAAAATTTCATAATCTCAAAAGAATCTGCATCTCTTAACACTATAGAGTTTACATGTAAATTATTACATCTTAACACAAAATAAAATGATACCATTTACACATTATTTGATATGCCTTTTGTAACTAGCTGTAACAATTGATTTTTATCCTAATGATTTATTGGTAAGAAATAGTTGCTTAAAAAGAGGAGATAATTCTCCTAGAACCTCCAGCATCTGTTTGATTTAGAGAAAAAGACAAGTTAGAAACTGTGGGTAGTGATGTGGGTACACTCAGGGGAGACTCAGATGTAGTCTTTCTATCCTGGGACCTTATTTTAGTTGACCTAAATATTCACTATCATCTTTCTCTCTTAACTATCATCATTTGGAAATTCATTGTTTCTAAGTGGTAAATTATTGATAAAGTCCCTAAATTTCTTGACTTCTAAAATAAAGTTTTAACATTATATGCCACCACTCAGAAAAAGAATGTCCAACATCAAAGTTCTATTAATTTATGATACACTTATAGATGTACTGTATCTTTTTTTTTTAAAGATTTATTTATTTATTTGAGAGAGCGAGAATGAGAGAGAGAGAGAGTACATGAGATGAGGGAGGGTTAGAGGGAGAAGCAGGCTCCTCGCTGAGCAGGGAGCCCGATGCGGGAGTCGATCCAGGGACTCCAGGATCATGACCTGAGCCGAAGGCAGTCGCTCAACCAACTGAGCCACCCAGGCGCCCTGTACTGTATCTGTTTTGATTGACAATCCCTTTTCCCAAATATATCATTGAAGCACTAGGGTCAGCCAGGTATGACAAGGAAGACTGACTGGGAAAATTGTTATGGGCAGTTCATTACTTTGTTACTTCTTTTATTTTTCACTGCACTGTATTTTATATATTAATGGTTGTGTATGAGTTTTATTAAACTCATTTTGAAAAAGGAAAATGACTATCCTTCATAAATATGCATTATTCAGCAGCTGAGTTTCTACTACTTTTACTTGCATTTCTAAGTATTAATGTATAAACTTCCACAGCAAAAGAGAATTCTTTTGAAAAGCTATGAATACTTTCAAAAACAACAGTATTATTTTACTCTTGGGCTTTATTCTGCACCATTTTCACAACCATTACCTGTAAGTAACACTGACTTTCCTTCTTCCCTAACTCTACCTACCTTCCTTCCTTCCTTTCTTTTTTATCCTTCCTTTCATACTTAGTCATTAATTGAAAAGCAAATATATGTCAGGTTGTTGTTGTTATTGTGGTTACTAATTTAAAGAATAAAACTCTGTCTCTGTCTTCCAAGATTTAACATGTTAGATATAAATTACCTAATATCATCTCCTACTTGATTACTTTTTTGGGTGTTCATATTTCCCAATTTAATTCATGATGATGGCCTAGAGACAAGGACAAGTACTGAAAAGATCTACCTACTGAAAAGAAACCACTTTGGGGAAAAAATAACAACAACAACAACATAGAAGTAGGTCATTGTGCTGGGGGAGGAAAAGATGGCGGAGGAGTAGGGGACCCTATTCCAACCGGTCCCTGGAATTCAGCTGGATATCTACCAGACCACTCTGAACACCCATGAAATCAGCCTGAGATGTAAGAAGATAGATCTGGATCTCTACAAACAGAATATCGCAGGCTGTTGGTTTCAAGGTATGAAGCGGGGAGCCGTGATTCCACAGGCACATATCCAAAGATAAATGGAAGGGGGAGGGAGCCGTGGTGATCCTACACCATCGGTGAGCGATAGCCTCCCATGCTGGGGACAGGGCATAGACTCGAAGACTGGTGGCGGTGGGGAAAGGACTTTAGGGGAGCTCCCTGGACTGAAACCCAGAGGGGTGGGGCCCCCTGAGTGAACTGGGGGCAGCTGGTGGTTTTAGAAGCATAAAGGGCAGAGACTGCCCCAGTGCCCTGACCTGGGGGCGAGGACTGGGAGCCCTGCTGAGGGGCGCACAACCCAGGACACTGCAGTTTATAGCAGCACAGACAGAAATGGAGATATTGTGGCCTGGAGAGCCCACTGAAGAATAGACTGTGATCTCTCTGCTCTGAGGCAGAGGGTTGAAAAGATCTCTTCTACTCTGACTCTTGGAAGAGACATGGAAAGCCGCCAGGGAAAGCTGCCAGAGAATAAAAGCCCCCCAAAAACAGCTTTCACTGAACTCATCCCCTGCCACAAGGAGCAGGGCAACACTGCCCAAACAGGGTTGCCTGAGTAACAGCGCTGCAGGCCCATCCCCCAGAAGACAGGCTGGTAGAACAAGAGGCTAGCAACCCTAAGGTCCCTATAAAACGGGTGCATCTTGCTTGGGTTGTGGTCAATAATTTGGACTCTGTACATTCCCTCAACCAGCCCTCAACAGAATGACTAGAAGGAGGAACCCCCAAAATAGGAAAGACTCAGAGACTGTGACTTCTGCCACAGATTTCCAAATGGATACAGATATAACCAAGATGTTAGAAATGGAATTCAGGGTAGCTGTTGTGAAGACAATAGCTAGAATGGAGAAATTGATTAATGGCAACATAGAGTCTCTTAAGGGGGAAATGAAAGCTGAACTGGCACAACTTAAAAATGCTATCAAGGAAACAGTCAACAAAACCAAAAGACAACTGACAGAATGGGAGAAGACATTTGCAAATGACAGTACAGACAAAGCGCTGATTTCCAAGATCTGTAAAGAACTTCTCAAACTCAACACCCCAAAAAACAAATAAGTCAAAAAACGGGCAGAAGACATGAACAGACATTTCTCCAAAGAAGACCTACAAATGGCTAACAGACACATGAAAAATGTTCATCATCATTAGCATCAGGGAAATTCAAATCAAAACCACACTGAGATACCACCTTACACCAGTTAGAATGGCAAAAATAGACAAGGCAAGAAACAACAAATGTTGGAGAGGTTGTGGAGAAAGGGGAACCCTCTTACATTGTTGGTGGGAATGCAAGTTAGTACAGCCACTTTGGAAAACAGTGTGGATGTGCCCCCAAAAAATTAAAAATAGAGCTACCTTATGACCCAGCAATTGCACTACTGGGTATTTACCTCAAAGACACAGATGTAGTGAAAAGAAGGGCCATATGCACCCCAATGTTCATAGCAGCAATGTCCACAATAGCCAAACTGTGGAAAGAGCCGAGATGCCCTTCAACAGATGAATGGATAAAGAAGATGTGGACCATATATACAATGGACTATTACTCAGCCATCAGAAAGGATGACTACCCCACTTTTACATCAACATGGATGGGACTGGAGGAGATTATGCTAAGTGAAATAAGTCAAGCAGAGAAAGTCAATTATCATATGGTTTCACTTATTTGTGGAACATAAGGAATAGCATGGAGGACATTAGGAGAAGGAAGGGAAAAATGAAGGGGGGGAAATCGGAGTGGGAGATGAACCATGAGAGACTATGGACTCTGAGAAACAAATGAGGGTTTTAGAGAGGAGGGGTGTGGGGGGTGGTTAGCCCGGTGATGGGTATTAAGGAGGGCACGTAATGCATGGAGCACTGGGTGTTATACAAAAACAATGAATCATGGATCACTACATCAAAAACTAATGATGTATTGTATGGTGATTAACATAACATAATAAATTTTAAAAAAAGTAGGTCATTGTACATACTGAAGATGAAGTACTATTCAACTACTTGGATTCAGATCCTTGATCTAACTTGATTAGCTATGTAACCCTGGAGAATTCATTTGATTGCTCAGTTTTTTCACTATAATTTATTTTATTGTATTACATCGTATTTATTTTATTTTTGGTAGTTTCAAGTTTTTATTTAAATTCCAGTTAGTTAACATACAGTGTAATATTAGTTTCAGGAGTAAAATTTAGTGATTTATCACTTCCATACAACCCCCAGTGCTTACCACAACAAGTGCCCTCCTTAATACCCATCACCCATTTAACCCATCCCCTGGTCTACCTCCCCTCCAGCAAGGAATAATTCTTAATCCATAGAGTTATTTTGCAGCTTGAGTGTGTTGATAAATGGAATATACTTATGAAGTATATTAAACATTAAACCATGCAAACTGTTATCATCATAACCATCATATACAATGAAAAGGACATATAGATATTGGAAAGTTTGCTGGAACACAAGTGGCACTTACAGGAGAAGTTAGGAAACCCGTAATCTGAGTTTACATTTGTTTGATCATTCACACAGAATAAAGTCAAATAACATATCAAGAACTCTGAAGGGTTTTAGATTTTATCCTACTTACAAGCTAACAAGTTGTTGGACCAGTTTCCTTGAAGATGGCCTAAGTCATGAGACTCTTGAGTCAGAGACATAATTACTTAGTGCATAGTAAGCAGTTCTCATGTCTAAATGTGTATGGATATATAATTTAATATTTACACTTATTTTCATGGGTTTAGAATATCCATTTCTATGTTAATTCTATATATTTCAACCATATTACATTTTATGAACTTCTTATTTAATATAACATTTACCTCCAAAACATCAATGTTCTTACATAAAAAATGAAGGCACTTTTTAAAATACTTCCATACTGTCATTAGTTGTATAATTCTCCATGTCCTCAGTCACATAAATATTAAGTAGAATACCAATTTTTCTTTGTAATATATATGTGAAATTTTTGTACACACAGTTTACACTTGATATGGGTCTACTGAAAGAATTGCTAAAGGTCTGAATAAATGTCATGGATTGAAAAATAAAATAATGAAGTTTAACATCATTTTGTTGGGAAAGACTATTTTAAAGAGAAATCTGAGTTCTAGGGACATAAATTTTATTCAATGTATACATAAAAATAGGAAATACCAAATGTATTACAGTTTCTGTATCTGTGAGAAAGGTAGAACATCCTATTTGGAGACTTTCTTAATACCAGAAATTTCCAAAACAATTATTTCTATGGCATATATGAACAGGTTGTTGTACTAATTAACAGCTATCTTAGTTGTGTGGTAGATACTTAGGGAATATGTACTAAATTAAACTTATTTGGAATATAGTATGGCTTTCACTGCCTATCCTCACTATCCCCATTATCTTGGACTACTGTCCTGGAGAAGATCAAAAACATTTAAATGAGAAAGTATAAAAATTAGTTCAAATATGGGGAATTACATAAATTCTATAAAATATTAAGACATACTATTTTGCACAGAACAGGATTGAGAGATGAAAATATCATCTAACTTCCCCAAATTCATTCTTTAAGACATACTGCAGAAAATACCATCCTGTATAATAAAATGGGGTGTTTGTTAGAAAAATAAGAAATGTTGAACAAATGGTATATTAACTGAAGCAAGTTTGGGAATGCCCATGAAGCTTTAGGCTGTGAATCCTTTGATAGTGAGTGAGTCAGTCTCAAGGTGACATATGAATGAGGAAGAAAGTCATGCAGATTTTGAGGAACATTATATATATAAATATTATATTTATATAAAATTTAACATGTAAAAATACACGCCTTAAACTAGGATTTTTTACTAAATCATAGGCGTAAATGCTAATGAAACAAAGTTTGTTCATAGATGACTTTGTTTTATTCAAACTTAATGGGGCAGGTGTTAAAATTCCTTTAAGAAAAGTCATTATAAAGATAAGTAGCTTTAAATCCAATGTCATTATTTTCATCATTCATCAGTGCTGTTTGCACTTGCTTTAGTACACATTTGCTTTGTTGATTTATTTTGCTATTTTCTCCTATGTGAGGGAATAAAACTGCTACAAATGATTCCTTTCAGCCATTTCAACATTATTATGTAACAGAATTTCAAACATAAAACAAGGGTACTGCTCCACTAGAGTGGGAGGCACCAGGGAAAATTAATAACTGTCTGTGTAAATGGGTAGCTGAACTGGCAAAAACTGTTCCCTAGTTGTTAGGGGCATCTTGGTTTCTGAAGTTATAATGAATAATTATCAAAAACAACAATTCTCTAAAAATATAAATAGAAAGACTCCATGAACATTTCTAATATATTGGAAAACTTCTAATGATACATGATATGTGTGGGGTAATGGGGTTGGAGAGGGGCATTGTTCTTGTCTAGTATTATCAGCATCACTGGAGTTGTTTAAGCTGGTGTTAGCATACAAATATCAGGTAATACAGATTTTAAGGGAAAAAAAACTCTGAGACTTTAGCATTAAATGTAGGGTTGAAGAAGGTCATACATACTGGTAAAATATTTAACTGATGAGGAAGATAAAATTACTTGAGCTAATTTCCTACTAATAATATGACTTCCTGTTATATAGGAAAAAATGAACATTACAAAGAAAAAATTAAAAATTCCAAATTATTACATGTTTTTCCTTTATCTGTTCCCAATGCCATGCTGTCCTTTGAACAACATTTAGCATATTTATTAATTTAACCTTTGTATCTGTGGGTCAGTCTTCAACTAATAATGTTTCTCTTTAGTCTTCCTAGCTCTCCTAGTTCCTATCGTAATTATTTTCAGACTTTCTGCATATTAGAATTATCTGAGACCTTTCTCTTTCCAGCATCTTGGAGCCTGTGGAGGCCTGTTGGGCTCCTTTTCAGACTCCTAAAAGGACAAAAATGTCTGGAAGGCTGTGGTCTCAGGCCATGTTTGCTGGCTATCAGTGGGGTCTCTGGAATTTATTATCTACAGATCCCAATATATATATGAAAGAGAAGGAAATAAAAGATAGCCAAACATAACATGAGTACAAAGACCAATAAGAGGAAACATCACTTACTGAATAGCTATTGTTATATAGGCACTGTTAAGTTTTTCTATACATTAATTTAAATTGCGAATGAAATATAATATAAATACATTACTATTTTCATCACTTGACAGATAATGAATGTTTCCATGATCATATAAAATGTTCAGTGACAGAACCAATATTCCAAGTATAATATGGCCTACCTCTAATGGCTTCATGAATAACAAGTATGTTCACAATAAAACATAGCAGAAAATCCAGAGAGAGAGCCACATATGACAGATTAGTTTATGATACAACAGATTTAGAAACCAGTGAGGAAAAGAGATAATGGTATGTACAAAAAGGTAGAGGTACTCAAACAATGGCTTATATTAACTGGGAGAGGGATTATTTCCTAACTCACATCAGATAAAATTCCAGGTGGACTGAATTCCTTAAACTTCAGGATATAATTCTAGCAAAAATTTTCTTAACAGCACAAAAGTAAAAGCACAGAGACAGCATAAACAATATGAAAAAAAAAAAGCAAGACACAGTGCCTATTTACTATATATATAACTGACAAATATTATAATCCAGAATATATAAATATGATATGACAAAAAGAAATATGTAATATATATGAACAGGCAATCCATCTCACTAATAATAAAAGCACCATGATTTAAAATCAAAGTGAGATACCATGTCACATGCATTAAAATGACATTTTAAAAAAAAGGACAATCATTTCAATTTATTCTAATTTTAATTATTTGTTCTTATTTAAAGAAATAAGAACACTCATACACTCCTATTGGGAGTGTACATTAAAATGCAATTGAGTAATATCTAGTTAGATTGCAGATGTGTATTCTCGATTACCCAGTAATGTCATTTGCAGCTAACATGTTAGAGACAATCTCCCACATATCAGTAAGTTAGCATACTGTTCATAGTACCACTACTGGCTATAGCCAAAACACTGAAAGCAATCCAAGGGTCCATCAAAAGAATGTAAAAATAAATTAAAATGTCATCATTATAATCAGATTCCTTTAAAATGAATGAAACAGAGCTGCATGTATCTACATGGAATCAAAACAATTCTTTTTTGCCAAAATTGTCAAAAAATGAAGAATCAGAACATGTGATGAATGATGTCATTTATTTAATGCTCTGAAGTACTCAAATCTGTATTCTATATTGGTTCTGTGTGTGTGTGTACGTTTAGATGTTTTTAAATAAATGGTGTATTTTAGGAAATTTTTAGATTTGCATACAAATTGTGAAGATAGCACAGAGAGTTTACATAAATCCCACACTTGGTTTCATTTATTATATAAATCTTACATTAGTATGGCACATTTTTCACAATCAAGGAGATAATATGATACACTATTATTAAAATCCATACTTTATTCAGATTGCCTTAATTTTTGCCCAAAGTTATTTTTCTTTACCACAATCATATCCACATTACATTGTGTCATCAAGTCTCGTTAGGCTCCTCTTGGCTGTTAAAGCTTCTCAGATTTTCCTGTTTTTGAGGACCTTGAAAGTTTTGAGGAGTGTGGATTAGGTATTCTGTATGCTCCAGTTAATATTTATTTTATGTTTTTCTCATGATTAGGGTGATTATTGGTTTTGTGGAGGTGAAGTGATTGTCTCATGTCAGATCAAGGGTACTTATTATCAACATGACTTATCACTGTTGATCTTGACCTTGATCACCCAACTGAGGTAGTGAGGTAACTTCCTTGAGTACGAAGTTGTTCTATATCTCAACCACTCATGCTGTACTTTTTGGAAGGAAGTTACAATACACAGCCCATACTTAAAAAGTGAAGAGTTTGGAGCACCTGGTGACTCAGTTGATTAAGCATCTGCCTTCTGCTCAGGTAATGATCTCAGGATCCTGGCATCAGGCCCCCTGCTCAGCCTGCTTCTCCCTCTCCCTCTGCCCCTCCCCCGCTCATTCTCTCTATCTCTCTATCAAATAAATAAATAAAATCTTTAAAGAAATTTGAAGAGTTCTGCTCCATTCTTGAGGGCAAGACATCTACATAAATTATTTGGAATTCTCTTGCACTGGAGATTTGCCTCTTCTTTATTCATTTAGTCAATAACATATTTATATTAGTATTGACTCATGGATATTTATACTCTGGATTATAATAATCAAACTTTCTTTCTTTGCCTGTCTCCCTCCTTTCCTCCCTCTCCCTCCTTATACCCTGTCTATTCCTTCCTTCCTTCCTTCCTTTCTTCCTTTCTTCCTTCCTTCCTTCCTCCCTCCCTTCCTTGCTTTCTCCTCAAATTATTCCAGCTTTGACCACTGGGAATTCTTTCAACAGGAATTGGCTCCTGTGTCCTTTTGACAGATTCTGTTGCTGTTTCTTTTTCCCTTTTTTTGCCCTTTTTTTGGGGGGGGATCAATTCTTTGGCACCATAAGATGCTCCAGACTTACTCTATTATTTCTATTCTGTTTCTAGAATCAATCATTTCTTCAAGGAAGTGATATTAGGAACTGTGGGAAGTAGGTATGCTTGTTGCTACTGAGGTTTTGTTGCTTCTAGCTTCTTTAAGCTGACAGCACAAGGCAATATGAATTTGTGTGTATATGAATTTGTGTCTATACTCATCTGTAAATATTTCTATATTTAACCATCTGTCTCTGTATTTAAATACTCATGAATTCATACTGATGTATCCAACTCATCAATTAACACATGGATAATTTTAGCCTTCTCTTGTTTCTACCTAATCCACTACTCCACTAGTGAGAAGCATGGATCCCACGATCTGCCATCCTTTTGCTTAATTGGTCATTTCATTATTTACATAAAATGCTTTCAGAATTGTTAATGAGTTTCCTATGAGAAACACTTTACCAACAAGAGTAATGTGCTATGTATGGTTCCTTTTTCCTTTATTATTAGTGTCCATTCATATCCAAAGTCACCTACATAAGCACATTTTCCCCTACCACATTCACCGAAGTTATTTCATATATTTATAATACTGTCAGATTCTTTTGTCAAAGTCACCATTCCATCTTGGGATCCAACAGCCTATTAAATAATTTTTTATTTGCATACATTAAGGTTTGCATACACTATTCTTTATATCATAAAATTCTATTGGTCTTGACAAATGCAGTGTTATATATCTACCATTATAGTGTCATGCTAAACAGTTTCACTGGCCTAAAAAAAGCCCCCCCCCCAAAAAAAAACCCACTGTGCTTCACTTATTTAACTACTTCTTCAAACCCATGGCAACCATTGAGCTTTTTATTATCTTTATACTTTAGCCTCTTCCAAAATGTCATATTAATGTAATCACACAGTATGTAGTCCTTTCAGGTTAGCTTCTTTAATTTAGCAATATGAATTTAGGATTCATTCATGTCTTTTCATGGCTTATTCCTATATATCACTGAAGAGTACAGGCATACTTTGGAGATACTGTGGGTTCAGTCCACACCACCACAATACAGCAAGTATCACAATAAAGTGAGTCAAATGAATTTTTAAGTTCCCCAGTGCATATAAAAGTTATGTGTATACCATACTGTAGTCTAGTAAGTGTGCAATAATACTACATCTAGAAAGCAATGTACATGCCTTAATTTAAAAAATACTTTTATTGCTTAAAAATGCTACCATCATCTGAGCTTTCAGTGAGTCATAATCACTGATCACAAATCACCATAACAAATAAAATGAAAAAGTTTGAAAAAGTTTGAAATATTTTGAGAATTACAAATGTGACATAGAGATATGAAGTGAGCAAATGCTGTTGGAAAAAATGGTGCCAGCAGACTTGTTTGATACAGGGTTGCCAAAGACCTTCAGTTTTGGGGGGAAAAAACTATATCTGTGATACACAATAAAGCAAAGAACAATAAAATGAGTTATGCCTATATTTCATTTTACAGATGTACCACAGATATTTTCTTTCATTTACAGATTAAGGAATATATTGATACCTTCCACCTTTTGGAGATCATGAACGAAATTGCTACAAACATTCATGTACAGGTTTTTGGGTGAACACAAGTTTTCAGGTCAGTTAAGTATGTATACAGGAGCTTGATTTCTGGATCATATGGTAAGACTATGTTTAGCTTTGTAAAAAAAAAAAAAAAAAAAAAAAGTCAAAGGTCTTCCAAAATGGCTATACCATTCACATTCCTACCAGACATTAAGTTGGGTTCCTGCTGTTATGTATTCTTGACATCAGTTGGTATTGTAAGAGTTTTGTAATGAGTTGCTTTACTTTGCATTTACCTAAAACATGACACTGAGTATTTTTTCATATGCTAATTTTCCACTTACATATTTATTTTTAGTGTGATGTTTGTTCAGCTCTTCTGAGTTTTAAGACTTCTTCAGATATTTTGGATATAAAACTTGACCAGGTATAATGTGGGTACATTAACTTGCAATTTGTAAATCTTGGTTTCCATATGAAAAAGAGTATGGGGAAGGAGGAGCAAGATGGCGGAGGAGTAGGAGACTTAAATTTTGTCTGGTCCCAGGAATTCAGCTAGAAAGGGATCAAACCATTCTGAACACCTACCAACTCAACAGGAGATCGAAGAAAAGAATAGCAGCAATTCTCTGAACAGAAAAGCGACCACTTTCTGGAAGGCAGGACGTCCAGAGAAGTGAAGCCAAGGCAATATTCGGGAAGATAGATGGCAGGGGTAGGGAGCCTCCATCAGCCGCTACCGGCAGGTGACAGAGCAGCGGAGCACAAAATCGGAACTTTTAGGGCTCCTGGGTGGCTCAGTCATTAAGCGTCTGCCTTCGGCTCAGGTCATGATCCCAGGGTCCTGGGCTCAAGCCCTGTATTGGGCTCCCTGCTCAGTGGGAAGCCTGCTTCTCCCTCTCCTGCTCCATCTGCTTGTGTTCCCTCTCTGTGTTTCTGTCAAATAAATAAATAAAATCTTTAAAATAAACAAAAAACAAAAAAACAAAATCAGAACTTTTAGAAGTCTGCTCCACTGAGGGACATCGCTCCAGTGGCTAAGCAAGGGGGTGGAACCCTGGTGGGGACAGTGTGGTCTCAGGACCCTCAGGGTCACAGAAAGACTGGGGGTACCTGAGTGCAGCAGAGCTCCCAGGTATCGGAGAAGGGAGGCCAGCTGCAGAGACAGAGCTGAGGAGTGGGCTCTCAGCTCGGGATTGCCATAAACCATGATCCCCAGCACAGTTGGGCCACTGCTCTTCTAGCAGGGACCCAACAAGTGGAAGATCCCGGGAGACTCCCCATCCTCCCCCAGGAGGAGTGGCGCGGGAGTGCACCGCAGGGATCTGCTGGGTTTGGAGACTCCACACACAGTCCTGTGCCAGAGATAGAAATGCTTGGTCACAGGCCGGGTAAGCACGGAGTGTGGCTGGACACCGGGGAGATGGGAGTGATTGACTGCTTTTCTCTGGGGGCTCACTGAGGAGTAAGGCCCCGAGTTCTTGGCTCCTCTGGGGTGGAGATTGGGAGGCCGCCATTTTCACTCTCATCCTCCAAAGCTGTAGGGAAAGCTTGCAGGGAACAAAAGCTACCGAGACCAAACCCGAGAAGATTACTTGGCCTGGCCCCTGGCAAGGGCGGGGCAATTCCGCCTCTGGCAAAGACATTTGAGAACCACTGCAACAAGCCCCTCCCCCAGATCAACAAGAACAGCCAGCCAAGACCAAGTTTACTGATCAATGAGAACGGCAGAATGCCAGCACTAGGGGAATACAGCACACAGAATTCATGGCTTTTTGCCCCTGATTCCTTAGTCTTTCAAAGTTAATTTAAAAAAATTTTTTTTAATTTTTCTTTTTCCCTTTTCAATCAACATCTTATCAATCCCTTTTTTAAAAAATCTTTTTTATTTTTCATTTTTAGAGTCATATTCTATCCCTTCATAGTAGTTAACCTTATTTTTGGTATATATATATAAGTTGTTCTCTCTTTAAAATTTTGGGATACAGTTTCTTTTAACAGACCAAAATATACCCTAAATCTCTAGTGTATGGCTTTGTTCTACACCCCTGCCTAATCACATTCTCTCCCTTTTTTTTTTTAATTCCTCTTCTTTCTTTTTTCAACCAACTTCCTTTCATATCAATTCCTTTTATGAAATCTTTTATAATTTTCATCTTTACAATCATATTCCATCCCTTCATCATATTTATGCTTATTTTTGTACATATATGTTTTTCTTTCTTTAAAACTTTGGGAGGCACTTTCTTCGAACAGACCAAAATCGCCCCAAATCTAGTGCGTGGCACTGATCTATGAACCAGCCTGATAATATCTGATCATATTCCTTTTTTTAAATCTTTTTCTTTTTCTTTCTTTTTTCTTTCTTTCCCGTTCTTTCCCTTTCTTTTCCCCTGGTTTCAGGTCTCTTCTGATTTGTTTAGTGTATATTTTTCTGGGGTCGTGTTACCCTCTTAGCATTTTGTTCTCTCATTCATCTAAGCTCCTCTGGACAAAATGATAAGATGGAAAAAATCACCTCAAAAAAAGAACAAGAGGCAGTACCAACTGCCAGGGACCTAATCAATATGGATATTAGTAAGATGCCAGGACTAGAGTTCAGAATGATGATTTTAAAGATACTAGCTGGGCTTGAAAAAAACATGGAAGTTATTAGAGAAACCCTTTCTGGAGAAATAAAAGAACTAAAATCTAACCAAGTCGAAATCAAAAAGGCTATTAATGAGGTGCAATAAAAAATGGAGGCTCTAACTGCTAGGATAAATGAGGCAGAAGACAGAATTAGTGATATAGAAGACCAATGATGGACAATAAAGAAACTGAGAAAAAGAGAGATAAACAACTACTGGATCATGAGGGCAGAATTCGAGAGATAAGTGATACCATAAGATGAAACAGTATTAGAATAATTGGGATCCCAGAAGAAGAAGAAAGAGAGAGGGAGGAAGAAGGTATACTGGAGCAAATTAGAGCAGAGAACTTCCCTAATTTGGGGAAGGAAACAGGCATCAAAATCCAGGATGCACAGAGAAACCCTCTCAAAATCAACAAAAATAGGTCAACACCCTGACATCTCATAGTAAAACTTATGAGCCTCAGAGACAAGAGAAAATCCTGAAAGCAGCTCAGAACAAGAGATCTGTAACCTATAATGGTGGAAACATTAGATTGGCAACAGACCTATCCACAGAGACCTGGCAGGCCAGAAAGGACTGGCAGGATATATTCAGAGCACTAAACGAGAAAAATATGCAGCCAAGAATACTATATCCAGCTAGTCTGTCATTGAAAATTGAAGGAGAGATAAAAAGCTTCCAGGACAAACAAAAACTAAAGGAATTTGCAAACACAAAACCAGCCCTACAAGAAATATTGAAAGGGGTTCTCTAAGCAAAGAGAGAGCCTAAAAGTAACATAGACCAGAAGGGAACACAGACGATATACAGTAACAGTCACCTTACAGGCCATACAATGGCACTAAATTCCTATCTTTCAATAGTTACCCTGAATGTAAATGGGCTCAATGCCCCAATCAAAAGACACAGGCTATCAGATTGGATAAAAAACCAAGACCCATCGATATGCTATCTGCAAGAGACTCATTTTAGAACCAAAGACACCCCCAGACTGAAAGTGAGGGGGTGGAAAACCATTTACCATGCGAATGGGCACAAAAAGAAAGCTGGGGTGGCAATCCTTATATCAGACAAATTAGATTTTAAACCAAAGACTGTAATAGGATATGAGGAAGGACACTATATCCTACTGAAAGGGTCTATCCAACAAGAAGATCTAACAATTGTAAATATCTATGCCCCTAACATGGGAGCTGCCAATTACATAAGGCAATTAATAACAAAAGCAAAGAAACACATCAATCACAATACAATAATAGTGGGGGACTTTAACACCCCCCTCACTGAAATGGACAGATCATCTAAGCAAAAGATCAACAAGGAAATAAAGACTTTAAATGACACACTGGACCAAATGGACTTCACAGATATATACATAATACTCCACCCCAAAGCAACAGAATACACATTCTTCTCTAGTGCCCATGGGACATTCTCCAGAATAGATCACATCCTAGGTCACAAATCAGGTTCAACCAGTACCAAAAGATTGGGATCATTCCCTGCATATTTCCAGACCACAATGCTTTGAAACTAGAACTCAATCACAAGACAAAAGTCAGAAAGAACTCAAATGCATGGAGGCTAAAGAGCATCCTACTGAAGAATGAATGGGTCAACCAGGAAATTAAAGAATTTAAAATATTCATGGAAACCAATGAAAATGAAAACACAACTGTTCAAAATCTTTGGGATGCAGCAAAGGCAGTCCTAAGAGGAAAGTATATAGCAATACAAGCCTTTCTCAAGAAACAAGAAAGGTCTTAAATACACAATCTAATCCTACACCCAAAGGAGCTGGAGAAAGAACAACAAATAAAGCCTAAACCCAGCAGGAGAAGAGAAATAATAAAGATCAGAGCAGAAATCAATGAAATAGAAACCAAAAAACAGTGGAACAGATCAACAAAACTAGGAGCTGGTTCTTTGAAAGAATTAACAAGATTCATAAATCTCTGGCCAGACTTATCAAAAAGAAAAGAGAAATGACCCAAATCCACAAAATCATGAATGAAAGAGGAGAGATCACAACCAACACCAAAGAAATACAAACAATTATAGGAACATGTTATGAGCAACTATATGCCAGCAAATTAGAATATCTGAAAGAAATGGATGCATTCCTAGAGATGTATCAACTACCAAAACTGAACCAGGATGAAATAGAAAACCTGAACAGACCTATAACCACTAAGGAAATTGAAGCAGTCATCAAAAATCTCCCAAAAAACAGAAGCCCAGGGCCAGACGGCTTCCCAGGGGAATTCTACCAAACAATTAAAGGATACCTATTCTTCTGAAACTGTTCCAAAAAATAGAAATGGAAGGAAAACTTCCAAACTCATTTTATGAGGCCACCATTACCTTGATCCCCAAACCAGACAAAGACCCCACCAAAAAGGAGAATTACAGACCAATATCCCTGATGAACATGGATGCAAAAATTCTCACCAAAATACTAGCCAACAGGATACAACAGTACATTAAGAGGATTATTCACCACCACCAAGTGGGATTTATTCCTGGGCTGCAAGGTTGGTTCAACATCCACAAGTCAATCGATGGATTACAATACATTAATAAAAGAAAGAACAAGAACCATATGATTCTCTCAATAGATGCAGAAAAAGCATTTGGCAAAGTACAGCATCCTTTCTTGATCAAAACTCTTCAGAGTATAGGGATAGAGGGTACATACCTCAATATCATAAAAGCCATCTACGAAAAACCCATAGCGAATATCATTCTCAATGGGGAAAAACTGAGAGCTTTTCCCCTAAGGTCAGGAACACGGCAGGGATGTCCACTATCACCACTGCTACTCAACGTAGTATTAGAAGTCCTAGCCACAGCAATCAGACAACAAAAAGAAATCAAAGGCATCCGAATCGGCAAAGAAGTCAAACTCTCACTCTTTGCAGATGATATGATACTTTATGTGGAAAACCCAAAAGACTCCACCCCAAAACTGCTAGAACTCATACAGGAATTCAGTCAAGTGGCAGGATATAAAATCAATGCACAGAAGTCAGTGGCATTCCTATACACCAACAACAAGACAGAAGAAAGAGAAATTAAGGAGTCGATCCCATTTACAATTGCACCCGAAACCATAAGATACCTAGGCATAATTCTAACCAAAGAGGCAAAGGATCTGTACTCAGAAAACTAGAAAATACTCATGAAAGAAATTGAGGAAGACACAAAGAAATGGAAAAACGTTCCATGCTCATGGATTGGAAGAACAAATATTGTGAAGATGTCAATGCTACCTAGAGCAATCTACACATTCAATGCAATCCCCATCAAAATACCATCCACTTTTTTCAAAGAAATGGAATAAATAATCCTAAAATTTGTATGGAACCAGAAAAGAACCCGAATAGTCAGAGGAATGTTGAAAAAGAAAAGCAAAGCTGGCGGCATCTCAATTCCGGACTTCAAGCTCCATTACATAGCTGTCATCATCAAGATAGTATGGTACTGGCACAAAAACAGACCCATAGATCCATGGAACAGAATAGAGAGCCCAGAAATGGACCCTCCACTCTATGGTCAAGTAATCTTCGACAAAGCAGGAAAGAATGTCCAATGGAAAAAAGACAGTCTCTTCAACAAATGGTGTTGGGAAAATTGGACAGCCACATGCAGAAGAATGAAACTGGACCATTTCCTTACACCACACACAAACACAGAGTCAAAATTTTTGAAATACCTAAATGTGAGACAGGTGTCCATCAACATCCTAAAGGAAAACACAGGCAGCAACCTCTTCAGCCTCAGCTGCAGCAATTTCTTCCTAGAAACATTGCCAAAGGCAAGGGAAGCAAGGGCAAAAATGAACTATTGGGACTTCATCAAGATAAAAAGCTTTTGCACAGCAAAAGAAAGAGTCAACAAAACCAAAAGACCACCGACAGAATGGGGAGAAGATATTTGCAAATGACATATCAGATAAAGGACTACTATTCAAAATCTATAAAGAACTTATCAAACTCAACACCCAAAGAACACATAATCTGATCAAGAAATGGGCAGAGACATGAACAGACATTTCCAAAGAAGACATCCAAATGGCCAACAGACACATGAAAAAGAGCTCAACATCACTCGGCATCAGGGAAATCCAAATCAAAACTCAATGAGATACCACCTCACACCAGTCAGAATGGCTAAAATTAACAAGTCAGGAAACGACAGATGTTGGCGGGGATGTGGAGAAAGGGGAACCCTCCTACACTGTTGGTGGGAATGCAAGCTGGTGCAGCCACTCTGGAAAACAGTATGGAGGTTCCTCAAAAAGTTGAAAATAGAGCTACCATATGATCCAGCAATTGCACTACTGGGTATTTACCCCAAAGATACAAATGTAGGGACCCAAAGAGGTATGTGCATCCCGATGTTTATAGCAGCATTGTCCACAATAGCCAAACTGTGGAAAGAGCCAAGATGTCCATTGACAGATGAATGGATAAAGAAGATGTGGTATATATACACAATGAAATATTATGCAGCCATCAAAATCAATGAAATCTTGCCATTTGCAATGATGTGGATGGAACTGGAGGGTACTATGCTGAGTGAAATAAGTCAATCAGAGAAAGACATATATCATATGACCTCACTGATATAAGGAATTCCTATCTCAGAAACAAATTGAGGGTTGCTAGAGTAGTGGGGGGTGGGAGGGATGGGGTGGCTGGGTGATAGACATTGTGGAGGTTATGTGCTATGGTGAGTGCTGTGAATTGTGTAAGACTGTTGAATCACAGATCTGTACCTCTGAAACAAATGATACATTATATGTTTAAAAAAAAGAAGAAGATAGTAGGAAAGGAAGAATGAAGGGGGGGAAATCGGAGGGGTAGACGAACCATGAGGGACTATGGACTCTAAGAAACAAACTGAGGGTTCTAGAGTGGAGGGGGGTGGGGGGATGGGTTCGCCTGGTGATGGGTATTAAAGAGGGCACGTACTGCATGGAGCACTGGATGTTATATGCAAACAATGAATCATGGAACACTACATCAAAAACTAATGATATAATGTATGGTGATTAACATAACATAATAAAATTTAAAAAAAGAGTATGGACAATAAATGTCCCTATTTACAGGGGTACTTGAAAACAAAATCAGCTACAATATATAGAAACACACCTATCACAATGCCTAGACAGAGGACACCTTATATATTTGCTAATGTTTATTGAGTGTTTATTATGTGCATTGTTCTATGCACTTGTTATGTATTAACTTGATTAATTTTTATAACAATGCAATGAAATAAATGTTATCATTGGCACTGACATTGATTATCATTATTTCTTATTCTCATTGCACAAATGCAGAAACTAAAGAAAAGGGAGATAAAGTAGCCAGCTAAAATTCAAACAGCTAGGAAGGAGTAGATGCCTTCTGGCTTTAATAATTCTAACCATCATGCTTTACATTTCTTCCCATGAACTATAAAAATTTCAGGATATTGTTAATTGGAAACATTTTTCAAGATTTTAAAATATATTATTAGCTCTTTTTCTCTTTCTCTATCCCTATCTTCTTTATGGTTCATCAGACAACTGTAGTCCAAAAGTCTGGCTTGAAGAATCTTAAGATTTTTTTTAAAATATTTTCTTTTTCTTTTTTCTCTTTATTTTTCATTTTAAAGATTTTATTTATTTATTTGAGAGAGCAGAACAAGAGAGAGAGCATGGGCAGAGGGAAAGGGAGAAGCAGGCCCCCCCGCTTGAGCAGGTTGCCCAATGCAGGGCTTGATCCCAGGACCCTGGGACCCCGACCTGTGCTGAAGGCAGACGCTTAACCAACTGAGCCACCCAGGTACCCCTTAAGATGTTTTTTTTGCTCTTATAACAATGATCAGGATCAGACAAAGTGAGACCCCAAGCCCTTGTGCCAGGGTATAGTTTTATAAAAGTTTCATAATGCAAGCTCTTGTTCAATGCAGGCTTTGCTATGGATTGTTCTTGTTTAGAAACAATAAATCTTTATATAATCATAAGAATCTATTCTATTAAAAAGCACTAGAAATGCTTCCAAGGAGATGTGAAGAATTTGTCTTCAGTGTTCTCATTCTATGATTTGTATCTTCTTCCTTAGTGTTCTGGTATTAGGAGCCAGCAAGATTCATATGTCATCCCTGATCTGAAGCAAGTCACTCCATGGAGTGAGATTTAAAATGCCTTCTATCATGAGTTCTCATTCACCCATGCTCTAAAGAGAAAAGATTTTCTTTTAAGTTGTCACTTAATGTTTTCCTACCAATTACATATGATTTTTAAAAAGAAATAGAGGGGCACCTGAGTGGCTCAGTCAGTTAAGTATCAGATTCTTGATATCACTTCAGGTCTTGATCTCAGGGTCACGAGTTCAAGCCCCACATTCGGCTCCATGCTGGGCATGGAGACTACAGAAAGAAAAAAAAAAAAAAAGGAAAAAAATGGAGCAAACTATACAGAATCTTATTTAACACATCCTGAAAACATACAGGGAAAAGCAAGCCATCAAAACTTCTCTACTAGACCCCAGAACTCTGACAACTGCCAGGATTGTTTTCCATATTAATAAAAATACTACCCTTTGGGAACTGGCTTTAGGACCTCATTTTGCTCTTGGTATTAAAGTATAGTAAAGAGGCAGGGACTAGTAATTAAATAAAAATAATTTTACGAGAAAATTGTCATTACCTAAAGTAGGTATAGCCACTGTCATCTCCATCCCCATTTAAGATATGAAGGGGATAAAGCACTGCCTTATATCCCAAACTCATGAGCTTCTGGACATAGTATAAAGGTTTGATAAGTCTGGATATTAATACTACAAACCATAAGTTCCCAGGAAATAAAATTTCAGCCTCAACTATACAACTTGTTATTAGCAGAGTAATAACCACTATTAGAGACTGATAAAGTAACATCTCAGGCAATAAATATGAGTTCATATCCCAAGTCCCCTCTTCTAGCCAACCCATCTATAAGAGGAATTATAAATGATGCTTCCTGCTGTGGGGATATGAAGAATTCAGAATGTGCTACCGAGGTCTAGGTTACAGTTCAGCTAGTTGTTTTTAGTAATCATTCTTTTTTCTTTTTCATTTCCAGCTTCATTGAGATATAATTTACATACAACACTGTATGTTTGAGATGTACATGATGATTTAATATACATATATATTGTGAAATAACTACCACAATAAGTTAACATATCTATTACCTCATATAACTATTTTATTTTGCAGTGAGAACATTTAAGATCTAATCTTAGCAACTTTGAGTATTGTTAACTATGGTCACCATTCTGTATATTAGATCCCTAGAACCTCTTTGTCTTTTAAGTGGAAGTTTATATGGTTTGACCAACATTTCCCCATTTTTCCCACTTTAAAGCCCCTGACAACCACCATTCTACTCTATTTCTATGAGTTCGGATTTTTGGGATTCTACATATGAATGAAATCATACAGTATTTGTCCTTCTCTGTCTGACATTTCACTTAACATAATACCCTCAAGGTCCATACATGTTGTCACAAATGACAGGGTTTTCTTCTTTTTTATGGCTGAATCGTATTCCTGTGTGTGTGTGTGTGTGTGTAACATTTTCTTTATCCACTCATCTGTCACTGGACACAATCATTCTTGATAATAAGTTATATGAGTGGCATAATTAATTTCTTAGACAAATCAAGAAGGCTTAACTCTTATAGAACTTAAAAGTTCATAATAACATATGGACATCATGAAATGAGTGCTATTGTAGAACTCAAATTACCGTTCAAATTGGAATTCATTTTAAAAAATCTGCTTGTCTTTCAAATGTAGAGACTTCAAAAATAATGGCAGGTTACCCCTCACTGAATGCTACAGACTAGAAATTATAATTCACTGCAGGCTGTGTATATGGCAAAGCTCTACATAAATCAAGGGATCACTCTGTCCTATATCATTACTAAAAATTAATAGTTTAAGGAAACTGGCTTCAGATCTAAGACTTATGCCAAACAGAAACCTGGGACTGCTTCATTCCCAACCTCTACCTACATTCTCCTTCTCTCCAAAGCTGATTCTAAAGTTGTCTCGTCTCGCAGATTTAGGTCTGGGGCAATGCACATGTAGTTGTCATTAAATTGAGATTGGTAGATTTTTCACAAATATACAACAAAAAGACACAGTTAAATTTGAATCAGATAAACAATAATTTTTAAGTAAAAATATGCCCCAAATATTGCAACTATTCAATATTTATCAGATATTCAAATTTTACCTCATGTCTTGTATTTTATCTTACAACCCGAGGTTTCATAGCTTTTATTCCATACTCTAAGGATCAGTACTAAACAGCAATTCTTGCTATTCCCACTGGCTCCTTATCCCTGAAGTTGATCTTAAAAATTTTAAGTTAATTCACTCATTGATTAATTAGTTAATGATCTTTATCCATAGCTATAGAAGCTCCCAGGCATTTTGTTTGTTTTTGAACTATAGCCTTGCCAATTCCTTGAAGGGACTGACTTTCTGCCAACTTCCACTGCACAGTACTATCTGTTCCTGGGTTCTATGTCACCACATTCTAATGCCTTTTAAGATGCTTAATTATTTCCTTGAATACTCTGATGCCCACTGCCTACCTGAGCTTCACTTGTTACCTGAGACCACCCTCTGTGGTATGGTGTTCTGGTTAATGGTTTACAGTAGACGCATATAGATTTTGCTATGTACTCAGCAACTGCCCAATGAAATGGGTATACTTTCTTCCCTCTCTCATACCCAGCATTACAGAGTTTGCTCAATTTTGTGTTCAGTTTTTTCTTTCACTCCTAAATTCTTCCTATGTATTAACACTTTTAATGTTCCTCCAAATGTGGACACAATGCATAGGCTGACTCCTAGGCTCAGGGCTCCTTCTACCATGTTCTGATCCTTCCATGGCCGATACCAAAACTAGAAAGAATTATCTCACTCAAGAGCAGAATGTCCATGTAATATTTTAGTAGTGTATAAAAGAAAGAGTTATATGAAGAGGAGAGAGTCAGAGGAACATGAAGAAATAAAAGTGGAAGGCTGAAAATGAAAATTTATTACTGTATTTCATTGTGCTCTTTGGAGCACATGTCTTTTCAAGCCCTTCCAAATACCATTATTAGGCACACATTACTTGACTAAATGTTTTTCACAGGCCCCATAAGCTTCTCATTGCTCCACATTGAACACAAGGCTTCAAAGGGCAGAGGAATAACCTGGACAAAACATTTTTCAATTTCTCAAAGATGCTTATCAGAAATATTTCTGATCATAATGAAAAGTAACTTTTAGAAATATAGAAGTTCTTTTCATCTCTATAAATATCACTTCCCACTTTCTCATTGAGGAAAAGTGGTAAGATTTCGCTGCTATTTAACAAGTTTTAGGACTTTGATAATATTGTAAGAAAAAATATTTCCATTATATATAATGCAAGCTATTAATTGCAAATTTTATGAACAAATAATTATCTGGTAAAATTTAATTCACAGATAAAACTTAGCTAAAATGTTCCTAAATAAGAACATGAAGAAAAATTATTTCCTTTAAAAGAAAGAAATATGGAGGCTCCTGGCTGGCTCAGTCAGGAACTGAGCCAAAACTCTTGATTTTGGGGTCTTCAGTTTGAGCCCCACGTTGGATGTAGGGATTATAAATAAATAAACTTAAAAAAGGAAAAGAAAGAAATACATACCGCTTTTTTTTTGCATTGAAAACCAAAACACTTATTAATCAGTGTTTCTCTTCGTCTTAACTTTTATTTTATCTCTTCTTCTTTTCTTGGCCCGAAACTTAGACTTCTGTTTTTGCCCTCATATGAACTGTCCTGTTTTATTTTTGTATTTTATTAAAACTTATCTAAAATTATTTTGGAATTACGAAGAACAAAATCAGTGTAAGATAGAAATGTTTGGATTTTTATCTTCAAATTGACCTTTAACTCTATCTAGGTAACCATCAAAAAACTAAACTGTGGATTTGACAATTTATCTTCTGCATCAGAAACTTGACTTTCGGGACACCTGGGTGGCTCAGTTGTTAAGCATCTGCCTTCGGCTCAGGTTATGATCCCAGCGTCCTGGGATCAAGCCCCTCATCAGTCTCCCTGCTCAGCAGGAAGCCTGCTTCTCCCTCTCCCACTCCCCCTGCTTGTGTTCTCTCTCGCGTTGTCTCTCTCTCTGTCAAATAAATAAGTAAAATCTTAAAAAAAAAAGAAAGAAACTTGACTTTCTTTTCCTTTTGATTTCATTAACATTCTCTGACCAACCACTTTAAGGGCTTAGAGTCTTCATGGTACTTAACCTCTTCCTTTTATGAAAACAAAAAAAAAAAAAATAAAACTAATGCTAGCATTTATATTTTGGTAGAAATCAATTCACATTTAGACATTAAATATGTCCTATTGGTTTTTAAGGTCATTTGGCTCAAACTATGAATTATAAACAAAGCTTTTACATTATTATAACAAACTGTTAGACATCAATAAACCAGAGGAGATGGAATGGGCATGGATATTGGTATGAGTATGGATAAACAGAGACATATGTATAGTGGATAGATATAGATTAGCTATAAGTATGCATTAAGTATACATTAGAAACACATTATTTATACCTTAGAAACATAAATAAACATAGACAAAGAAGAACAACAAAGGGGTATCTGTTCAGACTATGTAAATAGATTGATGTAAAGTTGAGAGAGAATAAATTAACTACAGAACTGAAAGTAGTTCACTTAAATAGGGTAAAGGATCATTCAGGGAAAGTGGCAGGTATTGAGTCTATTGACAAAATGTAAAGTGAATATATTGAAGAAGTATTACATTAGAATGAGCTATTTACTTAATTGATATTCAAATTTGAAATCTACAGCTGTAATAAAATAGTGTAATTTTGAAACCACTATATTTTGCTTGACTTAATGAATATTTATTTAACCTCTATTATATACAATTTATGTTGTGTTTTCCAAACATTACTTAAATATAAGCAGTGATGCACTGGAGCTAGCTCATACCAGCTCACTGAAACCAATTATGCGCAACTCTTCCCAACTTCATTTTCAGGAAATCTGCTATGGTAGGAGCATTTATGGACACTGGTTTAAAGTCAAGGCTACTTTTTCTATTTTTTTTTTTAATTTTTGAAAGCCAGTTAAAAATTTACTACTATGTCACTGAGTGTAATAGTCATTAATTAATGTTTATACTATCCTAAATGACATAGACTTCAGAGTTTTTTCACTTAAAATACTGCTTTTATTTATTTTATATAAAATTATTTTTCTTTACAGTTTAGCTCTTAATGATAATGCTAATGGTAGCTTTCCTCATCTGCCACTAAGGTGCTTGGTCTTTCCAAAGAATCTAAGGCCACATGGGGGTGAGGCTCTCACTTCACCCTGCCAATACTAGCACCTCACCTGGCAATGCCCTCTCAGCACTTGCCTGCACCCTGGCCGTCGTCTCTGAGCTCACCTGCATCTACTCAGCCTTCATCCTGCATGACAATGAGGTGACAGTTCACAGAGGATAAGATCAGTGCTCTCATTAAAGCAGCAGGTGTAAATGTTGAAGTCAACTTTGGAAGCCTCATCTGCAATGTAGGGGGGCTGGTATACCCGCCCCAGCAGCTGGTGCTGCTGTTGAGAAAACCTATTAATCTCTCAGTAAAATTTTAATAGAGTATTGTTATTTAATTTCTCCTTTAACATTTATTAGAGTTTTGCAAAATAGGTGTTGCTGTGAGCTTATGCAGAAGTATTTTTGACTATTGATTATTAGATTTGGGTGTGCAAAAAATAAAACAAAACAAAACTGCCATCCTAAATAAAGGACTACTTTATATTATAGCAGAAAATTGGCCATGGTCTAATGTCTTTCTGAATTCTTTTACTTTATCTATACAATGAGTTTATTAAATCATATTTATAGACGTTTTGTAAAGATTCATTAAACTAGGGAATGCAATATTTTGAATATTAACTGGAAATGGAAAATATTTATAAATCATTATGACTGTTTTCCACCTTCTTTAGACTTCTATTTCTTCTCCCTTTTTCTTCCTTTTTTACATATTTCTCCTCTTCTTTTTCTTCTTTTCTCTCCTTTTCCTACTTTCTCCTTTTCTTTCTTTCCATCTGGTCTTCTCCCTCTATCATACCTCCTCTTCTTCCCAATAAAATGTTGATTTTTTTTCTTTTATCACCTTTCTTCCTCATTACTTCTCTTTTTTCCTTTTCCACTTTTTTTACTTCCATCTCATGTATTCTGCTATGTAGTTACCCATATGTTTCCTCCTCCTTAGTCTTTCCTTTTATTCTCCTCTCTTTGTCCCCCTGTCTTCCTACTTCTATACACTCTGATCCACTACTAGTCCTTTTTGTTTTCCACTTCTTTGGAATAGTCATGGAATAGAAAATGTAAAGACAGAAATAAATTCCTACTGCTTCCAGAACATCTTGACACACCATACTCCAATTTTAGGTGTCATAAGTCTAACTGGGGGCTTAATGCATTATTCACAGGTTCATACTAAACTATACAACATTTTCTACACATCCTTAGCATTCAGAATCCAACACTAGCTTAGGTCCATAAAGTTTATGATAATTTTGAACACAAAATCTCCATGTATTTTCTTTTGGCTTGCCTTCTGCTGTTTTTGCTGAGTAATATTCATTTTTGTAAACTTATAATATTTGGCCCAATTAAAATATTCAAAAATTATATACTAAGTTAGAAAAGTCCATTAATAAATATATATGTACATTTACATAAAATGATAAGCCTATTAGTGTCATATAAGCAGGCCACACACACACACACAAAATATAAACAAAAAACAAATTTTCTCAAATACCTAATGAAGGGATGAATTATCAAACTCTAGGTAAGAGAGAAGTGAAAGAATAATCAGAGAACTTGTTGTCTTGCTCCAGAGTTCCTCAGGAAGGCCTTACTTCATTATTAAGCCACTTATTTGAGTTCTAATTCATGAAGCACACACCACCTCTCAACATATGTCTGTTGGCAAGTTCAACATTTTTGTTTGAATTCAATTTCTATTCTTCCAGCTTACCGATAATAAAGATGAATAGGTTTTGCATGCCAAGTTCTGTCACTGCTTGGACAGGACTGTGAAAAATCCATGACCCATTGCCAAGAATCTTTATTTTAAATATACAGAAACTTCTTCAGCCTTTAATTGTGTAAATAAGAGAAAAACATGAGGTGTTTGGGTTTTTATATAAGCAAATTTGTCACCTTTCACATCTATGTATACATTTGGAATCAATTAAAGTTGGAACTTTTTCTATCCATAATTATAGCTTAGATTGGTTTCTAGAGATTCATGTTAAAAAACTTTATTATTTTATTATGTTACTATTATAAAGACAATGAGTTTATATAGTCAGTTTATTTTTTTACTAAATTTGTCCTTTTTTAATTTGGTTATTTATTTTTAATTTAAAGTTTCTAAGGATGTCAAAAAGTATATACATTTCCAGAAGTCTTAGTGCAGTTTCAGGCTTTATATAGGTTACTAATTTCGCTACTTATAGTTCATAAATATTCCCAGGCATCCAAGGAGAATTTTTGTCCACTTCCAAGTTGAACTAAGCAACTCTCTGCAACAAGTCTGCTCCATCTCATCTATTTTGTCTCTCTCATTTGCCACTTTTCTAACAAGTGTCCCTTGGCTCTGCATCAGGCTCTGTGCTCAGTGGGGAGTCTGCTTGTGATTCTTTCTCTCCCTATCCCTCTGCCCCTCCCTCCCCACTTTCTTTCTCTAAAATAAAATCTTAAAAAAAAAAAAAGAATCTTAACTCGAAAAGATATATGCACCACTATGTTTATTGCAGTGATATTTACAATAGCCAAGACATGGAAGCAACCTAAGTATCCATCAACAGAGGAATGGATAAGGAAAATGTAGTATATATATATATATATATATATATACAATGGAATATTACATGGCCATAAAAAAGGATGAGATTATGCCATTTGAGACAACATGGATAGACCTAGAAAGTATTATGCTATGTAAAATAAATCAGATTGAGAAAGACAAATACCATATGATTCCATTCACAAATGTAATCTAAAAATTAAATAAACGAAAAGCAAAATCAGAACTGTAAATACAGAAAACACATTGATGCTTGCCAGAGAGGGAGGGTGGGGGGTTGAGCAAAATGAATGAAGGAGAGAGAGAGAGTTACAGGCCTCTGTTTATGTAATGAGTAAGTCACTGGAATAAAATACACAGTCAGTGATACTGTAATAGTGATGTAATGGGAGAGATGGTAGCTATACTTGTGGTGAACATAGCATAATGTATAAACTTGTCAAATCACTAAGTTGTACACCTGAAACTGATGCAATATTGTGTGTCAACTATTACCACCCCCTCTCAAATAAAAAGAATCTTGGAATCATCTCTGACTTGTCCACGTTCTTCATATTCTCTCCCTCTTCAACATAAGACAGGGGGAACAAATGAATCAATTCTCAGCCATCACAAACATGAACAGTGAAATAGTAGGTAACCTGTCATATTAAGATTTATTGCTTTTTTGGGGCACCTAGGTGGCTCAGTTTGTTGGGTGTCTGACTCTTGATTTCAGCTCAGGTCATGATCTTGGGGTCGTGAGATTGAGCTCAGTGTGGAATCTACTTGAGTTTCCCTCTCCCTTTCCCTCTGCCCCTCCCCCCACTCTCCCTCTCTCTCTCTGTCTCTCTCTCTCTCTCTAAAATAAAATCTTAAAAAAAGAGTTGTTGGTTTTTTAAAAAATGCATGAATTGTTAAATTTTAATAACTCTAACATTTGTAAATCCATATTTCTTTTTCTGCTGCAACATGTATAAGCCTAATTTCCTTGCTTTTATCCCCTCACTTTTACAGTTGATCTTCCCACACTTTTTTCTCTTGTCATTGGCAATTCATCATACATGCCAATGTCTAATTACTTTGTCTGAAGCACAGATCTAATCATGTCAACTTCCTAAACTGAGTTTGGTTAATATCCAGCTAATTCCTAGATGAAATACAACCTTGCTAACTAGCAATAGGCATAGCAACTATGTAGAACATGTAATTCTTCAGGAAATTTGGCAGACTCTATCAAAATTTAAATGCATAGACCCTTTTAAGAAATAATTCTATGTCTAGGAATATATTTTGCAGGAATACTTCAAATGGGAACGAAGTAGATTTCAATTATATTCTTTGCAGCATTCACTCCACTCACTCATTCAATTATCAAGCACCTATGCCAGGAACTATACTATACACTAGGAATAAAATGATAAGCAAAATAGATCACGTGCATGTCTTCATGAAGATTACAGATTAGTAAGAAAAAAAATTCACAGATATGGTTAGATATAATCTGTGAAAGTAGTATGAAAATAAATACAAGATGCTATGAGAACATGGTGGTAGAGTAGTTGCACTAAGGTATACTAAAGTAATTATTACTGAGTTAGTTACATTTAGCCTAACATTTCTTACCACATAGGAGTATGGTAAGAGTTAAGATTGAGGGGGGTAACCCTAAAAATGGAACCTAGTCTGTGAGATCAGAGAAATATTCCCTAAGGAAATGACATTTCATCTGAAATATGAAAAGGGAGAGAGAAAGTAGGAAAGAGAATTTTCTTGACAAAGGAAACGACATGTGCAAAGGTATGGTAAGGTATGATATGGGGGAACTGAAATAAGGTCATTGTGTTGCTAAACATTTCAAACTCTGAAAGAAACTCTTAAATATGATTAATAAAGCAAGCTAATTTTGCTATACCCATAATATGCAATCCTATGAAAAAATATAGATAGATGATCAATTGTTAATTTTAAAAAACAAGAATGTATCTCAAAACAATGCTTTTATTTAGGAAACAGCCAATATGATATTTATATTTGTATGTGTGTGTATGTGTATGTGCATGTATACGTCAATGATTTTAGTTCTTTGTATATAAAAACAATATTTTGCCTTCATCATTACTGTTTTTTTTAATCATTGTTGTTTTTTAAGATATTCCATATCCTACACCCTTGCCTGATCCATAGGAAAATTTTTTTCTAATGCTTGGTAGTTGTCTGATAAGTAGGGAATAAAAATCAGATCTCACATATGATTCAAAGGTATATGATTTGGGCATTTATTTCAAAATATGGATGCTTGAATTGTACTGTTGATATTCACAAGATGTTGACCCATTTCCAGTGTCCTATCTCGTTCTTTGTTTTTATTCAAGATGAGAAAATAAAAATTGTACTGCTGTAAGATCTGACTATGCATTATACAATTCGGCGTCATTACAGTTGAAACATTTAACAAAGCAGATGACAGAAGAAACAAGTTTGAGGGGAAAAATAATATCAGTTACAGAGAAACTGATTTTTATTGTAGGCCATTATATATATATACATATATATATATATACACATATGTATATATATACACATATATATATAATTTATACATATATATAAATCAGTGAAGTGAGGCAAGTTGACTGGGAATAATTCATATATATATATATATATATATATCAGTAAAGTGAGGAAAGTTGACTGGGAATAATTCATCAATTAGTTTTGTTTTTAAATTTTTTTTAAAGATTTTATTTATTTATTTGAGAGAGAGAATGAGACAGAGAGAGAGAGCACGAGATGGGGGAGGGTCAGAGGGAGAAGCAGACCCCCCGCTGAGCAGGGAGCCCGATGTGGGACTCGATTTCGGGACTCCAGGATCATGACCTGAGCCGAAGGCAGTCGCTTAACCAACTGAGCCACCCAGGCGCCCCTAATTTTTTTTTTTAAATCTGGGGTTGGACAGGTCAGTGCAGCAAAGAAAATGAGAGGCTGGATTGTCCAAAGATAATGTTCCATGCAACATAATTTGAGATTCCTATCCAAGTCAATATGTGATACTGAAACCCAAAGGATAAGTAAAGACAAATTCCTGAAGAGATGCTTAGGACCTCAGAGTCTGAAGTGAAGTCTGAATTTTTGCTAAAAAAGAGGGAAAGGAAAAAAACTTTGTAGCAAATTTGGGGTACAAAATTTTGGGAGTCTGGGGCGCCTGGCTGGCTCAGTCGTTAAGCATCTGCCTTCGGCTCAGGTCATGATCCCAGGGTCCTGGGATCGAGCCCCGCATCGGGCATCCTGCTCCATGGGAAGCCTGCTTCTCCCTCTCCCATTCCCTCTGCTTGTATTCCCTCTCTCGCTGTGTCTCTCTCTGTCAAATAAATAAATAAAATTAAAAAAAAATGGGGGGGGAGTCCATATCTCCAAAATTAAATAAGAACAAACAATTTGGGAATATTCAGGCTGTGGGAAGGATATCTATAGTATGAAATCTAAGTTACTCTACAGTGTTTGTAAAATATATTGCAATAGTTATGTAAGAAAATAACTCCAAAAGTGGAAAACAGTTACTATGTTAAATACAGATTGTATTTCAAGTTACTGGATTGGATAGGCAGGGAGAGCTCCACAGACAAAAAAGTCTAGGATCTACCTTGATCATTATTTATTATTCAACAATTATTTATGGAGCATCTATTACTACATCGAATTATTTCCCTATCTAACAGTGATACAGCAGTGAAAACTACTGTCAAATTATTCTCTCTTTTTTTTTAAAGATTTTATTTATTTATTTGAGAGAGAGAATGAGAGAAAGCACATGAGAGGGGGGAGGGTCAGAGGGAAAAGCAGACTGCCTGCTGAGCAGGGAGCCCGATGTGGGACTCGATCCAGGGACTCCAGGATCATGACCTGAGCCGAAGGCAGTCGCCCAACCAACTGAGCCACCCAGGCGCCCTCAAATTATTCTCTTTAATGGAATTTATATTCAAGTGGATTCTAGAATATTATATTAAGGACACATCTAAAATAAGAGCCAGCAAAAGAGTGTGATGTGAGGCTGTTAGAGACAAATGAGAAAATGGAGAAAAAAATGTATTATCATTCGGGGTGGAAGAGAAATAAAAACAGAGAGAAATGCTGAGAAGAGAGAGACTGAGCGTCATGTGCCCTCCTGATAACTGTATTCTCTGTAAAAATATGGACAATCATTATCACACAATGCAGAGGGTGGTATGTGCCATGTAAGAAATAAGTAACAGCTGAATAGGTTCAGAAGGAGGATAAGCATAAGTATGAAGAAAGATGCCCACACTCCAGCTGCAGATGTAAGAGATGTAGCTTATGAACATATATATGCCACAAGACAGAAAGAATCAGGTCCCTTCTAAATGGTCTTTGTAATCTCTCAGACCCTGGCACATGCAGAATTTTGTCACCCTAGAATAATACAAAAATAGCTGTATGACCAATATCTTGATCGTAAGAGTTTCAAAAAACAGGTGAAGCGGTATACTGCATATTTTATTGTGCCCCTAATCATCCCCCCAAAGAAGTGCTTCTATTCTAAGGTGGTTACGAATAAGCAAACAGAAGAGCAAACATGAATATTTAGCATGACTCTTAAAGTACTATGAGATGTAGAACGTATAACATTCAAGCCCCATAGAATATATTAGACCATTCTGCTGAACTGTCAATCTCAATGCATTTGCCCTTTCAAAACAGTAAGATGCATCTGAAGAACTGTGTAAGAATATCAGTAACACAGTGAATCTGGAAACCTTTCTGATTAGTTTGTTCTTCATTTTTAAAAAAATATCTAGGTTGTATTGCTAAGTGTTAGCATTATTCTATAGTTAGCTTGACCCTGTGAGCAAAGCATGATAGAGAGGTTCTTTTCTCAGCAGACATGCATCTCAATGAGCCATTACTTCAGCAGTGATATGGTCTTTCATGTCTTTATATCTGTTTCAGCATATGACACTATGAATGTGTATTGCTAAGATTTATTTGATAGGGTATTGTCCCATTTTCATTGCCCCATTTCGATTTTTTTTTCTTTCCTACAGATAATATAAATCAGAATCTTAGTGCCATAAAACCTAACTGGACATCTTGCAATTCTGCATCATTATAAAAATGCTATATATGAGCAATGCTTTATGTATTTGAGTGGTTTATTTGCCTCTTCTGCAAGATAATACAAATGACAATCAGCCCAGGAACCCACACATGGCAGATTTTCATGGTAATATTACATCGGTTTAGGTGCTGTATATGAAACCTGATGAGCCTAGTAATAACTTCAGAAAGCGAGGTTATCAAAGGAGTGCCGATTTCAGCAGGAACTAGAATCATTCACAACTGGCAATCTCTGTAGACTGCCAAATTACCCAAAATTCTATTCTGCAAAGCCGTAATCTTTAATGTTCCAATAAAAAGTAACTCTATTTGGGATAGCTATTGTGCTTGTAATTGCACACTCAGAAACTAATTTGTATAATATTGCAAAGGACCACAGGAAATGTACTGATACAAAAGATAATTTAAGATGACTGGAAAGCCATTTGTACCCATGTTACCCTGTCTTCATTTATTCTTCACTCAATTATCAAGTACGTACTCTGTGCCTGGCACATACAAGTCACTGGGAATAAAGATATAAAAAGAAACATTCTGGGGCACCTGGGTGGCTCAGTTGGTTAAACATGGACTTGATTTTGGCTCAGGGTCCTGAGATCAAGCCCTGCAGGGGCTCCACACTGGGCCTGGACCCTGCTGAAGATTCTTCCTCTGGGCACCTGGGTGACTCGGTTGAGCCTCTGCCTTCGGCTCAGGTCATGATCCCAGAGTCCTGGGATGGAGTCCCATATCGGGCTCCCTGCTCAGCGGGGAGTCTGCTTCTCCCTGTACTCCTTCCCCCTGCTCGTGATCTCTCTCTCTCTCAAATAGATGAATAAAATCTTAAAAAAAAAAAAAAAGATTCTTTCTCTCCCTCTCCCTTTGCCCTTCCCCCACCATACTTGTGCTCTCTCTGGAAGGAAGGAAGGAAGGAAGGAAGGAAGGAAGGAAGAGAAAGAAAGAAAAAGAAAAAGAAATAAAGATTCCATGCCCAAAAGGAGTCCATATTTTAGTGCTAAAAATAATAACCAGCAGTAAGAGTAGTGTTTGGTATTTCTTACTATAGAGATATATATCATGGCTATTTGGGGGTTAGGGCTGGGGGCTTAGGAGTGATGAGTCAAGGAAGCTACTCGGATGAAAAGGCATTTGATGAGTTGGAAACAAAGATGGGGAACTGGACAGAGGGGGCATTCTATGTAAGAGGGAGTGTCCTGTGAAAATGCATAGAAAATGAAGGAACTGGGTACATTTTGTACATTAAATATAGTTCAGGTTAACTAAGAATGGAGAAGAATGAGAAAAAAATATAGATTGGAAAGATAAACAGAGGTCCAACTAATAATACATTTGTGTGCCATGCCAAAGAATTTTGATTTAATGTTGAAAGCAATTAGAATTCATTGAAAAATTTATGTTAGAACATGTTCTAATCAGCTTTGCATTTTAAAGAGATCACTATGAAATACATTTTACTGAGAGGAAAGTACCAGGATCTGCTAGGAGGGCCTTACAGTAATCAAAATGAGTGATGATATGGGCCAAAATTAAGTTAAAGGAGTGGGATGGAGGGAAGGGAATTAACTGTGAAGTATTAAGAAAGCAGAATTGACGCATGCTGGTAGAAGAAAAGGAAAGGTGAGTAGCCAAATGTTAATCTGTTCAGAAAAATTAATGTGTTTTTAGTCAGAATTCAGATTCTATCTGAAATGTTATAATACTGAATTTTAACTTAATAAAGGGTTAATCCAGTGGACTTTTAAAATATATTTTAAACAGTCTTAATACATTTTTCACCATTAATTTTTAGTAGGGCATATATATGATACTATATATTTTATAAGAGACTAATTTTTGTAAATTTTGGGTCTGATTTTACCCATGTATTTGTTATAAGAATAAAATAAGTTAATACCCATAAATTCATTATTTCAGTGTTAAGCACATACTATTTTTTAAAGGAACAAATATAGATTAGAAAACAACAGTACGTGTTTCACATGAATTTTATCTGAGCACATGTCTGAAATAGCTAAATTAAAATTTATAAATGAGTTTTAAATTCAATCCTTCCATTTAACTACCTGGTACATTTTTGAAAGTTTCCTAATACTTTTGTTATTGGGAGTGGTTTAACATCTAACATCTGTTTAAATAACATTTAACATCTTTATTTATTTAGTAAATATATTTATTTAAATAAGAACACTGAATTGTCGATTATTCTGCATTTTCTGAATTTTCTGAGTTTCTGAATGTTTTGGAACTTTTTTTTGTGTTTCCAAACATAACATTTTCTTTTCATTTTTCATTGATTTATTAATTTAGTAAATGCTAATAAATTTTTACTTTGTGCCTGGCACACTGTTTAGTAGCTAAGGAATCAGAGGTGAATAAACTAGGTAATATCCTTTCCTCAAGGAAATGGAATGTGTATCTGGATATTCACTTGTGTATTTGTGATATATATATATAGTCTCCAAAATTTCTGCAATATTCACACCTGTTCCCCATAGATTCAGATGCTTGTGCAAAAAGAAACCTCTTAACTCAGGAGACACTAAGAACTTAATCCTTTCCAAGGACTGTGCTGAGCTCATTTTTACCCAAGTCTATGTGCTATGCTGAAAGCTAGGTATGCATATAAAATAAAACTATGAGATATCTGTCATTTAAAAGCTCAGCAAAATTTATCACAAAAAACCATAAGAATAGAAACTCAGAGATACCCTTCTGATATGACATTAAACTGTTGTAATGTTAGGCTATTGCAGAATGTCCGCTGAGACTGAAAAATCAATGTCTGCAAAATTAGATTTGCAAGGCAGAACAGTTATTATATTGAATTTAGGCTAAATAGTGATCAAAATCAGAAAATGGATTTCTGTGCTTCCATTTATGACAATAAAATTTCTAAGCTTATTTTTTGTTTTATACTCTCATCTCCATTCTACCTTTTTTGTTGTTGTTCTTTGTTTTTTAACTAACTACCCCTAAAATTCTCTATTACTCCTCACTTTTACTGTAATTTTGGAGTACTTGTTCCATGAAAAATACTTCACACATCATCCATTGTATATGTGAAATATGACCCCATTCTCTCTCCTTTCAATGCATAACTCGACTCTGAGGGTACTGTTTCTTTGGCAGTTTCCTGCGACTGCTTTTTTAGTTTTTTTTTTTTTTAATCATATATTCTGCCCTTTTATTATTTCACCTTTATTTCCTTATATTATCTTGTATGAATTTAATATTCATGTGGAAAATATACCCAATCCTTAATTCATTCTGACCTTTACCTTTGCAATACTTTAACAGTCCACTGTCTATGGCAACACTGTAAATCTTTTTTTTTTTTTTTAAGATTTTATTTGTTTATTTGACAGAGAGAGAGACAGCGAGAGAGGGAACACAAGCAGGGGGAGTGGGAGAGGGAGAAGCAGGCCTCCCGCAGGGCAGGAAGCCCGATGTGGGGCTCGATCCCAGGACCCTGGGATCATGACCTGAGCCGAAGGCAGACACCCAACCGACTGAGCCACCCAGGAGCCCCCGCAACACTGTAAATCTTACCATTAACTGGAATTCATGTTTATCCTTACCTAAGTTAGATCCTGAACATTATAAAAGCATTGCACATTTAATACAACAGAATTGGAAGTTAACCATCTCTCCCTGCCCTGCAACCATAGTTTGGTCTTCATTTCACTCAAGTTATTTTAAGTTGTTTTAAGTAATTTTCTAATCTCTTGTCTACCTTAAAAAAAACTCTTTATTTAGGTATAATTAACAAATAAACTGGACATTTTTTTGAATGAACAAAACAAAGTTTATAACAGAGCTAGAAAATTTAATTTAGAAAATTTAAGGTATCAACTAACTACATACAGAATAACTATCAGTTTTATCTAACCCAGCTGGTTTGACACAGCCAAACCCATCTTTCAAGTCACTCCACTATTCTCTTCCAGTTGGCTTCTTCTCCATAGTTGAACCTAGTTTTTTATCCTCATGGTTTTACCTTTAAATCCTGCTATCAGAGGAGCTAATTCTCTTTTGCTTGCAAAGTTAATGATTGGAGAAGCAAAGTCCTTTATGTCTGAAAAATAAACTCAGTCTATAAACTTTATACCACATTTATCATTGTACTTGATTCCTAATTTGGCAGCATCCTCTGGATGATGCATATAGCACTGTGCTCGATGGACCTCTGGTGTGTCTCTCAGTCTGCTCTCCTTGAATAAGCCTCAGTTGTTTCTGTGTCAGCACCTGCTAGCAACCTGATGGCCTCAGCTTCTCCAATGTATATGATGTATATAATGTGATGTTTGAAGATATGCATATATCCACGAAATCATTACTACAATCAAGGTAATAAAACACCACCTCCAAAAGTTTCCTCCTACTCCCTTTTGTAGTAAGAACACTTAACATGAACTCTTCTCTCTTAACAAATTTTAAGTGTACAATACTGAATTGCTAACTATAGGCACTATGTTGTACAGCAGATCTCTAGAAGTTTCTCATCTTGCAGACTAAAAATGTGTACATATTGAGCAACAACTCCCCACTTTCCATTCTACCCAACCCCTGGAAACCACCAGTTTGCTCTCTGTTTTTATGAGTTTGCCTATTTTAGATTTATTGTGTAAGTGGGATCATGAAGTATTTGTCCTTCTGTGATGGGTTTATTCCACTTTCTTGGCTCTACCTTTGAGTTATTCTCCTTGGAATTATCAGGGTAGTTTTTTTCTGAAATACAAAATTGATCATATTACTGACCTGTCATTCAATGGACTTGGGGTTATACACTTTTTCTGGCACTAGACAGAAATGGGCATGTAGACAAACTTGTACAAATAATAAAATAACAAAATATAAGTAACAAAGTAACAAAAATAATAGCAGGGGCAAAGGACAGAAACAAATATATGACCTTGAGCTATGTTTGTATTATCCCTAAACATTTATTTATTTAAACAGAAACTTTTCTTTATATAGACATAGGAAGGTTATGGTTGTATTTCTGGGAATATGCAGGGGAAGTTGGGAGATGGACAAAATGGGTAATTTTACCTATTAACTGCATAAGTACTAAAGCCACCATTGCATATAAGAAAATCTTTGCAGCATCCATGAAATTTCATATTTAAAGCTCAACAACCTCACATTTTTCAAACTCTTCCAACAAAAATGTGATCCTCTCTCTACTATCCTATCCCCCATCCAGCTCCTCTATCTTTTTTCTTGCTGCTCCCTAGGAGCTCTCATTTGTTCTTCTGACATCTTTTCTATCTTTGCCAGCTTTTTCCCCCAGAGGAGAGACAAAGGACACTCATAATCTTTGAAGCATCCAGTTTGGGGTTATTGATTTTATTTTTCTGCAAGTCTCCTGCTGCTTGTCTCTGCTTTTCCAGCACCAAGCTTTCACGTGTGTGAACAGATTGAAATGAGTAAGTAAAATATTGACTTTTAAAGAATCACAAAGAACAGAAAGACCTGGAAAGGCGTTTATACATCCTGTAGTGCAAATTCCTTCCTGTTACAGATGGATGAATTGAGTCTGGATTGGAGGAAGAACTTGCTTAGGGTCAAACACATTGTACAGATAGAATCAGATACAGTATTTCAAATGTTGTGACCCTATAGAAGTTGTCATTTCACAGTGAAAGTGCCTGTTAGGGTGATTATGTAGCATTAACACTATGCAACATATGGACTAGACTATATACAACCTCACATTCCCAAATGTATTCTGTTATTAAGAAATGTTTAAGGATATAGGAAAGAAACTAAGGGTTGCTGGAGAGGAGGAGAGTGGGAGGATGGGGTAACTGGGTGATGGGCATTAAGGAGGGCATGTGATGTAATGAGCACTGGGTGTTATATGCAACTGATGAATCACTGAACTCTACCTCTGAAACTAATAATGCACTGTATGTTAATTGAATTTAAATAAAAAAATTAAAAAAATTTTTTAATGGAATGTTTAAAGAGTCCTTAATTAAAAACAACAAAAACAACTTAGCCTCTGAAGTTTCTTTTTGCCTGCTTCTGCTGGATATTGTTCATGGTGTTTATTTTCTTATTTTGCTGTGATGGTGCAGTATAAATTCATATTCCTTGCATTTCTTCTAATATTTTTGTGTTCATTTACTTCTACCTATTGATGCATTCAAGCAAAAATCGCACTAAATTAAATGTTGAGGGTTTTTTCAGTATACACATGTAGTGTAAATTTTGGCAAATGACTGAAAAACCATGCAAGATTTGACTTGTGGTTATCAATTATCACTCGTGACTTTACTTCCACTGAAGGGACGATCAAGATTCAGCAGGGATCCCTACATTTGTATCTTTGGGGTAAATACCCAGTAGTGCAATTGCTGGGTCGTATGGTAGCTCTATTTTCAACTTTTTGAGGAACCTCCATACTGTTTTCCAGAGTGGCTGCACCAGTTTGCATTCCCACCAACAGTGTAGGAGGGTTCCCCTTTCTCCACATCCCCGCCAACATCTGTCGTTTCCTGACTTGTTAATTTTAGCCATTCTGACTGGTGTGAGGTGGTAGCTCATTGAGGTTTTGATTTGGATTTCCCTGATGCCGAGCGATGTTGAGCAATTTTTCATGTGTCTGTTGGCCATTTGGATGTCTTCTTTGGAAAAATGTCTGTTCATGTCTTCTGCCCATTTCTTGATTGGACCATTTGTTCTTTGGGTGTTGAGTTTGATAAGTTCTTTATAGATTTTGGATAGTAGCCCTTTATCTGATATGTCATTTGTAAATATCTTCTCCCATTCTGTTGGTTGTCTTTTGGTTTTGTTGACTGTTTCTTTTGCTGTGCAAAAGCTTTTTATGTTGATGAGATCCCAACAGTTCATTTTTGCCCTTGCTTCCCTTGCCTTTGGCGATGTTTCTAGGAAGAAGTTGCTGCGGCTGAGGTCAAAGAGGTTGCTGCCTGTGTTCTTCTCTAGGATTTTGATGGACTCCTGTCTCACATTGAGATCTTTTAACCATTTGGAGTCTATTTTTGTGTGTGCTGTAAGGAAATGGTCCAGTTTCATTCTTCTGCATGTGGCTGTCCAATTTTCCCAACACCGTTTGTTGAAGAGACTGTCTTTTTTCCATTGGACATTCTTTCCTGCTTTGTCGAAGATTAGTTGACCATATTTTTGGGCTCTCTATTCTGTTCCATTGATCTATGTGTCTGTTTTTGTGCCAGTACCATACCGTCTTGATGATGACAGCTTTGTAATAGAGCTTGAGGTCCGGAATTGTGATGTCACCAGCTTTGCTTTTCTTTTTCAACATTCCTCTGGCAAATGTAGGGATCCAAAGGGGTACATGCACCCCAATGTTTACAGCAGCATTGTCCACAATAGCCAAACTATGGAAAGAGCCAAGATGTCCATCGACAGATGAATGGATAAAGAAGATGTGGTATGTGTATATACACACACACACACACACACACACACACACACACACACACACACTAGAATATTATGCAGCCATCAAAAAGAACGAAATCTTGCCATTTGCAATGACGTGGATGGAACTGGAGGGTATTATGCTGAGCGAAATAAGTCAATCAGAGAAAGACATATCATATGACCTCACTGATATGAGGAATTCTTAATCTCATGAAGCAAACTGAGGGTTGCTGGAGTGGTGGGGGGTGGGAGGGATGGGGTGGCTGGGTGATAGACATTGGGGAGGGTATGTGCTATGGTGAGTGCTGTGAATTGTGTAAGACTGTTGAATCACAGACCTGTACCTCTGAAACAAATAATACATTATATGTTAAAAAAAAAAAAGAAGATAGCAGGAGGGGAAGAATGAAGGGGGGGGAATCGGAGGGGGAGACAAACCATGAGAGACTATGGACTCTGAAAAACAAACTGAGGGTGTTAGAGGGGAGGGGGGTAGGAGGATGGGTTAGCCTGGTGATGGGTATTAAAGAGGGCACGTTCTGCATGGAGCACTGGGTGTTATATGCAATCAACGAATCATGGAACACTACATCAAAAACTAATGATGTAATGTATGTTGATTAACATAACATAATAAAAAAAATCAGCAGGGAATTCCTCCCTAATCCCTTTAGCATACTGAATTTCTTTTCCACTCACACTTGAAACGAAAATAAGGACTTTGGGGGTTTTATGTAGAGGTATACTCTTAGATTATCACTTTTGGTGAGTTCAAGTGTTCATTTTTCATCTCTCTCAAAAATGTAAAAACAGAAGCTTAAGGTCTCCAGAATTTGGTAGTCCAGGATTATAATCAAGTTTTGGAGTTCTCTTATTTCCCAAAAGATTGTATTTTCACCATATTCTTGTATTCTTTTTTTGTTTTCTTCTTCATGGTAGTATTAAATTTCTGCTTACAACTGACTACATTTTAAGGCAAATTTAATGATTTTGTTTTTATTATCCAGGTCTTATTTCCATCTAAAATTTATAAAGAAACAATGTCTCTACATTCTAATTTGTTATTTTTCTATTATTTCTTTAAAGATTTTATTTATTTTATTTAGAGAGACAGAGAAAGAGAGAGAGAGAAAGAGAGAGAGAGTGGGTGTGCAGGCAGGGGGAGGGGCAGAGGGAGAGAGAGAATCCCAAACCAACTCAGCGCAGAGCCCATGGGGCTCAATCTCAGGAACCTGAGGCAAAATCAAGAGTTGGATGCTTAACCGACTGACCCACCTAGGCGCCCCTTATTTTTCTATTATTAAATACAGTGTTTCTCTCCCACAATACTGGTACTTTCAAAGCTCACTAATTACAATTTTCTTTAAAATTTTCTATCCTGTAACTGCAGATTTTATTTTCTGATAAACACACACACATCTAGATATTTTTTTTAAAAATTCTTAACTTGAAAGATCCCAGATATATTTCTATTTTCATTGTGAAATTGAAATTTACATTTGAAAGGTTACCTCTTATTTTACCCATAGACATAGCTTCTCTACAAATATATACCTTCCTGGATTCATTTTCAGATATTAATAGGTCAGTGAATTCTTTACATTTTTAGTCACTTATACATTTGTTTAAAATTGGTAATAATAATGATACCATTTATTAATCAAATTAGTTCACCAAATAGTTTTGGGCTTACACTATTAGTTACAATCTTAGGATACAAAATTACACCAGGAAGATAACATCTGTAGCTTAACAGAACTTAAGTTCTACTGCTGGAAATAGATAAGTAATTGCAATGAAAGGGTGTATATGTTATGGTCTGGTAAATATAAGGTAGGTATAAGATGATTGGAAAGATGTGCTATACAGAGAAACAGTTTCCAAATCTATGAGGATGTTTCAAGCATGATAAACAGCATGCTACAAGCACTAGAGATAGACAAAGTATATCGTATTGGAGACTAAGGAGAGTTACTGAATCATGACAGACAAATAAAAATGGAGATAACATACACTGTCTTATACTGTTTGTGCTGTGGATAATATAAGCAATGAGTGACCCTAATCTTGCCCATAACTTACTAAGTATTTTCAATGGAAACAATTCTTAAATTTGTTTCTGTTTTCTGTTCATTTTAGAAAAAGTTGTTAAAGAAAAAATGATTTCCTATGATTTGTACCTGAATCATGTACTTAGAAGAAAATCTTTTCACAACAGATGTGCTATATAAAGAATATCAGGATGCACTGAAATCACTCATATCCTTTCTTTTATGACATGATTGCTCAGTTAATTATATACATCTTAAACATGTAAAGAAAAGAGAACAGATGGTAAAGGCTTAGTTAAGAAGAAATAAGTCCATGAAAATAACCTTCTCCAACATAACTTGAATTTCCTCTCTCAAATTATTTTGTTCTATGGATCAGAAAATGATGCTACTATTGAAGAAAAAGGAAAATTCAAGAGCATAACTCTAATATCAAAGTCACTAATGTATCCCAACAGGTGTCACATTACTGCTATTGCTAGTCAAGAACAAACAAAAAACAGCATTTCTTAAATGCCCATAGTGAACAAAACTTTGCTTGAAAGAAGATAGTAAACTTCTGGGTTGAGAAGACAATTATTTGGAACCTTAAAACCCTTCCTAATCCATATGTTTTGTAAATGAAATTATAAACAGAGTAAACCTACATTAATCTCTATTATATAGAGATCATATGCCTAGAAGAGGGGATCCACTCCTCTTTAAAAATAAATACATAGGAGTGCCTGGGTGGCTCAGTCATTGGGTGTCTGCCTTTGCCTCAGGTCATGATCCCAGGGTCTTGGGATTGAGCCCCACATGGAGCTCCCTGCTCCGCGGGTAGCCTGTTTCTCCTTCTCCCACTCCCCCGGCTTGTGTTCCCTCTCTCGCTGTGTCTTTCTCTGTCAAATAAATAAATAAAATCTTAAAAAATAAAAATAAAAATAAATACATATATTACATGTATTACATAAATACATATAATACATATTACACACAAATTGAGCTTTCTTTGCCAGGCTTTTGTAATCCATCAAAGTATATCCATTCCTTAGCTCATTTAGAAACCTGGTGTCATTTTTATTGCCTCTTTCTTACTACCAGGCCCCATGAATTCAATTTTCAAATCACACTGACTTTTTCCAAAAGGAGCCCCCTAACCCATCTCCATGAATCCATTCTTTTTTTTTTTTAAAGATTTATTTATTTGTTTGAGAGAGCGAGAATGAGAGAGAGAGAGTACATGAGAGGGGGGAGGGTCAGAGGGAGAAGCAGGCTCCCTGCCGAGCAGGGAGCCCGATGCGGGACTCGATCCCGGGACTCCAGGATCATGACCTGAGCCGAAGGCAGTCGCCCAACCAACTGAGCCACCCAGGCGCCCTCCATGAATCCATTTTTACCTATTTATAATCCATTCTCCTCAAAGCTTCTCAAAACTTTTATGGGATCCTTTTGAAATGTTAATCTGAACCTGCAACTTCTATGGTTAAAACCTTTTAATGGGAAAAACAAACAACAACAAAAACAAACAAATCTCAGGAATTGCTACATTTTCCAGTATCTGCCTTACTCTATAGCTACTTCTGGTTATTTTAGGCTCAGCTCACTAGTGCTACAGAATAAAGATTACTACAAAGACTAATACAATCAAAGTTAAACACATTTAGCTCAGTTACTTCATGTTTTCAATAGGATTATTAATAATAACTATTATATAGGATAGTTGTAGCCATTCAGCAAAAAATGTGTCTTTTTTCCAATAGAACATTCTTTTTTAATTTTAGTTTTATTAAGGTATGAGGGATAAATTGTGTACAATACACAGATATTCAAAATGTACGTGATGGTGATTTGATATATGTATATATTGTGAAAGGATCTCCCCATCTAGTTAATTAACACATCTGATAGAACATTCTTTTTTTTTAAGATTTTATTTATTTATTTATTTATTTATTTATTTATTTATTTATTTGACAGAGAGAGATAGAGAGCACAAGCAGGGGGAGTGGCAGACAGAGGCAGAGGGAGAAGCAGGCCCCCCGCAGAGCAGAGAGCCCGACGTGGGACTCCATCCCAGGACCCTGGGGTCATGACCCGAGCTGAAGGCAGATGCTTAACCAACTGAGTCACCCAGGGACCCCAATAGAACATTCTTAATATGCAATCTATACATTTGGTTTCTGCAATAATAATAGGGTCACTTGTCTTTTGGAAACAGGAGTTATCTCAATTATACATATTTACCAGAGTTTGAATGCATGACAGAAAAAGACTATGTTTCACTTGCCATTATTTTCAAATGCGTCACCCTCTGCCTGGCCCCTATGTCAAAATACTTGATTGAGTGATTGCATGTCAGGAATAGAGAGATCATATAAATAAGTATAGAATGTGACCTAAATCTATCCCTCAGTTATACTGTTCTCTTTTAGGATATGATATTAGTGTAACCCAGTGATTATTCAAAGGAAAAATTGATCATATTTCTCAGGCATATGCCTGGCTAGATTCTCCAGTAGACTTGTTTTCTCTACTACAGGGAATCAAACCTTTCGTATTATGTTCTCTTAGCAGTACCACCTCCTTCAGCAGCTTGCTTTATTAGTGTCCCTACCTTACATCACACAAGGTGGTTGCCAGGTTTATGCTGAAAAGAAGAGTGGCAGAAAGCTATCTTCATAAGTGGGTCTTAACTTCCTCATAGCTCCCAATTCTCTTGCTTCACATTTACAAGAGGTCCTGGCCCTACTGTAAAATGAGAATCTGATATGTAGTCTTCCATCTTGTGTAATGTTGCTTTTAACATGAAATGAAAACAAAAAAAATGTTAAAGGAAGAAGCACACTAGTCTTGGAATCTACTGTTCTGATACTGTCTGTATCACATTTTACAGATGACCTTCAAATTTTTACACTTGTTCGTCACACTTTTATATTTGATATGCTTCTATTAATCTGGGTGGGTGGAAAGGAGCCACAGTAGCCTCCCTGCCTGCTCTACGTCTACACACAATGAACAGGATGTATTTTGGTCTCCACATATGGATGTAGAGGAAGGGGAATCTGTAGGACCCCTACAGAATTTCATTTTGTCTGTGCTGAGAGGTGGGAAACCGTTCGGGTCTCCCTAGCCTCCAGCAGGATGCCAGATCATGGGGACCACTGGCAGCTTTTCCTTCACTATCAATGCAGGATCTAGTCACCCTTAAAGTTCATCTTCAAATTTTATAAAACATGAGTTATTTGAATGTAACTAATTATGAAAGCTGAAGGAGTATTTCTAGGATCAGGCCTCAAAGTGGTATGTGGCCCTGAACTTCTGGAGCCTATTATGTCAGCTCTACTTTCATCTGGGTCTGGGACAGTACAGGGTCTGTTACTGACTTGGCTAATGGGTCTTCCTGCTCCTTGCTTTTTTTTCTGGGGCTGAAGCCACTGAAAGCAGCTCCTTATGTTTTGTTTTGTTTGCTTTTTTTTTTTTCTCATTTTCTTCTTTTTCTTGTGTGTGTTCTGTGACAGGACTGGCAGGGTCTTGTCTCCAAGGGTCATAGGTATTCAGGTGTCTTTTCCTCTGATTTGGGCATCCCACCATTTTTTCAGCCCAATGACCCACTTTGGGGCACACAGTATTCCTTCTCTCAGCCATTTGGACTACCATCATTTTCTGGCTCTTCCTTGCAGCCAAATCTTGGCCTGTTCTTGCTGTCACAGGATTTTTCCTCTGGCCTCCTTATTGGTATCTAATACCTGGGAAGCTTCTAGGACACACTATGCCTACTCTGGGTATACTTTTCTGATAATACATAAGTGTCACTTTTATAAATGTAATTAAATAACAGGCTTACATAATTTTGTGCACTCAGATGGTGCATCTTTACTTCCTGCTAAATAGATATCACCATATCATTTCTTATTCTTGATGACTTAAAATGTTTTTATGAAGTGGAAAAAATTAAGACATTCATGAAGCAGAAATTGTATGATTGCGTAATCAGTTCGAGAGAATGTAAGCAGCAGTCAGGAGTCAGATATTTGTCAATCCTACCTCATTTTCCTGTGTTTTTTATTTAACAGCAAAGTTAATCCTTGGCTGGGACTTAGCTCCTCATTCACCAGTTCTGCCATTTCTAGAATTCAAACTGAGTATGAAATGAACCATATTTAACTAGACCCAGACATCTCAGTTCCCTTCCAAAAATGGATAGTTGTTTTATCTTCACAATTAAATTGAATTGTTTCAATACCCAGGTATTGTGCTTCTGTGATATAATCTGATTTGCAACATCTCTTTCTCCTATCTTTCCATTCCCCCATCATGTAATTATTGTCCTTAAAATGAGTTTTTTTTTTTACCTTATTACTTTGTTTAGGCCCTCATTCCAAATTTTTGGTAAAAGTGACTTATAAAGCAAATCCCTTACCAAGACTCAGTGCAACACTATTATTCAAATTTCCCTGAAAAATATGGAAGTTCTGCTCTTAAACTCAAGTCCATGTCCTGCTCCATTGGAATAAGTCTCCAAGTGTCAAATGTTTGATGGTTGCAATACGATAAAATTAGACATTTGGCTATGAACTTTAGAGATATAAAGATGTAGTCTTTAAAGGAACCCAAACATTCACTTTTATTAAAGCTATTCTATTCCATATGATCTTCCAACACAGGTAACTGTAATAGAACCAAATACCATATGATTTAGTGATGACTCTGGGATAAAAGCAAGATACTTAATTGTCAGGATGTGAATGAAAATAGTTTTTATTTTTAAATTCCATATTTGCAAAAGTGTCACTTGACTGGAAGACTGTGGTTATTCCCAGTGTGTCACTGATATGAAATAGACTACAGAATAAATATACTAGACTCCAACAAACATATTTTAGACTTTGGAATTCCTTGACCTGTTAATATGGAACATGGGAAGGATGACTCAAATTAAAGTCTGATACCAGAATATTATGCAAGTAAAGCTCACTAATTCCCACATTTACAACCATTTTAGAAAGCATATTATAAATTTCAGGCATTTTTTTTAAAGATTTTATTTATTTATTCATGAGAGACAGAAAGAGAGAGAGAGAGAGAGCAGCAGAGGGAGAAGCAGGCTCCCAAGGAGCAGGAAGCCCAATGCGGGACTCGATCCCAGGACCCTGGGATCATGACCTGAGCCGAAGGCAGACGCTTAACCGTCTGAGCCACCCAGATGCCCAATTTCAGGCATTTTTTTACAGAGATTTTTCAGTTTCCACAGCATTCCCCTCCTTGTGCTAAGTTCTTTTTATCTTGCACTGTGAGAGAGATTTTTTTTTAAAGATTTTATTTATTTATTTGAGAAAGAGAATGAGATAGAGAGCATGAGAGGGGGGAGGTCAGAGAGAGGCAGACTCCCTGCTGAGCAGGGAGCCCGACGTGGGACTCGATCCCGGGACTCCAGGATCATGACCTGAGCCGAAGGCAGTCGCTTAACCAACTGAGCCACCCAGGCGCCTGAGAGATGTTTTACTGTACAACAAACAATGGTCCCTACACTCACTGATCCATTGAAGGAGCCATACATACATATGTGTATATATATGTATGTGTATATGTTTATATGTATATGTTTATATTATATATATAAGCAATATGATATAATTATATATTATGTTATATATTATATAGAACAATTATTACATAACATTATATATAAAAATAAAATACATTATTATATTATAATATACCTACACATACTACAATTTGTTCATCCCATTCATCCCTCAATGGTGATGGACACTTAGGTTGCTTCCATTTTGGGCTATTGTAATAATGCTGCTATGAACATGGGTGTACAAATATCTCTTTAAGACTCTGCTTTCAATTCTTTAGGGTACATACCCAGACATGGAGTTGCTCGACCATATGTTAATTCTGTTTTTAATTTTTAATTTTTTGAAGAACCACCATACTGTTCTCCATAGCGGCTGCACCATTTTACATTCCCAACAATAGTGCACAACGGGTCCAAATTCTTCATATTTAAGCAGATTTTTAAGAGAAATTTTATTTTATTTTATTTTTTATTTTTTATTTTTTTTAAAGATTTTATTTATTTATTTGAGAGAGAGAGAATGAGAGAGAGCACATGAGAGGGGGGATGGTCAGAGGGAGAAGCAGACTCCCTGCCGAGCAGGGAGCCCGATGTGGGACTCGATCCAGGGACTCCAGGATCATGACCTGAGCCGAAGGCAGTCGCTTAACCAACTGAGCCACCCAGGCGCCCGAGAAATTTTATTAATATAATGTTTTTCTATTGACTTTAGCTTTGTCACATTCTCAAGTTGGCTTGAAAACCCCTAACTTGTTCAAAAATTACTACTCTAATGAAAATAATGGACTTGGAGATTATACTTAGCTCGATTTGTTTCCTAAACCTGCTATTTACTATCTGTGTGGACTTGGGGAAGTTATTTAATCTACCTAGGACTCTTTTTCATTGGACTATGATGAAGACTAGGTGGCAGAGCCCATGTAAAGTCCACACACAGTCCCCTCTTTGTAGTATCTCAGTAAATTTCAGCTACCACCTCATACTTCTACTTGCCTTTCATTAAGCAGAGAAAGTACAACTCTTGTGAGAGTCTGTCAATTCCATTTCAATTCTTCCCTTCTTCTAGAGTAATAGAAACTGTGATTTACCAGAGCATGCACTTGCCCACAATAAAGACTATTTCCAAGCTTTCCTGAATGTGGTCATGAGAAAAAATAGAACTGTTGTATATAACAGGTGGACAGTTTCATTCAAGCAAATTGCATTGCTCTCCTGTATCACCCTTTACTTTTATCTGCTGTTTTAAGAATGGATATGTTAGATGGAGCTGAAGCAGGCATCTTGAATCACAAGTTAAAATGTTCTTGATGAAAATCACAGAATAAGAAGATAAAATAAATGGGATTTCTGGACATTGTTGGATTTCATATCAATCCTGCCACTTGTCTGACTTTAAATTAAAGATCAACTTTTATCTTCATTAAGCTGTTACTATTTTATATTTTTGTCATCCAGGGCTGAAATTAGTCTTACCTAATACAAAAATTTGACCAAAAGCATACAAGAATAAGTGTGATGGTAAACAGGTCAAAAAATATGGTTTCAAATCATAGCTCAACTTTTTAGTTAAATGACTATAGGCTTAAACATTATGTCCCTCAATATGTTCATTTTTAAAGAAGAAATAATAATAAAATTCATATATGTTGTAAGAATTAAATGAAATAATTCACATGTATCTAGAGTAGAAGTCAGTAAATTAAAACGTGGCGCTCATATCTGGCCTGTAGGTCATATCCTGCTATTTCTTTAAATACATTCTGTAACTAAATTTTTATTGGAACGCAGACATGCCATTTGTTTATGTATTGTTTTTAGCTACTTTCATGCGAGAATGGCAGAGTTGCATAGTTGCAACAGATACCTTATAGCCTGCAGACCCTAAAATATTTATTATTTAGCCCTTTACAGAAAGTTTGCAGACCCCTAATTGAGAACATAGAAACTGATCATTCGTGTATTTTCTATGAAATCCTTATAGTAAGTTGTTGTCTTGCTTGTAAAGTGATTACAGCTCCAATCAATTCTTATTATGCATATATTTAAAGATGGTTTTTGAGAGAGGAGTATGAAATTTTACTAATCCAGCAGTGTTTACTTGAGGTCTATGGCATACATCTACCAAAGGCTAATGTATGTTATAGCTTTAGTTTGTAGCCTCAGAGCAGAGAATAACAGATAGGTCAATACCAGATGAAACCCATGATCCATTAATTACTATTATGGGTGAAAAACCCAGTCTACATACACGCTTTTTCCCAACTAATTTAAGATTCTTCTCCTTACGGGATGCAACCTTCACATATTAAGAAAACCGCCAAGCATAATCAATGAATTTAAACCCAATTGAACTGATCTACCTCAGGTGCTAAACATCAATGATTCAAACAAAATAAGTAACCTGCGACAAAACATGTGGAAGTGTTAAAAGATCCAGCTCATTCTTATATGGCCAACACAGTGTTTGATTTGAAGGAATCCTATTTACCCTTATTAGAAACCACCCTAGTGTTTTTCATGTATCTTGCCCCAGCTCTGACTGAAAAACTATCCAGGTTGACTGACTAAAGTGAGTCTACCAGCTATTACAGAAGTACTTTTTTTTTTTAACAGAAGTACCAAAGTCAGCCTTTGTTCCCTAAGAAATACTGCCAGGCAGTACACCATTTCTCAGTAAACTAAGCACTTAAGTTTGAGGATTAGTTTTTTTAATGAACCTCTGTCTCCTCCTCAACTGAAAGTACCTATTATATGTTTAAATTAATCACATTCACCTCTCTTAAGGATTCAAAATTGTTACTGCCTTATATAGTAGGATTTTCAGTGTAGCTTCCTATACAATTCACTTCTTTTATTTACAATATTGAGAAACTATTCAATTTAATTGATTCAATAAACATTTTTTCCCCACATTTGGCAAAATATTCTGTCACTTTGAGATATAGGTTTAAATTACTCATGGTTCCTCCTCTCAGCTAAAAATGCAATGTTGTTGATACATATATACATAAAGATAGTAAAATGTAGTGAAGAGCTTCAGTGTGGGAAAGACCTTAATCTGGGGTCAGTTTATCATAGTTCAAGAAACAGCTTTTACAATTGCTTGTACTATGATATTGGATAAGACTTTTCTGAGCCTCTGCTTTCTTATCTGTAAAAATGAAGGTTATCATACTTACTTTTTTTCAGTTAGGATTAAATAAGATGGCAAATGTTTGGCATCTGGCTGGCCTTTGATTAATATTTGTTCACTTCTTTACTTTGAATCTACCTAGAAGCATGGAATAACGATTCTAAGGAAGGAAATGGGTTTTTTATTTATTTGAGAGAGAGAAGGAGCTGGGTGGGGGGAGGGAGAAGCAGCCTCCCTGCTGAGCAGGGAGCCCAATGCAAGGCTTGATCCCAGGACCCCGAGATCATGACCTGAGCTGAAGGCAGATGCTTAACCGACTGAGCCACCCAGGCACCACAGGAAGGAAATGTTAATACAAATGCAGAAACCAAATTTTAAAATAATATTGTTTTATAGGCAGAAATAGGCCGTTCCTAGAAGCCAGAGAATGCAGAGGCAAGGGTTTTGAAAATACAGGCCAATCTCCTCAATCTGAACATAATGTTTGCAGGATACTCAAGTAAGAAATAAGGGTGGCTAAGTTTTGTGAAAAGGGACATGGAAAAGATTAATAGAAAAGAAAAAGTATGATGGCACATGTGATGAGCACTGGATGTTATAACAACTAATAAATCGTTGAACACTACATCAAAAACTAATGATGTACTATACGTTTGCTAATTGAACATAATAATAAAATAAAGTAAAATAAAAAATAAGACCCCCCAAAAAGAAAAAAAGTGTGATGAAATATCACATTATTGTGATTATAATAATTAATGAAACATAGTAGCATCTCAATATATGTTTGTTTGAATTGGTGTTGAATGACTTTTGACATTTGTATTTTCACCCTGGTTCTGTGTCTATTACTATAAATGAGAAGGCAGTAGGTTGCTATTATTTACAAAATACTTATAAGTTAGTGCAATGCGGTAGGCAACTTATTGAATATCAGTCTAAATGCTATTTATAGAGCCTATAATATGCTACATAGGTCATTCTATTACTCCAGAGTGGTTGATTTAATTTCAATTCAACTATTAAAAACTAACATAAAAAGTGAAAAACCTATATGCTTGTTTTGATGGAACCAAAGAAGCTTGAAGTTTGCTTACCATGCTATAGCCAGGCTTAAAAAGAAAAGAACCTGAAGGCATGAAGTCTGATGGGAGGTAGCCTAAGCTGGCATTATAAAATAAAGATACATGAAGCAACTTTTCTAAGAAGGTGATATGGACCTGAGCAGTAAATAAACCTTCAGAATTTCCAATACACCTATTTTTAAAGCTAATTTTCAATATTATCATAATGTAGTAAAGATAGGTAGTGACCTCTGTGGAAGGAATGGCATATTTATTTTGAGGAGATCTGCAGTTTGATCCAATTCTTTTCCTTCCTTGCAGCTATGTGACTTGGGACAAATCATTTAACATTTTCTAGTATCATTGGAGTAAATGATTTTCAAGAGCTGTTCCTGCTCTAAAATACTCTTTGATGCTAGGAAATGAATTACTGTAATCCACAGAGACAAAAACAACCAAAATCTCGATTAAGATGCAAACAAGATACAGCATTTAAAGACACTGGAGTTTCAAAATAATTTCCATCCCTCTGGTAAGGAGACTAATGAGCAGTGAAATGACCAATTGTGAGCAACAGATGGAAAACAGGAAAAAAAATTCTGAAAAAGTCTATCACCTAGATAATCAGCCCCTGAATAATTCAGTGATGACTGATTTTCCTTTTCTCATTGCCTAAATGAGTAAAATTCACTGATGTTACTTTACTCCTATGACTCTCCTGAGGTCACTTTGATCAAAACGAATGCTCTTCCATAATGGTCCAATTCTAAGTAAGAAAAGAGTAACAAAGGAGACTTTTCCCATTTATTATTCATTGCTGCTTTTGCAACCAGCTAGGTTTTTCCATTCCTTTTTCCTTCTGAAAGGGTTCTATCTGATCCATCCACACTATCATAGTACCTCTCTCCTAGATTTTTGCTGCAATGTCCTAATTGTTCACTCTGAGTCCAATCACCCTTGACACTGAACATGCTAAGTAGAAGAAAGGTCTTTTAAAATGCAAACCTCTTTCTAAAATGTCCAGTATCTCTCTTTAGAGAAAGCAATGTGCTCCAAAATTTGTATTATTGCTTTAGACCTCCATTTAGCATTTAAGCACATTTCTTCTCAATCGGACCTTTTTTAAATCCAGTAACAAGAACTACTCCAGTCTGCTTACATTCAAAGTTTATTTAAAAAAACACACAAAGTTTATGTCTTTTAATAGATAATGGAAAAAAACAGAAATAGTGAGAGGACACTGTGAGGAAATATATTGATTTATTGATTTCATGCTTAGATCTAGCACAATGGATGAAAACAAATCTAAACTTGAATTCCAAATATAGGAATATCCAAATAGTGTTAAATAAATTTGCATTTTAGCCTGAAAGTATGAAAGCAAAGAAACTATACACTGACTCTTCATACAATTTTTTTTAATTCCTTTTTTTAAAAGACTTATTTATTGATTTTAGAGGTGCGGGAGAGGGAGAGGGAGAGAGAAGCTCAAGCAGACTCTGCATTGAATGCAGAGCCCAAAGCTGGGCTCAATCCCACGACCCCGAGATCACGACCTGAACCAAAACCAAGAGGCAGACGCTTAACAGACTGTGCCACTCAGGTGCCCTCCTTTTTTTTTAATTCTTGAAAAAGTTGAGCCATAAATAGAAATAAGAAGAAAGTGAGATGAGGAATTTCAGGTCTGATTCCAGTAGCCCCAGAACTTAAAATTGTGTTTGATTTTTCCTTGTACTTCAGCTTACAAGGCTATGAAGCACTGTTAAACCTTTGAGTTCCAGCAACTTTTTTGTTTACATAAATTTTTTCTCTACTTGGCTGATACTGAATTAAGGGAAAACACTTTATTTTCTTTCCAATTCAGATTACTTCATTCTATTTATTTTATTTTAGTTATAACTTTGTATATCATTATCTTCTCTGATAAGAGAATATCAATTTATTTCATTTAAAGCTACAGATCTATACCCACAAGATACTATTCATGTTGTGGTAGAGAAAGAGCAGGAGTTATTAATGATAAGTAGAGAAAGCTGACTGTATTTTAAAGGTCTGAAGTTATTGAAATGTCAATAAATGTGAATATAACAAGGCAGTATATAGCAAAATGTAAAAATAATTTTTTCTTTTTGTTGCTCCATTGCTTGAACTCACTTAGTTAGCAAATTGTATATCGCTATATTATTGTCATTCCCCAAGTTTATTGTAATTAAACTTAACTGATGGTTAGGCCTGGGTTTTACTGAATGTCACATACCCATTGTACACATCAGTGCCTGGCAGGTAACAATTATTTTGTAAATGTTTATGTAATGAATTCTGTATTTGTTTCTAGGGCTTCCATAACAAATTACCATAAACTTGGTGCCTTACAATAACAAAATATATTCTATCCCAATTCTGGCAGCCAGAAGTCTGAAATCAAGCTATCACAGGGTTGGTTCCTTATGGAGGCTCTGAGAGAGAATCAGTTCTATGCCTTAAGCCTGGCTCTATTAGTTCCCTGGCAATTGTTGCCTTTCCTTGTAGAAATATCCCTCTGGTGGTAAACATTTTGCTCCAGTCTCTGCCCCCATCTTCACATCATCTCCTCCCCTGTGTCTCTCTGTATGTACTGTTCTATCTCCTCTAAGGACACTCATTGGATTTAGGGCCCATTCTAATCCATTATGATCTCATCTTGAGCTTTACATTAATCTCATCTGCAAAGACATTATTTTCAAGTAAGATCACATTCTGAGTTTCTGGGTGGGCATCAGTTTTTAGAGACTACCTACCATTCCATCTACTACAAATTTCACAATGAATTGTTTTGGCTAAGCCATTTCTAACTTGCAGGTATTTTTTTCATAACTCTTTTCTGAGAAAGGAGACTAATTTAAAGTACTGAAATCTAGAAAACTCAAAATATATAAAGTATAAATTACACTGAATAATAAGGTAACAAAGAACTTTCTGATGCCTCAAGCAACAGCAATTGCAGAGTGTGTGAAACATGTCAACTGACATATATTGAGGAAATAAAAGGGAACAAGGAATGAGGTCTAGTAGTAAGACAATTCTTTAAAGATGTTTGTCTTTTATCTAAAGGATAAGGATGAGGATGATAGGGTTTAATAGAAGACTTCATGGGAAAAGGGAACCCATAAATAGATTCAATCTATTAAATGATAATACTATGTTTCAGAGAATATATAGAATGGATTCTTTAGAAATTATATGTAATAAATATATTTAGAGATAATATATTATGATATATTTAGAGATTATATATAATACATATACATATATTGCACATGTACACATAAACAACCTATTATGTTTCTCTGGAGAATCTTGACTGATACAAATATTGAATGAGAATTAGAGAGATGTGTATAATGCTTTTAGAATTGAGAGATATTTGATATAAACTGTTTAAAATAATTTTTGGAGTGAATACTTGAAAAGAAAATGCAAATTTCCATTAATACATCCCTATGAAATCTAATGTGTAATCAAAAAATAACAATAGGGATGCATGGGTGGCTCAGTTGGTTAAGCGCCTGACTCTTCCTGATTTTAGCTCAGGTCATGATCCTGAGGGTCTTGGGATCAGGGTGTCATGAGGCTCCCTGATCAGCAGGGAGGCTGCTGGAAATTCTCTCTCCTTCTCCTTCTGTCCCTCCCCCTCCTCGCACGTGCTCTCTCTCTGCCTCTCCCTCTCTCTCTAATAAATAAATAAATCTTTAATAAGAAGAAGAATAAATAATTACTAGGAGCTTTTTATAGATTTAATACTGTTCTAAGTGTTCTATATAATTAAAATACTTAAATCTCATATCACCCCTAAGATGTAGGTACCATTATCACATATTCCTATCTTACAGATGAAGAAACTGAGGCAGAGTAGTTGCATAACTTATAAAGCCAAGGTTTTATAACTAGGAATTAACAGAGCCAGGGTCTGAACCCAGACATTCTGGCACCAAACCCCACATCCTTAAACACTGCTATATTGCCTCTCAATAGAAGGGCTGTGCTCAACTGGAGAGGAGGCAGGTGGATGACAGTCTTCTATTCCTGATTTGTAAGGATACTGGTTTATTTCATAGATGATAGGTAGGGTTCTCTAGAGAAACAGAACCGATAGGATATATAGAGATATTCAGAAAGGATTTATTAGGAGGAATCGTCTCAGGCAATTATGGAAGCTGAGCAGTCTCATGATCTGCTGTCTGTGAGCTAGAGGCCCAGGAAAACCAGCGGTGTAGTTCTAGTCCAAACTCAAAGGCATGGAAACCAGGGGAGCCAATGGTGTAAGTCCCACTCAGAGTCTGGAGGCCTGAGAACAGGAAGTGCTAATATTCGAAGTCAGGAATAGATAGATGTTCCAGTTCAAACAGAGAGAAAATTTGCCCTTCTTCTGCCTTTCTGTTCTATTCAGGGTCTTAATGGACTGAATGATGCCCACCACATTGGTGAGGCAATCTTTATTCAGTCTGCAAATTCAAATACTAACCTCTTCCAGGAACACCCTAACAGAAACACCAATAAATAATGTTTTAGCAGCTATGTGGGTATCCCTTAGCCTAGTCAAGTTGACACATAAAATTAACCATCACAAAAGGGGTCCTGTATAACTAGAAAGAGTGAAGAGGTTTTATAAAAGTACTGTAGAAAGCAGGACGTTTACACATGGCTCTCGTGTTAACTGAAGTTTTAGAAGGAAGGACTATGGGGCACCTGGGTGGCTCAGTTGTTAAGTATCTGCCTTTGGCTCAGGTCATGATCTCAGGGCCCTGGGATCAAGCCCTGCATCAGGCTCCCTGCTCAGCCGGAAGCCTGCTTCTCCCTCTCCCACTCCCCCTGCTTGTGTTCCCTCTATCGCTGTGTCTCTCTGTCAAATAAATAAATAAAATCTTAAAAAAAAATAAAAAAAGAATGAAGGACTGAAGGCAGATACTCCTAGGAAAAGAGAATTATAAAAAGGATCTGAAGCAGTTGTCACTAATTTAATCTCCTGGAAGGTGACTCCACTATTATGACAATTTTTACAATAGATTAAACTCTACCAGTTTCAATGTTTTTCTCAAAAGAGACATGGATTTTGAGTACTTTTAAAGCTTTTCAAGAGAAATGATATTAGAAATTATATAAATGCAACATTATGATGCAGTGAAGTTGGCTGGAGACACTCTCAAAATTAGAAAAATTTGGTTCCTATTGCAAAAGACTAGATAACTAAATGATGGTGTTGAACATGTAAAAGCTTGTGGGACATTCATCCATCACAATCTCTCATCTAGATTAGTCCCAAAGGAAAATTTCTGGTGGTCATAAAGAAAACTGTAAGTAGCAGATTCATCAGTATTGTAAGTTTCATGGATGACTTTTAAAAATTGCTTTCCTAGAGACTCAGGAAAAAGAAGTTACTTGGCATGTATTTGTTGAATGCATAAATAAATTGCAAACTGCAACTGAAGTTCCAGTGCCTCCTGGTAAAGGAAAAATCATACATGCTGAAATCACATCAATGCAGTAAAGATGGTTGTTGTTACAAGTGTAATAAAACGCAAGGGCCTTAGTGCACTGTGCCAGGTGACCTTAAAGTGAGACCAGATAGTAGTGACAACACGATGCCTACCCTGTCTTTCAACTTTATTAGCTTAATTTGGACATAAAGAGGAGTGAAGGCGTCTAAAGGGGAGACCTTGTTGACAGAAAATCACGTGGGAAGCAATATTGCACAGTATTTAGTAGTGCAGGATTTAGAGTTAAATTTGGTTAAATTTGATTCTTAGCTCTCTTACTAGAAGGTAGTTTAGACAAGCCTCTTCCATAATGTGTGGGTAATAATGCCTCTCTCCAGAGGCATTCTACCTAGATTCTACCTACCAAGGATTCTATGGTAGAATGAGAATGTGCTTTGAAGATTTATGGCTTAAAACTCAAGAGCTGTGCATTCTTCTTTCTGCAAAGCTCATAGCTGAAGCTGGGTTTGAACAATTCAATACTTCATGTTAAAATAAATTCCAAAAGGCACTGGTGTGAACTGGACATAGTTCAATTCCTCATCACTATTCCCTACAAAAATATGACATTTCTAATATAAAGTGCACAGACATTTTTATTTATATTATTTTTGAAACTGTAATCATCACTAAAGTAAAAGAACTAGAACAGGAAAAAAGGCCTACTTTTGGTATTGTGCATGATGCTTTATTTTACATCTTGCAGTGCACACTTTCCTTACTTCAGATGGCATTAACGTGGGAAGAAATGAGCTTTATAGCACATGCAAGACAAAAGGAAAGGCCATTTCATCCTGGATAGAAAAGAAATACTTGGCTCTTTCCACAGTTTGGCTATTGTGGACATTGCTGCTATAAACATCGGGGTGCACGATGTCCATTGACAGATGAATGAAGAAGATGTGGTATATATATACAATGGAATATTATGCAGCCATCAAAAGGAATGAGATCTTGCCATTTGCAATGATGTGGATGGAACTGGAGGGTGTTATGCTGAGCGAAATAAGTCAATCAGAGAAAGACATGTATCATATGACCTCACTGATATGAGGAATTCTTAATCTCAGGAAACAAACTGAGGGTTGTTGGAGTGGGGGGTGGGGTGGGAGGGATGGGGTGGCTGGGTGATAGACATTGGGGAGGGTATGTGCTATGGTGAGTGCTGTGAATTGTGCAAGACTGTTGAGTCACAGATCTGTACCTCTGAAACAAATAATGCAATATATGTTAAGAAAAAAAAAAGAAGAAAAGATAGAAGGAGGGGAAGAATGAAGGGGGGGAAATCGGAGGGGGAGATGAACCATGAGAGACGATGGACTCTGAAAAACAAACTGAAGGTTCTAGATGGGAGGGGGGTGGGAGGATGGGTTAGCCTGGTGATGGGTATTAAAGAGGGTGCGTTCTGCATGGAGCACTGGGTGTTATGCATAAACAATGAATCATGGAACACTACATCAAAAACTAATGATGTAATGTATGGTGATTAACGTAACAATAAAAATTTAAAAAAAAAAGAAAAGAAATACTTGGAATTCAACAAAACCTCATGAGGAGATATACCAGGGGACAGGTTAAAAAAATAAAAAGTAGAATAAAACCTGGTATTCTCAGAGTTATATTTGCAATGAAAACTCACACAAGATTACTCAGCTAAAAGAGTAAGTGAAGACACATGAAAAAATACTCCACATCTCTTGTCATAAGGGAAATACAAATCAAAACCACAATGAGATACCACCTTACACCAGTGAGAATGGCTGGTGAGCACTAAAATTAACAAGACAGGGAACAACAAATGGTGGTGAGGATGTAGAGAAAGGGGAACCCTCTTACACTGTTGGTAAGAATGCAAGCTGGTATGGCCACTCTGAAAAACAATATGGAGGTTCCTCAAGAAGTTAAAAATAGAACTACCCTACAACCCAGCAATTGCACTACTGGATATTTACCCCAAAGACACAGACGTAGTGAAAAGAAGGGGCACATGCACCCCAATGTTCATAGCAGCAATGTCCACAATAGCCAAACCGTGGAAGGAGCCGAGATGTCCTTCAACAGATGAATGGAGAAATAAGATATGGTATGTATATGTGTATATATATATATATATACACACACACATATATACACATACCTACAATGGAATATTACTCAGCCATCAGAAAGGATGAATACCTACCATTTACATCAATGTGGATGGAACTGGAGGGTATTATGCTAAGTGAAATAAGTCAATCAGAGAAAGACAATTATCATATGGTTTCACTCACATGTGAAATGTAAGAAATAGCACAGAGGATCATAGGGGAAGGGAGGGAAAACTGAATGGGAAGAAATCAGAGTGGGAGACAAACCATGAGACTCTTGACTCTGGGAAACAAACTGAGGGTTGTGGAAAGGGAGGTGGGTGGGGGATGGGGTAACTGGGTGACGGGCATTAAGGAGGGCACATGATGTGATGAGCACTGCGTGTTATACACAACTAATGAAACATTTAGTAGTACATCAAAAACTAATGATGTACTACTATATGTTGGCTAATTGAATTTAAATAAAATAAAAATAATAAAATTAAAATAAATAAAATTTTAAAAAAGTGAAAGTGAAACTTGAAAGATGCACAGGTAGAGAACTTCCAAGACTGCAACACCAGATGGAGCATTTTTCTGATCCAGAGAATATGCACTATGATTAGAAATCAGAGAAATATGAATTAGTGATAAAGATACTTAGACAAAGATGATTTTTAGTAGGATGAGCTGACTAAAAGGTCACTGTAACAATGAAGAAATCAAAAAAAAAATCAATGTTCCATGTGTAAGTTAAAATTGGTTGCTAATTCCAAACAATGAAAAGCAGATTTCATTTGCTAGAATAATTTCCTTGGAATTTTAAAGATGGAGGTTGCCCTTAAAATATACAGCAGCTTTAATATTGAGATACAATACATTGGAATCATCATAAGCAAGCAGTGGGGATAAAGTATGTACTGAGATACATTAAAGATGAAGTTCTCATACTTTAGGTCCTGAAAAAATTCTGACCGTTATCTTAATAAATTAATAAAATGGCATTAAAATAAGAGAAAGTTAATAAATATTATAAACATCATTTTTGTTACATGTACTCAATGTTCTAAGATGAAATTTTATCTACTATCCTAAATCTGTTCTATATAAACAGAAGGTAAGAAGTAACATATAAATTGGTGAAAATACATATGTATAATTGTACAGGAATAAGGAAAACATTAAATTTCAATGTATTGTTTAATAGTAATAATAAACAAAGTTATAATTCATTGGAATAAACTTGAAAGTTACACTGAAATCAATCTAATTCTATTAATTTTTTTTTCAAAAGAACTGGCAAATTCAGAAGTGGAGAGAACATGAATTAAGAAGACAGGCAGATACAGGATCAAATGTGTTAACTATCAAATAAAGTAATATATAAACAGAGTAAATATATCAGAATAAATATAGTATTTACTGTAGCATTTCCACCTTTGTTGTGCAAAATATTTAGAGGGTTTCCTTTTTTTTTTAATGAAAGAATGGGTAGTATTATTCAATTAATAAGCATGAGAAATAAAGAGATATAAGCGATAGTCCTATTCCCACTTTCTAAAACGGGAAATTTAGAGGCACCTGGGTGGCTCAGTCAGTTGAACATACAACTCTTGGTTTTGGCTTGGGTCATGATTTCAGGGTTTTGAGGTCAAGCCCCAGGTCAGCTCCATGCTCAGTGCAGAGTGGGCTTGAGATTCTGTCACTCCCCTTCTCCCTTCTCCTCTACCCCTTCCCTTACTTGCACTCACATGCGCTTGCACTCTCTCAAATAAATAAAATCTTAAAAAAAAGGGGGGGGGAATGTAAATAAAAGAACAACTGTAATTTAGCATGTAGAAATATGTAGCTCTAGTTTACCTACTCCTCCTGGACACCCCTCCCCTATACAAACCCTAGTAATATAAACACTGTTGTCCTTAACTTCATCTACATGTATGAAAATTGTTTCCAAAAATGTATGCCTAGGGGTAAATTGCTACACCAGAGAATTTGTGCATCTTTATCTTTACTGAATATTGCCAAATTCTCATGAATATATTTTACCAATTTACCTCATATAACATCTTCATCAATGTATATTAACAAATTATTAAAATTATTCTTCTCACAGCCTTTCTCAATTGAGGTTTCTTATCTGAGTCATAGGACACAGAAAATGAAGTCAGTGACAATCTTCTCAATTCTCCCAAGGATGGAATATAACTAGTACCGTTCTAAATGAACTGGAAAGAAGTTAATTCATTACAAATGTTCAAGGCCTTAAGGGATTATATCAACACTCTCCTGAACTCTGATTGAAAAAGTTGTATCATCAGTGGTAAATGATAAAATGATATCCTATTGAAGAATTAATTTGCATTTTGCTCATTAGAAATGAGTTCCACTCCCTCAATTCCTACATATGCCAAGTTTTCAATTAGGCTAAGCACTACCTACCTTAAATACCAAATAATATTTCTTTCACCATCAACCCTACTCCAACTTAACCTGTTCTTTTTTGTCATTATACTCCTCCATATAGATTCCCATATGCATCACTATTTCAAATGTATTTCAAAATGCATTTTCCCTAATTCTACTAAATCGATTTTTTTCACATTTCAGTATACCTGAATTAACAATGTCTCTTAAAATTAACTTGCAATATAAAAATTTTATGTTTTCAGAGGATAAGTATAACTAAATAGATGTTATGTCTCACTAATTAGAAAACCGAGGAAATATAGGACAATAAAACACATGGATACTTATTTTATATAAAGCAATCATTTCAGTTAATCTAAATAAGTATACTTATATGGTTCATAATTAATTTAAATAAGTATACTTATATGATTGTTGGCATATATATACACTCTATCTATCTTTCAATCATCTATATATAAAGAGAGAGATCTGTATTTTAAGGCAAAAAAGAACAGTTATTGAATCTTGGAATAAGCATGTCTTTGTAATTCTACTTGCAGACTTTAATATTTAAAAAAATAGACATAATTTTAAGAATTCTTTATGCCAAAAAATCATTAACAAAATTAATAAAAATGCAGTATGAGAAATAGTTTCATACTACAGGATAAATGAAGTGTTAATTCCCTTAATAGTTCTTGTATTCTTAAAAAACAAGTAGAAAAAGGCCCAGATGATATTCGCTGTAGGTTTTTCATAGATGGCTTTTATGATATTGAGGTATGTACCCTCTATCCCTATACTCTGAAG
>NC_058415.1:64854125-65115122 GCF_002201575.2 Neomonachus schauinslandi
AAATTAACAAGTCAGGAAACGACAGATGTTGGCGGGGATGTGGAGAAAGGGGAACCCTCCTACACTGTTGGTGGGAATGCAAGCTGGTGCAGCCACTCTGGAAAACTGTATGGAGGTTCCTCAAAAAGTTGAAAATAGAGCTACCATATGATCCAGCAATTGCACTACTGGGTATTTACCCCAAAGATACAAAAGTAGGGATCCGAAGGGGTACGTGCACCCCGATGTTTATAGCAGCAATGTCCACAATAGCCAAACTGTGGAAAGAGCCAAGATGTCCATCAACAGATGAATGGATAAAGAAGATGTGGTATATATATACAATGGAATATTATGCAGCCATCAAAAGGAATGAGATCTTGCCATTTGCAACGACGTGGATGGAACTGGAGGGTATTATGTTGAGTGAAATAAGTCAAACAGAGAAAGACATGTATCATGTGACCTCACTGATATGAGGAATTCTTCATCTCAGGAAACAAACTGAGGGTTGCTGGAGTGGGGGGTAGGGTGGGAAGGATGGGGTGACTGGGTGATAGACACTGGGGAGGGTATGTGCTCTGGTAAGCGCTGTGAATTGTGCAAGACTGTTGAATCTCAGATCTGTACCTCTGAAACAAATAATGCAATATATGTTAAGGAAAAAAAAAAAAAGAAGAAGAAGAAGGTAGCGGGAGGGGAAGAATGAAGCGGGGGAAATCGGAGGGGTAGACGAACCATGAGAGACGATGGACTCTGAAAAACAAACAGGGTTCTAGAGGGGAGGGGGGTGGGAGGATGGGTTAGCCTGGTGGTGGGTATTGAGGAGGGCACATTCTGCGTGGAGCACTGGGTGTTATGCACAAACAATGAATCATGGAACACTTCATCTAAAACTAATGATGTAATGTATGGGGATTAACATAAGAATAAAAAAAAAAAAGAATAAAAAAAAAAAAAAAAGAAAAAGGCCCAGATGAGGACAAAGGTAGAGGGCAGCCATCTACAAGCTGGGACGATAGCTCCCACCAGAATTCAAACTTGTTGGCACCTTTGTTATGAACTTCTAGCCTCCAGAACCATGAAAAAATCAATGTCTGTTATTTAAGCCCCCCATCTGTGGTGTTTTGTTTTGGCAGCCTGAGCTGACTAACACACTTATAGACACTTTAAATGTACTGGATAAATCATTTTCATTGTTGTTTTTTTTTTTTTAATCACTGAATTCAAAATAATGGGATATTTACTAACCCTAATTAGTAGTAGCCAATAGTGTAAAAATCAACATGAGGGGGTGGCTCAGTCCGTTAAGCATCCAACTCTTGATCTCAGCTCAGGTCATGATCTCAGGGTCCTGAGACTGAGCCCCGAGTTGGCCCCTGTGCTCAGCGGGGAGGCTGCTTGGGATTCTCTCACCCTCTCCTGCTACCCCTCCCCCCGCTCTCTTTCAAATAAATAAATCTTTAAAAAAAAATAAAGATAACATGAAGATGGCTGCTAAAATCATATTATCATTGTTCTGAAAGTTATGTTAAAAACAGTTTTAAAAAGTTAAGAAAAACAAATAAAATGTATTCTTCAAAGACCAATAATATTTTACATATGATTTTCACTTAAAAAAAAAAGGAACTATCTATAGTAAAACTAATGAACTAGTTTTGTAATGCAGTTAGTTAAAAATTATATATTGAGAAACTTAATGTTTTCTAAGCAAATAACAGAAATATAAAGGGAAAAAGTTCAGAGATAAACATTTTAAAATAATTCAAAATAAAATTAACAAACCTACAGGGAATTTAGGAGGAAACCTCAAATTTTTAAAAAAGTACCTAAAAAAACTTTGAATAAATGAAGAAAGCACAAAGGTTTCCTCTAGTTTTACAGGTTTTTTTTCCCCTAATTTCTCTACTTAAATTGTGCGCATGTGTGTGCGCATGGGTAAATTACTCAAACACTTCATTAAATTACTAACAGTAGTTTATACTCCTTGAATATATTTGGGGCAATTGAAAAATGTTCTCTTCCAAACTTTTAACATTCAAAATGTATGAATGCTTACAAGTACAATGCTGACTTAAATTCACCAATAACCTGTAAAAATGTGCAAAACACACAGCTGCTCTGCAAATATCAAGCTTGCATTACACATTTTCCAGTGATTCTGAACAACTTACTCAAGAAAACATTGCTTTTTCCTGCTTTGAGTATACACTTTCTCAAGGCAAAGAACATATTTTAAAATGTATGGTATGCTATACAATATGTTGTATATATATAAACATACAGTTGGTTATAGATTGATTTAGGTTGACAATTGGCAATTTAATGGATCATTTTTCAGAGAGCCCAGTTAAACACTCCTTTTGCAATTTAGTAGCATCCAGAGATAGGATACTTTTTTTCCCCACTCTTTTTTCTAATGCAACTTCTACCTCACTTTTTGACTCAGCCCATATACTTTTATGCCAGTTTCTGGTATGAGTGACCATATGGCATCTCCTGAATTGAAACACTTCATGAAGTTATAACACTAATATTTTAAAAGGTCATCTTATAAAAATGTGACTTAATTTCACCATTTCCTGCAATTGTAGATACTTTTACTTATAGTATATTGAAAAATATCCTTTGAAATATAGCAATTTCAATACCATGATGGGCATGTTTTAATAAAAGTGAATGACAGAACTGGACACATATTGTTAATAAAATAAATCAGTCAAAAATGTCTAATAGCAATTAGACTTTATTTTAAATTTATGTAAGTGAATGACCTTACAATGTGTGTATGGTATTGTCCTTACACAACATACCTCATAATTCTCTGGTATAACATTTATGTAATATTTCATATATCATGTTATTCTGGGTAAGGTAATTTGTTTTTATTTGAATCCTTCCTCAGTGATAATACATTTTCTCTCTGACTCTCTCTCTCTTTCTCCCTCTTCCTCCTCCTATATACATTTATAAACTATCTCCCATTTACACAAATTTCCTTGAGGTCAAAGATTACTCCATTTTCTAACTCCAGTTCACAGCACAATGTGCCATGTTAATATAAAGTAATCAGTAAATATTTGTTGAGTTCAACTGTACTCCATTTATTTAGAATTGATGTTGTGGTATAGATATTTGGAGCTTGAGATTAAACTTAATTCATCATATCTGGAAGGCTAATAAGAGATAAACAGTATACATTTCCTCTGGCTCAATTCTTGCAACTCACATATTAACCTTAGAAAAGGGAGAGGAACCATGAATAAAAACCATAAGAATGTATGATATGAGTTTATTTTGCCATACTCTCTAAATTCAATGTAACAAAATTAGAATACAGTGGAATACAGTAGAAAGTGGAATATTCTATTCCACCTTGCAATGACTTGGACAACTTGATATGTAGCTACTCAGTGAATGCTGTTGAAGGGAAAATAAATTAAAAAAAAAAAAAACTTCTGAGAATGTAGGTTTGGATTACTGAATAATTGGACTTGCATATGGGAAAGGAGAGATGCCACTGTTAAATGAAGCATCCTAGGAGGCAAGGCCTATGAGGATAAAAATACATTAGATTTGAAGTGTAGAAATCAGCAAATGACTGGCCAGTTATATATCAAAAGGTCAATCTCCATTTTACAATAATAATATATTTCTTATAGTCTTACCAATGTAATTGTTTCTTTCTAGTCATCAAAATTTATTATGGTATATTTTATAGACGTATACATTTTTAAATTTTTTAAATTCTATGCTTTTATTTATTTTTTATTTAAATTCAATTAGCCAACATATAGTACATCATTAGTTTCAGATATAGTGTTCAATAATTCATCAGTTGCTTATAACACCCACTATGCTCTACCTTTTTAAATCTCCTTTTGAATTTTCATATTTTGATTTACAATTATCAATAGATTTTATATCTATTGGGCAATATGTATTCTTTTTTATTGTGGAAAAATGCATAACAAAATTTACCACTTAAACCATTTTTAAATGCACAGTACAACAGTGCTAACTATACGCAGATTGTTGGGCAACAGATCTGTAACATGTTTTCATATTGCAAAACAAATTTTCTACCCAATGAACAGTCACTTCTCTTTACCCCTCTTTCCAGCCCCTGGCAAACACCATTCTACTTTCTGTTTCTAAGAGTTTCACTACTTTAGATACCTCAGATAAAGGAAATCATGCAATATTTTTTTTTTTACTGTCTTTATTTCACTTAGCATAATGGCCTCTAGATTCATCCATGTTGTAGCATATGAGAGGATGAACTCCTTTTTAAAAGCTGAACAATATTCCATTATAAGTATATGCCACATTTTCTGTATATATTCATCCATTGATGGGCATTTAGGTTACTTCCACATCTTGGCTATTGTGAATAATGTTGTAAGGAATATCAGAGCAGATAGCTCTTAGAAATAGTGATTTCACTTCCTTCAATTAAATATCCAGAGGTGGGGTTGCTGGATTAAATGTAATTGTATTATTAACTTTTTGAGGAACTACTTTTTATATAGTTTTTCTTTTTCTATTTTTTTTAAGATTTATTTATTTATTTGAGAGAGAGAGCAAGAGAGCATAGCAGGGGGAGCAGCAGAGGGAGATGGAGAAGCAGGCTCCCTGCTAAGCAGGGAGCCTGATGTGGGGCTCAATCTCAGGACCCTAGGATCATGACCTGAGCTGAAGGCAGATGCTTAACTCACTGAGCCACCCAGGTGCCCCTACAGTTTTTCACAGAGGATGCACCATTTTACATCCCCATCAACAGTGAATAAGGGTTCCAATTTCTCAGCATCCTCTCCAAAACTTATTTTCTGTTTTGTTTTGTTTTGATAGTGACCATCCTAAGAGGTGTGAGGAAATTCTCATTTGTGGTTTTGATTTGCATTTCCTAGTGATATGCAACATCTTTTCTTATGTTTTTTGACCATTTGTATATATTCACTGGAAAAATGGCTACTCAAACCCTGGGCCATTTTTTAAAAGTCAGTCATTTAGTTTTTTTGGTTGTTGTTACTGGGTTGTAGGAATTTTCTATATTTTGGATCTTTACCCCTTATGTATGGTTTTCAAATGTCTTCTCGCCTCCCAAAGGTTGCATTTTTACTCTGTTGATTATTTCCTTTGCCATGCAGAAGTTTTAGTTTTATATAGTCCCTTTTTTTTTATTTTTGCTTTTGTTGCCTGTGATTTTGATGTCATATACTCAAGAAATCATTGCTAAATCCAACGTCATGAAACTTTCCCCTATATTTTCTCTTTGGAGTTTTATACTTTTGGGTCTCATATGATTAGGTCTTTAATCCATTTTGAGTTAATTTTTTGTTTGGAATCATTGGTAGTCCCATATTTCTGGCTCTGAATATCACTCTACCATTATAACATGGGATGGAGATCTTTCTTTCCCATTATAATCCACGGCAACCAACTGATGTAACACCAAATATTATGTTTTGTTACTATTCTATTCTATTTGTTTTCCTTTTGATAGATTTGTACTTTCCTTTTTCTTTTTTAAAATTTAGATCTGCTTCATTCCAAAGCACTGTTAAACTGATAAGAACACATACTACACTTGATCTTAGCAAAAGGCTGAGAAGCGATTCCAAAGCACTGTTAGATTTACCATTATATTTTATTCTTCATGTTTCTATTTTAGGAAATTTGTAACCAAGGTTCTCAAGAGATACCATTTCCTTGCACACCTATAGTGATTAGCTGTTTCAGCCTTTATGTGAGTATAAAATTTAGATCTCTAAGAGTAAACTGTGATCCATTGAAAGGGGTTATTTTAAGTTATTAAATTTTTTTACCTAAGTAATATTTAGAAACTCCAATCACTTTTCCTTAACCATTAGCCATGAAAGGTTTTTTTTTTTTCTTTTGCTTTAAAGTCTCAAGAGTAGAGACTGCCTCTGCCTTAGGAATGGCTGAAAAAGGTTCATCCACTGTGATGCTCTGAAGACATACCTCTTCTCTTCTTCTAAGGACCAAAGTGATTCTTGCTTATAGTAGAAATGACTGACATTGAAAATTATAGCTTTTATTCTTAGGGTAAGTAAATTTTTGAGATCCCTCTCTCTTCTCTCTCTCTCCCTCCCAGATAGATAGATAGACAGACAGACAGACAATGTATTACAATGTAGGCATACAAACTCTAAATGTGTGTGTATGTGTGTGTGTACACTTATAAAGTAATACAAATGCATAATTTCTCAGGACAAAAATTAAGATATTAAAAGAACACCAGGCAGCCACCTCATGGTTTCCATCCTTCTCTTTTGTAACTTATAAGTGATCTCTGGAGAAACTGAATGGCATAGGACTTGTGTACTATGACTTTCAAAACCATCTCCTTTTGCAGGTAACTCAGAGATTGCAGTAAAGATTGCTCCAGGTTTTCTAGCAATTTCTGTTTCATATTTATGCAGTCATAGGAACTCATCTGTTTTGATGATACTGATTCCATTTAGGACAAATCTAAACTCAGAAATAAATCATTCTTACATAAAGCTAACTTTGGATATATACAAGCTGAAGGAGATCTAATCAACAAATCCACTGAACCATGAGGAAGTTAAGTCTGACACAAAGCAAGCAGAGATGAACATATTATTGTAGGGCTGAGTCATTATTGAAATATTAAAGTTTTTATGAGTATGATTACCAAGACTTTGAGAAAACACTGTTTTCCTATTTCTCAAAAGATGCACATATCCTCAGTCAGCAGTTCATCATTCAATAATCACCCTGGACCATGGTTCATAAATCTAAAACCAAGTCATCAATACTATCCCATAAAACACCAGTGACATTTTCCCTCTATCAATTTTAGGGAGAAACAAAATATTTCCCAGATAACTAAACCCTTTATGTTATGACTATGATTTCCTAGTCTCTTCAGGTAGAAACCTATATTCTACACTTTACCTATTGGCATTCTTCTTAAACTCCTAAGTGCTTCATTTCAGTTAGCCAAAAAATAACTTCCTATCCTTCAGTGGAAAACACTTTCCTCTGATGAATTCATTTCGTCTAGCTAAATTCAAAGTAGTAAACATTTGTCTCTTTTCACCTGTTTGCTGGAGCAACTCAGAGAATGAAGTATGTTATGATAACCTGTCAAGACTCATTGTCTGAAAAGGGCCAAATTGTTCTGGTAGTTTTGAGGATGACATGCAAGAACTCTGACAAGGTATTTCATTCATTTTGTCACTTTTGTTAATAACACTTTGTTGACTACTGATATCTAAATTATGCCTATCATTGCTCCATTATCAAGAAATAATGTCTGCATCCTCAGTTTGTTTCTCAGAGTCCATCGTCTCTCATGGTTCATCTCCCCCTCCGATTCCCCCCTTCATTTTTTCCTTCCTACTATCTTCTTCTTCTTTCTTTCTTTCTTTTTTTAACATATAATGTATTATTTGTTTCAGAGGTACAGGTCTAAGAGGGCACATATTGAATGGAGCACTGGATGTTATATGCAAACAATGAATCATGGAACACTACATCAAAAACTAATGATGTAATGTATGGTGATTAACATAACATAATAAAATAAAATTAAAAAAAGAGATAATGTCTGCAAAAGAACTGTTCTAGATATCTGGAATGCCTGCAATAAAGGTAGAATGACATCTCCTTCCCCAAATGGAAAATTCTCAATTACTGGATGTACTGGAAATATCCTAAAAACTAGAAACAGGAGATTTGCAATAGTTTGAAGGCAATGATGAATAAAACAAAACTGCATCTTACTTGTTCAGATCATTCAATAGACTTTTTACACTAGTGTTACAATATATTGTCATTGTCCACTCTCTTATATATCACCCCCAAAACCACTAACTGTAAGATATGGAGGGCAGGGATAATAGCTCATCCTCTCTTGAATTTGCAGAAATTGGTAAGACACTAATACCTAAACCATGGTCATTAAATAATAGTGTAATACATCCATATTGGTGTGATAAATGTATTTTCCTTTTCTTCCTCTTTTCATATCATACTTAAGGTTATGTAAAACATTCTTCCAGTCATTCCAGGAATGACTCACTCTCTGTTGTTTCAGCCTAAGAAATTAAAACGTAAGCATTTTTAGCTATTTTGTCAGGTGATCTTCTTTGGACAAGCAGGGAAGTGCTTTTTTTTTTTCCTTGTGTTCTTTTTTTTTTAAAGATTTTATTTATTTATTTGACAGAGAGAGACACAGCGAGAGAGGGAACACAAGCAGGGGGAGGGGGAGAGGGAGAAGCAGGCTCCCCGCAGAGCAGGGAGCCCGATGTGGGACTCGATCCCAGGACCCTGGAATCATGACCTGAGCCGAAGGCAGTTGCTCAACCGACTGAGCCACCCAGGCGCCCCTCCTTGTGTTCTTTTGTATAAGCATGTGTGTGCGCATGCATGTGTGTGTGTTGTTCTTGTTTTTATTTGTTTGTTTGTTGTAAGAAGGCTTAACATTGGACCTATCTTCTTGACATATTTTTAAGTTCACAATAGGGTGCTGTCAACTCTATGTACTATGCTGTATGGCAGATCTCTAGAACTTATTCATTTTGTGTAATAGAACTTTTATACCCACTGAAAAAGCAATTCTCATGAACCATGTTTAACATTTTACTTCCAAAATGCCCAACAAAATAATCCTTGAACATTTATTATATATCAAGCACTAGCTACGGACACTCTTTATATAAAATTATATTTAATTCCCACAACAGCCAAAAGCAGTAGTTATAATTAACAATTATTTAAAGTTATGATCACAGGTGTAATAAAGTTTTAAATTCTAGAGCTGTGCAAAAATAACTCAGATAGATAAATTCTCAGATATGAAAACAGTTATAAACAGATTTCTGGCTTCATATACTTTCACACACATGTAGAAAAATATAGATCTACTGTAAACATCAACACTTGCGTACATAGTAAATATGAATCTTAGTCCTTCAAGAATTAAGGAACACTCAGAATAGCAGTTGTAGAAATCTATATCCATATGTACTCTACAAAAGCCTGCATTTAATTTAAAAATTTCTCTTTCTGTATTGTTGAAGTGTTACAAAAGGAGCACTTCCGTTTTGTAGGTAATTATGTGACAAATTAGTGATAGAGGCTTTATGACCATCCTCTTGGAAGAAATAAATAAATGCTACAAATAACTGCTCACATATATTTTTTGGAAATAAAACAGCTTATTTCTATCATTCAAAAATCTTTCAAGAAGGTGTGAATGGTTATTTGACATTGTTATGGGAATTATTAAGATATAATGATTTTTCATAGTCACTACAGAGTAAATCTATATCCGGGTACCTGTATGATAATAACCATTCTGTAAGGCTGCATATCATTCCCTTACAAAGAAATTTAAGATCAGTTTTAGCTAAGATTAGGAATTTTGAGCCATCATTATTAATTAATCTAATTCAACTGTCTGTCTTTCCTTATTTTTAAGATGAAGATGTTATAGTGGATCAGTGTTTTTAAGACAGCAATATATGACCTGCCTCTGGGCTACAGATTTTGTTTGATAATCTCTGACCAGTATTTTAATTTAAGTGATAAGCTAGAATGTATTGAAATTAGAATAGAATAGAATGAAAATGAAAGTATGGTTCATGTATAACAAGCATAATTTTTATAATAAACTTTTTTTCATATTCATATATTTATATGAGTATACTGGTCAAGACAAATAAAAAGTATATTGTTGTTGTGGGTCATGATCAAAATTTTTCAAATCACTGGTTTTTGTGAAGAAATAGATTCTTTTGAGAATCAGATGAAATTTATGCATATACATTTCCATACCAATGAATTATGATTTCCCAGAGGTCTTCCATGGATTAATCGCTTTTTGAACTGAGAAATGCAGGTCAAGTCACAATAGAGTATATGTGTCCTAATTGCTTTTCTAGCTTTAAATGTTCTAACAATGGTACTTTTGAAGTTATTAAATAGCCTAAGGAGGAGACAGGTGTCAGATAAAAACCATTCATTATAATGAAAATAAAGAAGGAAAAAAACCGCTGGAATTTTAGCTGAAATGGGCTTAGGTTGACTTAAGTTGGGAGGTGATGAAAATGTAGCTGAGCTGAAGAAATAATATATCTAGGAGATGTGTAGTGAGGAGGGTATAAATGTGGGGCCAATGTAGGTTGGTAAGAAACTAGTGGTCTTTATTCAATACCTATATATCAAGCTACACTATGCATTAATAACATAAGAACTAAAAACTACTGATATATCAATGAAAAAAAGAGATAAAAATTCCCCTTTGTGAGGGGCACCTGGGTGTCTCAGTTGGTTAAGTGTCTGACTTCTGCTCAGGCCCTGATCTCAGGGTCCTGGGATTGAGCCCTGTGCCAGGCTCCACGCTCAGCAGGGAGTCTGCCTGTCTCTCTGCCCCTCCCTACATTCGTACTTGCTTTCTCTCTCTCTCTCTCTCAAATGAATAAATAAAATCTTAAAAAAAAAAAAATCCCCTTTGTGGAGCATGTGTTTTAGTGGGACCCGCGGAGAAAAGTTGTGTGTAAAAATGATTTTGTAGTTGAGTGCTGATAAGGCAGGCATACAGATTGTAGTAAAATAGATTTATGGAAACAGTACTATGAACCAGAGAAGTTTAAATTAATTTGGTAACTTTAACAAGAAATAAAGGAAAAGACAGAGTTTGTTTGCAAACACCTAACATAAAGGTAAGAAAACAATGAAAAAAAATTTAAAGATTTATTCATTTTTTTTAGGGAGAAAGAGAGAGAGAGAGCATGAGGAAGGGGGACAAAGGGAGAGGGAGAATTCTCAAGCAGACCCTGAGATCATGACCTGAAGCTAAATCAAGAGTCAGCTGCTCAACCAACTGAGCCACCCAAGCACCCTGAAAAATTTTTGATATAATCAAGCTATCATTTTAGTTTTACACATAACATTAAAATCTTCCCTCAGATTGTAATTGCATTTTTATCCTACAACATTGAAAGTTAGGTGAAAAAAAAAAAGAGTCTTAGGGCAACCTAAATACTACTGTGGAGAAAAGACAATATAATTAATTATCTATCTGACAGAAAGACCAATAGCTATATATAAATCTACATAAACCAAAGGACAAGAAAGCTGGCTAAAATAACAATGAAAAACAAAATTTTCAAGGCACATGTCCTCAAGACTGTGCTGTCAAGTATGTAATTTTCAAATAATAAATGGATTTATTGATTATTTTAACCCTCTATAAGACATCTCAAACATTCTGTTAATATACAGATATGCAGACAAAAAAATATTTCTTACAATTAGGATTAAGTTTTTCAATAATGCCAAAATGGTCTAGTCAGTAAGAAAAAAATTAAAAATTAGTTTTCAACTCCCAGAAAATATTGTCATGCTATATAAATGTCATGTATATTCACATACTTTTAAAATATTTTATGTATAGAATGGAAAATCTAGTATTTTCAGCAAAAATGAAATCATTTTACAAATAAAAACTAGAAAAAAACACAACTTTGGAACAATTAGACATCTGTTGTACTGTTTGTTTTCTCATTATATTCCTTTTTAAAAAGTTAACTGCAAAACTTTGCATATTTGATGTAACACAATTCATCAGATGTAATTATTTTAGCATTTTACTGACTTCTATTACAGTTTTAGAATAATGGATGCTAATATTTGCACTTGAGAACAATTTAAGTGAATCACTGATATTTTATAAAAATAAACAACTATCATTTACCTATATTCAATCTAATTTTTCATCTTTGCATAAAGATTTGCTAAACACATACCCATACCAATCCTTACATTCATATCAACCCTTCTCTGCTGTGCGATACCATTTCCTACACTTCAAATTAGAAATATATTTATATATTTATTTTCATGTATAGACTGTCACCTGCTAGATGGCAAAAAACATATCTTTTAAGTAATTTTTTATTGGTTTAACTTTTATTGTTGTTCTTTTAAAATTGCTGTAAATTTGTTGTGGCATCTTTGAAAAATGAGTAACATGTTTGAGAAAACCTCAGCTATCCTCCCTTGAATCCTGGGCAACAACTGTTAAAATTTAATTAACTCTTGAAAAATATAGTTTTCTTATTTCTACTATTCCATTCTGTAAAATGAGCATGTTTAACTTTTATAAGAACAATATCATTCATTTTTATTAAACTTTAATGTATTAATTTTAATATCATATTATATTTTTATAGATAACTTTTCTAAGTGAGTACAGGAAAACTCCTATTCAGCATGAATGTATTATTATTATTTTTTTTACCAGAATTCTATAGTCAACTCCTTACTCAAGGTTAATCCCCAAGAAGTTCTTAGTGCTTCTTGGATGGATAAGAAGATTTAGGAAGAGACTTCTGTTGTTTGTAAGGTAACATTATGCTAAAACTTATGCTCAAACTAATGGGCTTCTTTTACTTTTACTCAGCACTTAACCTCATGAAACTATTACTCCCCTATTATTGAGTCTTGGGCATTCTGAAGAACATTAGACAAGAAATGGGAACAGAAACTATTATCCTTACACACTATAATGCTGTCCTTTGTAGTTTATGTCTTGCTCTACCTAATCTCAATTTAATCCATACCATAACCCCGTGAATCATGTTTCCAAATTATGAAAATATTAACTTTACAATGCCAAATATTAACTTAAAGAAGTCTAATTCTGAACCTAAATACACTCAGATGGGTAGAAAGATTTTAAATGGTCACTTCCTCTAATTCTCCTCATAAAATATCCTCAAGGCAGAGTAGTTGTGAAAGACCGACACTGGACTGTAGCACGAATGATCTTTTATAAGTCAAATGATCACACCTCTGCTTAAAATCCTCCTGTGACTCTCATTTAGCTATTGGAGAATTGCATAAGAAATCTCTCCTGCTATCTTTATGTTACATTGGTTTCCATAATTTGTTCATCACTTACAACATCAATTGAAGCAGAAAATATCATTTAAAGTCATTAATAATATTGATAAGAGTACAAGGAACATAACCCATTTCTGCTAATCGTTATGGAGGTATGTATGTAAAACTTTAACATTCATTACTCAGGTTGCAATTAACAAAAATCTAAAGCGAAAATCACTTCCACCCATGATTTTTTGCCTCAATAAAAATGTTGATTTGGTAGAAGTGGACCTGAAAGGAACATCGTTCATTAATTTTCTTTTACACATGGGAACACTGAAACCAAGATAAGAGTCTTGTCTATGTCTCATGCAGGGTGACAGAGACACTATGTGGGAACCTATATATAACTCCTGAATCTCATCCCAACACACTATTCACACATGGCACTATTTTGTCTTGCTATACTTCTAAACTGTGCACTTGCCTCCTTCTCTACCATCACCTAAACTTTTCTTTGCATACAGACATTATCCCAAACCTACTCCTATCTCAATCCCAAACTCATCTTCCAATACCTTTTCCTTTCTTTCAGTTGTTCCACATCAAACTACTTTTTTCACTCCTTGATTGTTTATACTTCTATGGCTTTATAAATGTTCATATACTTCTTTTCCTTTGGCAACCAGATTAAATATTAACTTTTTATAAAACATTACATTGTATTGTCTGGGCAGGGTTGGTTCTCTGTGATAACATAATCTCTCAGACTTGCTTCTGCAAATAGAAAAATTATGAGTTATATGTACAGTGGTTAAAAGAACTGATTCTGGAGCCAAATTACCTAAGTACAACTCCTCAGTCCGCAATTTAATCAAATGTTGCCCTTGGGAATCAGGATAATAATAGGAATGGCAATGGAAACTATTTAATTTAAATGAATTAATAAAAAAATGTAAAATAAATCTGATTTTTATTTTTACTTTTATCATATTTCTCTTAAATTTGTGTATAATTACTTGTTTCCATGTTTCTCTATAATAATATATTCAAGGAAACTTATAATTCTCATGTTTGCATGTCAAATAATACAATTCCTGATGTGCAATAGAAATTTAATAAATATGTGTTGTATGAATGAATAACTGGGCATCTGTAATCCTATAACAAATGAGCTAGCCAAAAGTGGTTTCTCTAAAATCCCATATTCAGAAATACTATGTTTTGACATTCACAGTACAAAAGATGCCTGGATTTGACAGATATTTGCATTTAGAGAATAATCCCCAAACAAATAAAACAGATGTGTTTTAATACCAGAGTTGAATGGAGTATTTGAAAAAGAAGATTCTGCAATCAATAGCTAAAATCAGTTCTTTTCAGGGCAATGTATTTTGTTTTATCATTGTCATTTATATCAGTTTTTCTGTACTTGGCATAGCAGAAAAAACAAAATTTGCACATATTATACCTTGCATGTTCTAAATGTCCCTTTCACTCAGTTTAATTACTGTAACTTAAGTAAGCCAAAAAAAATTGTAACAGGAAGAAGATATGAAGATAATTAAATTTGCAGCTAAGCACAAAGGAGGGAAAGCAATCTCCTAACTATGCACTTTTGATAATTTTCCAAGCCAAAAAATGATTCATGGATAAAAGTCATTGATGACAAACTGTATCCAATAGCATTTGCATTCTCTTGGTTGTAACAGAAACATGAAATATGGTTAAAATGTATTAAAGATGAACTAAGAATTATTATCTAATAATTTTTAGTTTCCTAGATTACTCCTTATTTCAAATGTAGTATTCCAAAATGATGAATAAATTTTAAATGTAGATTTTCCTATATTTTCCTGTGTAGATTCTCATTTTAATACAGGGAGAAGAAAGAGATATTTTCATTTTTCTACAAAAAAAAAGACTACTAATAGATGTTTATATGTACATGTAGCAATAATGACTCACTTTATGCCAACAATCTCCTATAACAAAATTAAATAGTCACTTACAAATTTATCAGGTCATAGCATAAAGCAAGAGTTTTCAGCATGGTCCCCTGACCAGGAAGAAGCATTATATCCACTGGGAACTTGTTAGAAATTCAAATTCCCAAGCCTGCCAGAGAACCATTAAATCAGAAAATCTGGAGTTGGGTCCCAACAATCAGGATGTAACAGGTCCTTTAGATGATTCCAATATATGCTAAAGAAATATTCCCAAATTAAAAGATGCATATTGATGCTAGCATTAAATGGAGGAGAGTAGATGTATGTTAATTCTCCAGTTTAATGGAGCACACTAAATCACTGGTTTAGCCACGTAAAGTTCTTAAACATAGTATGAACTTGTTGAATTGCCATAAATCATTGTGTCAACTATACTTCAATTAAAGATAATCAATTATCATGTCTATATTTACAGGTAAAATTTTGAGAAGAATGGTTAGATCTTTTATATACTGATACAAGTTAATATTTTGGAATAAGCTTTTTCTATGGCAGTATCTTGATTTCTTCAATATGTCAAAATTCATCATACCTGGAAACAATCTAACTTTGTTATTAAACATCTGTTTAATGAGACTACTTTGACACTTAACTTTGCAGACATTTGATCAAGGGGATGTAAGCCCAAACTAACTGCCTCTTTCAAATTCTAAGTTGTGTTTCCAGGAAGACAGTGGTGAAGATGCCAGCACTTATGTACTTGACCTCTTATTCAATAGTTTATTTGGTTTCCTATTATTAATTTATTCAACAAATGCTTTTTGAGCATTTGCTTTACTCTAGGCAGTAGGTAAGAGGCAGACCTCTCCTGATGCTTCCTAAACAGGTGACATCAGCTTAAAGAAAGGAGATTCTTGAGGGCCACAGAGAAGTCATCTGTTAAATTTCTTTAATCCCTGTGGATTATGATGAGGTAGTTTCTAAATGGATATTAGTTATCTTCAGGTTTTAAATATAGACCATCAATATATATTGATAATTCACAAATACATAAAAAGCTATGAAGTTTGCTTTTGGCATCAGTCATTATATGAAGCAGGATAATACTTCATTTGCTTCTCACTGCTAATCCCTCCTTATTTATTTATTTATTTATTTATTTATTTATTTATTTTTTATTTATTAGATTTTATTTATTTGACAAAGAGAGAGAGAGGGAGAGCACAAGAAGGCAGAGAGGCAAGCAGAGGGTGAGGGAGAAGCAGGCTCCCCACAGAGCAGGGAGCCCGATGTGGGGCTCGATCCCAGGACTCTGGGATCATGACCTGAGCTGAAGGCAGACGCTTAACGACTGAGCCACCCAAGCACCCCTCCCTCCATATTTATATGTTCGTATTTGATGTGGAAGTTCAGAGGTTACTTCAATAGTAATAGTTCAATAGTTCTACCTTCAAATCCCCAGATACCTCCTGAAACCCACAAACTGTGTGTGATAGGCAGTGAACTGAGCACATGACAAAAATCTCTAATAATTTCTCGACACATAGAAATATTAGACAAATATATTTAAATGAATACAGTCATGCTTGACACCAGAAATAGAGATTTTACCAAAAGAAAGCTACAAATAGAATTATATAGATTTCCTATAGAAGCCTGGATAGTTACATAAGAAATGAATGGGAGTTCTGTCCCTAGACAGATGTGCATCAGGATTCTGGTAATTTGGAAAAAAAAAACAAAAACAAACAAACAAACAAAACCCTAACTAAACTAAAGGAAAAAAAATAAGGACAAATAACCACAAGCGTATAGATCTGTTTGAACAAGATATTTTATTTTGTAAAAAATAATTATGGTACTAGAAAGATCTAATTTTTTATACTCAAAACTTTGGTTTATGGATTTTTTTTAAGATTTTATTTATTTATTTGCAAGAGCATGCACATGAAAGAGAGAGAGAGAGAGAGAACTCGCACAAGGCAAGGGTAGGGGCAGTGGGAGAGAGAGAAGCTGACTCCCCGCTGAGCAGAAAGCCCAACTTTGGGGCTCTAACCCAGAACCCTGGGATCATGACCTGAGCTGAAGGCAGATGCTTAACTGAGCCAGCAGGTGCCCCAAAACTTCAGTTTATGTTAAGAGACATTACTCATCAGTAAATATGAGTATCTTGATTTCTTCAATATGTCAAAATTTTGACTTTTTTTTTTTACTTTATTTTTATCTATAGTTTTTACTTTAATCTATAATGCCTCTTCAGTTTGCTTTTCTGGGGAGTAACTTTATCCCTAGCTAAATTATGCATTTTTTTCTAGTATTCTCATTACATTTATCTTTTGCAGTTTTTACAAAATTTTTTTATTCAAATTCTAGTTAGTTAACATACAGTGTAATATTAGTTTCAGGTGTACAATAGAGTGATTCAACACTGCAAACAATACCCAGTGCTCATTACAAGGGCACTCTTTAATCCCTATCACCTATTTCACCCATTCCCCCAAACACCTCCTCAGGTAACCATCAGATTATTTTCTACAGTTAAGAGTCTGTTTCTTGGTTTGCCTTTCTCTCTCTCTCTCTTTTTTTTCTTTTTCCTGGTTTGTTTCTTAAATTCCACATATGAATGAAATCATATGGTATTTGTCTTTCTCTAACTGGTATGTTTCACTTAACATAATACTCACTAGCTCCATTCATGTTGTTGCAAATGGCAAGATTTCATTCTTTTCATGGCTGAGTAATATTCCATTGTGTATATATACCACTTCTTCTTTATCCAGTCATCATTGGTTGGACACTTGGGCTGTTTCCATATTTGGCTATTGTAGTAGTGCTGCTATAAACATCAGCGTGCACATATCCCTTTGAATTAGTATCTCTGTATTCGTGGGGTAAATACCTAGTAGTGCAATTGCTAAATCATAGGATTGTTCTATTTTTAATTTTTTGAGAACTTCCATACTCTTTTCGAGTGGCTGCAGCAGTTCGCATTCCCACTAACAGTGCTAGATGGTTCCCCTTTCTCCACATCCTTGCCAACATCTGTTTCTAGTGTTGTTGATTTTAGCCATTCTGACAGGTATGAGGAGGTATCTCATTGTAGTTCTGATTTGTATTTCCCTGGTGATGAGTGATCTGAGCATCTTTTTATGTGTCGGTTGGCCATCTGTACGTCTTCTTTGGAAAAATGTCTAATGTCTTCTTCCCATTTTTTAATTGGATTATTCATTTTTGGTGTTGAGTTTTATAAATTCTTTATATATTTTGGATACTAACCCTTTAGCAGATATGTCATTTGCAAATATCCCCTCCCATTCTGCAGGTTGCCTTTTATATCTTTTGCAGTTTTATAATCACCTTTGTTTATCAGATTATATCTATGTATATATTGCTAGAATCTATATAGAATATTTGAGTTTATCTATGAGAGTTTGGTGTTTAAGAGGAAAATTGAGATACTGGGCATTATTTCTGGTACCAAGAGACCATTTTTATCTTAAAGAAGCTTTCTAGTGTTGATTAGCTGATATATATGAAGGAAGCATAAGATCCCAGTATATGATACTGGTGAGCATACTTCTGAAAAAGTAGGTTTAGATAGCATTTGTAAAATCATCTCTTTTACTTTTTTTATAATGCTCTCCCCATAAACTGTAGAATGTGGGTTGTTATAAATTTATAGAGCATAATTAAATAAGAGAAACTGTTTATCTGATTTGTCTACAATGGGCAGGAGAAAAATAACTGCAAATGACTTATGACTAAAGAGATATGAATAGGTGCTAATGAATCACACATAGGAATATGTGATGGATATTTTCTGATAACACCTTTGCACAACAGTATCAATACATAGAATTGTTTATGTCTAATCCTTCCACATTAAATGTTAAAATCCTCTACATATATGTATAATGCAAACATAATTTTCATGTGTCTTTCTAGATGTTCTCTATTTACTTTCTTAGTTCATTAATTTTTTTAACTCTCTTCTGTGAACTTTGGTGATTTATGCCAAGGTGGTACCTTTGTCTGCACTGATATGATTACTGTTGAACATTCTTATTCTCTTACTCTGCTACTACACATAGTTTATAGGTTCATAAATCAAGGCATGACATAACATGATTGACAAAAAAAGAAGACTACATAATAAAACAACTTGGTGTGAAAAAAGAGCTAACTAAAATTACAAAAATTGTGATTTAGAGTGTACTCTCCTCTAATATCTGCAGGTGCTGGGGCAAGAATACTGATGTATGCCCACAGGCCATATGACTAATTCTATTACTTGTAAATCAAGTTAAGACCATGGCCCACCCAGCATTCCTACTCATGGCCAAGTTGCTCTACATTTTTGCTGATCCAAGAGCTGACTCTGATTTTTCTCATCCTTACCCCTCTCAACCTATTCCTACAAGCTCTTTGGAGAACTATGTATGTACAAGTATACACACACATACACCCACATACACACACACACAAACATACACACACTAGAGAGCTCAATCAGCCCTGATCCTCTGACCTAAGGGCAAATTTGGTTTAAGATTTCTCTCCCATGAGTTTTGTTTGATCGAACTGTCACTGAACTTTCAAAACATTCTTACAAGACCAAATTGAACAAAATATATATATATATATAGAAGTTTTTGTATTTCTGCTTGTGATCCAGAGAATCTTCTAAATTCAATGATTTATTTTGAGAAGCAAAAACAAAAATATGACCAGTTTTGTAACAAAATATTAAATATACATATACAGAGTTTAAGATGATTCCACAAATGTAGACAAGAATATAGAGGTATAAAATATTTTATAGGCAGAGAAATTATTAAAGCATCACATTTGAAAAGTTGTTATATCAAAATGGTTTAAACATCTGCCATTTTAATTTGCAATGTGATTGATTTACTTATTTTTATGCAATATGACTATCTTTCTGTAGTAGTGATTTTTCTATTCAGTGTTTTAAATTCAGACTTAATTATTCATGTCATATTCTAATGACATATTCTAGGTCCCTCAATGCTCCTGCATTTATTACTTGGAATTCTTCTCTGAGGAAGTTGTCTCTTCTCTCTTCCTTAATTTATTTATCCAACTATTTATGAACTCACAGATATTTATATTATTTCATGAATTGTAGTCCAATACACATGTTATTTTGTTGTTCAAATTGTTCCAGATTTTGCTCTTGGAAGCTCTTTCAACTTAGCTTCTATGTGCTTTCAACCTATCCCAATCCTTTTCATTGAGCAATTCAGTTTTCATTTTATTTTAATCATGCAGGGGTTTCAAGTTAATGATAAGTCCAGCAAATATGTAAAACCATATTTATAAAATCATCTCAATTTAATAAGTATTTGTGTGGAATAAATTATATTGCATGATTTAAAAATCTATCGATTATAATTTAACACATATTTTTGTGATATAAACTATATATTGTGTTGTCTCTGTGAAGTGGGGAAAAAGAACAAATTCTAATGTATATGTTTGTATTTTTAAATTGCTTTCTAGCATGAGTACGTTTTAATTTGATACTGAGAAAGAATATTTTAAATTGAAAAGAAGTAATAACATTCTGGATAAGTGGCAGACTTTTTCTTCAGTTTTAAATTCTTGAATTTGACATATCTATGAAACATTTTCAAAAATAAATAAATAGATATGTGAAACCAACAGCTGGCAGTGAGTTGCTATTAATATCTTGGTTTCTAAATAAAGAACCAGGGCTCCTCAGAGAAAGTGTTTGATTTTAGAGCCAGAGAAAGAAAAAATACAGATGAGCCTAGAGCAACCTGTGGAAGTAAAAAGTAAGGACATACTCAGGCAAAAGTATGGGGCATGTTGAAAGCACACATTGTGGAGAATTTTACAAAACAATAATGCAGCATGCCTCAGAAGTGCCAAAGTCATGAAAGTCAAGAAATGGTAGAGGAACTCCACAGATTTGGAGAAGGTGCCATGATAACTAAATGCAATGTAAGTTCCCGGGCCTGTCCTTGAACTTTAGAAAAACAACATTTGTGAAGAGTGGTAAATCTAAATAAAATTGATAGTTAATTTAATAATATTGTACCAATATTAATTTCAGTTTTGCTGTTTGTGCATGATGTTAACGTAAGTTTTGGTTATGATGTAAGGCGTTAACATTAGGGGAATTTGGATGAATGTGACAGGGGAATCTGTATCATTTTATAATTTATTGGCAATTCCAAAATTAGTTAAAATAAAAAGTTAAGCAAACTTATAAATTCACTTGTAACTTCCTCTTGATCCCTGCACTATTAGAAGAATTTTGTTTAATTTCCAAATAGCTGGCGACTTTCCAGATATCTTCTTCTTATTTTCTAGTCTAATTCCATTATGGTCCATGAACATACTTTGTAAGATGTAAATTTTCAAGATTTCTTTTTATGGTTCATAATATGCTCTATATTGGAGAAAGCTGTATATATTTACCTAAAAACTTGAAAAGAATAAATACTCTCCTATTGTTGAACTATTTTAAATGTAAACAAGTACATGTTGGTTGATAGTTCTTTGGGTCTTTTATATTCTTGGTGTTTTTTGTCTACTTTTTTTATTGATTATGAAAAGGAGTAAAGTGTGATAGTAGAGAAGATAGCAGAATAGGAGGATCCTAGGTTCAACTTGTCCCTTGGATACACCTAGATAACATCCACATCAGTGTAAATAATCCAGAAAATGATCTGAAGACTGGCAGAACAGACTTTCCACAGCTAAATGTAGAGAAAAGTCCACATCAAAGACGGTAGAAAGGGCAGAAACACAGGCAAGAGTCAAACTGACGCACAGGACTATTTGAGGGAGAAAGATACGCCAAAGGCACAGAGAAGAGAGAGGATCAGACCCCACACAAAGTGCACCAGATACAGGGGGCTCATACTGGAAAGATGAATCCCCATAACATTTGGCTTTGAAAACCAGAGAGGCTTAACTTCTTGAGTTCTTATAATCACTGGGGCTTACCACAAGGAATTTTAAAAATCAGTGGGCTGATTTCTGGGAGAGTCTGAGGACCATGGGAAGCTGAGAACCTGAACTTAAAGAGATAGCACAATAAATAGCCCTGCTGAGATATAGCACAGAAGCAGCAGTTTGAAAAATGCCTCGGGTATACAGGAGGGAGATTTATTTACTAATCTTAGAGCAGGTTCTCTATGCCTATTTTCTTTCAAGAAAATCAACCCAAGGAGGTCTACACCACGATACATAGTAATTAAAATGGCAAAAAGTAGTGATAAAGACAGAATTTTAAAAGCAAGAGAAAAGAAAAGTGTTATATACAAAGGAAACCCCATAAGGCTATCAGAGGATTTTTCAGCAGTAACTTTGCAGGCCAGAAGAAAGTGGCATGATATAGTCAAGTGCTGAAACAAAAATACCTACAACTAAGAATAGTTTATCCAGCTAGGCTATCATTCAGAATAGGAGAGATAAAGAGTTTCCCAGACAAAAGCTAAAGGAATTCATCACCACTAAATCAGCCTTATGATAAATGTTAAAGGGGACTGTGAATACAAAGAAAAGATTTTAAGTAGGAGTGAGAAAAGTAGGAAGCATAAAAGCAGTAAAATTAAATATGGCTATAAAAATATATCAAGGGATTCACAAAATAAAAGGAAGTAAAATATGATACCGTATACCTAAAATGTGGCAGGGAGAGGAGGAAAAATTTAGTACTTTTAGAATGGGTTCAAACTTAAGCAACTATCAACTTAATATACAATGCTAAATGCAAAAGATATATATAACCACAAATCAAAAACAAGTAAGGAATAGGCAAAAAGTAAAGAGAAAGGAACCCAAGCATATTACAACGGAAGCCAGTAACTTTAAGAGAAAAGAGCAAGAGAAGAATGGAACAGAGAACTACAAAAACAATCATAAAACAGGTAACAAAATAGTAATAAGTACATTCCTACCAGTAATTACTTTGAATGTAAATGGACTAAACTCTCCAATCAAAAGACAGGGTAAGTATCTGACTTTGGCTCAGGTCATGATCTCAGGGTCCTAGGATAGAGTCCTGCATCAGGCTCTGTGCTCACTGGGGAGTCTGCTTGTACCTCTGCCCCTCCCCCCTGCTCCTGTTTTCTCTTTCTCTCTCAAATAAATAAATAAAATCTTTAAAACAAAAAAAAAAGTATGCCTATCAGGAGCACTGAATAATGTATAGAATTATTGAATCACCACATTGTACACTTGAAACTAATGTATTACTCCATGTTAATTATACTGGATATTTTTTTAAAAAGGAAAAGTGTCCAACTATAATTCTAGATCAATTTCTCCTCCCAATTGCTTTGCTTCATGTACTGTAAACTCTGGTTTTAAGTAGAAACTATTTAGAAATATTATGTCCCCTGACAAATTAACTCATAATTTTATCTTTATGTAATGTTCTTGGTTATATTCCTTAGTTGGTTATATTTCTTAGTTTGGTTATCCTTGGTTATATGGGTTATATTAATCCTTGGTTATATTTCTTAGTTTGATACCTACTTTGTACAATGTTAATACAGTCATTCCAGTTTCTAATTAGTATTTCCATTTGTTACACATTTTCTCTTCCTTTGCTTTTAATACATCTATGGCTTATGTCATTTTTTAATGAAAATTTTGTTACAATTCTTATTTTTCTTCTTTGGTATGTTACATGTTGTTGTTTCCCCTAGATCTGCCCTTTCAACAGTGTTCCTAATCATTAATAATCAGGAAAATGCACTTTAAAGCAACAGTGATATACCATCACATACCTTCAAACTAACTAACATTAAAATAATTCATAAAAACCACTGTAGTGAGGATGTGGATGAATAGGAGCTCTCATACACTGCCAGTGATACAAGCACTTTGGAAAATTGTTTGGCATTATCTAAAATTGAGCATCACTATACCCTATCACAAAATACTTTCATAAATTTTATACACCAACATAAATATATGATCATGTCTGCCATTGTTCATAACAAAATAATTAAAAATAGTTTAAAAATTAGAAGTAAAATAAATGTTCATCAATTTTAGTATATATAAACAATGTTTTATATATATATATACATAAATATGTGAATCTTTAAACCATCATAAGCTTGAAAAATCTGTTTTAGTTATATAAATATATTAATTTTATGGGGAAAATTATATGCCATACTTTTAAATTGGCAATATATTATAAAATTTTAGGAAATAGCTATGAATATCAAGGGCCAATTCCTATTTTATACTGTGTTATTTTAAGAAATAAATGAGTTAATATACACAAATTATTTCATGACCTGTAAATCATTTAAAATATATATATTTATACTTTCATATTTTTATTTCACATATATATAGTTTCTAAGTATAATATTATTTGAGGACATGCTTACTAAGCTGAATGGACTTTTAAAAAACAACAAAATGCTTGTATGTAATCACAGTGCTGAATAGACACTGACAAAATCTTAGGACACAGAAATAATACATATGAGGCCAATATATTTCTCATAAACCTCAAATAAAGTAAGGCTTTCGTATAATTTTGGCTTTATGGTAGGCAAAATTTGAAGAATGACCCCCAATAGCCTTTCCTTTTGAGCATAGGTGGGACTCGTGAATATGAAGAAATATCATTCCCATGGTTATGCTATGTTAGGAGGTACAGGTAACCTTCAAAAGGAGAATATCTACATACGCCTAATCTATCCACTTGAGCTTTTTAGAAGACAAAATTTTCCTTATCTGGTCGTAGTGGAGGAAAAGAAAAAGAACACAGATGTGAACTATAAGAAGGACTTGAAACATTGCTGGTTTGAAGATGGAGGGTATCATGTGAGAAGGAACGTGGGCAGCTTCTAGAAGAAAAAGGCAACCTATAGCTGACAGTGACAACACACATCAGAACTGCAGCCACAAGGAACTGAATTCTGCCAACTGGAATGTTGCTTGGAAATAGATTTTTTTCTCAGAGCCTCCAGATAAAAAACAGTCAACAAATTGATTTCAGCCTGTGAGGCAATGAGCAAAGGAACCAAATGAACTTGCCTGAGATTTCTGAACTACAGAATTATGATATTATAAATGTGTTTTTTTATAACACTAAGTTTGTGGTAATTTGTTATTAGCAATAGAAAACTAATGCAAGTTTATTATAAAAAGATCATTAGCTCTCTGAGATCTTAATAGATCACACACACTTAAGACGACAATGAGAGCAAGAGGTCATGGTGCAGAAGGCAAGCATTGCCAGCTGCCCAGTCTGATTTGGATCTTACTACATGCTGACAGAAGAAAGGCTTTGGGTACATATACTTTCATAAATGAGGTATGTATTATAAAATATTAAACAAAATATTATAGATTTAGAAATCATATGTTGTTTGCTAAGACATCACTTTGCAGGAAAACGTCAACATTAATAGTGCTAAGTCAGTGGATAATGAAGCAATTAAATCAGAGAAACCTGAATTACTAAATCACCTTAAGGAAACCTCCTACCCAACCGCTCTACAACTTACTATGGTCTGAGACCTGAGATAAAAACTTTCACTGAGTTAAAACCGCTGAGATTTTTGTAGTTGATCTCCTACAGGAGCTAAAGTTTAATGAAATTATTCCTTAAGGGAAAAAAGAAAACCAGCTAAAATTCCCAAAAGGAGCAAAATAATGGCAATATGTTCAAATATTACTCTGTATAGTATTTGCATTCATCTGTTAGTGAGTTGCAGTGGTGGGTGTAGTAAAAATTATCTAACTCAGATCCATCAGTAAATTGATAATTTTAATAAGCACCTAGCCTTCTTTAAAATTATATTATCTGTGAGCAACACATGTGCATAAGATGGGAAAAGGTAAAAGGCATAAAGTTATGAAAAGGATTAACAGACACATGAATATCAGATTACAATTGATTTTAATAGATGCTTAGATTCACCTTTTTGTTATATCAGTCAATAAATTGTAAATACATGAAAAAATCAAACAAGTTTTTTAGTAATATGTAAAGCCAACTGTTATTTTTAAGCCACCAGTTGTATTTTGTCAATAATAATGAATGAAAGAAAACACAAGTTTTAGACTAAATATCAGAGAACATTAAATACAAATAAAAGTGATTCCTCTTGTCTTCCCCTTTAACTCCCAGTGCTCTTGGCTTCTTTATGATGTCACCTCTCAACATCATTAATTTGAACTTACAGTGCTTAAGTCCTGGCAAATCATAGGTGGGGGAAATGTCTGTACCAAGATTGTAAGTCCTCTTGTCAAATTTTATGTTTTAAAATAACTGAAATGCTATAGCTAGCTTTATATTTACCCTCTTTAGTGTAAAGAGATGTTTGTTATATTATTATTATTCGTTATAAACAAGAGAATATGTGTTTAGCAGACGTACATTCTCAAGCAACATCAGAGGTTGTTTTGATATAAAAATTAACTAGTTTATTCACTTCAGTAAAATATAAAACATAGCTTTGGATAAGGCTTTTTCAATGTGATCCTTACTTCATTTATCTTTATCATATGGTATTTTTTTTTTTTACTTTTTTAAAAATTTTATTATGTTATGTTAATCACCATACATTACATCATTAGTTTTTGATGTAGTGTTCCATGATTCATTGTTTGCATATAACACCCAGTGCTCTATTCAGTACGTGCCCTCTTTAATACCCATCACCAGGATAACCCATCTCCCTTCCCCCTCCCCCTCTAGAACTCTCATACTCTATTTTCTAATATACAGAAGAAAATAATTCATGGTTCTCATTCATGGGAACTACCACCTCCTTAGAGATCATTTGGAAATTTATGAGAATTTTTTTTTTAAATGTCACAGTGACTGAGAAGTCTACTGACCTTTAGAGGGCATGGGTCATGGGTGCTAAACCTTCGGTAATAATTTCTTCTTCAGAAATACTGAGTAAGCAAAATTACTTTGCAATGAAAAGCAGATTATCCAGACAAGGGAAGTTTGATGATAGTAGTTTCCTAATGCTTAATTTATGTTGTGTTGAAATGAGGTAGGGAAAGAAGACCTTCAATTATGTAAGCCTTTTTACCATGTAGGCTTAGAACAAAGGTGAAGGCATAGAACTGTGAAATAGAAAGGAAAGTGCCACTGGTTTTTCTTTGGACAGTACTTTTAAAGGAAAGATAAAGCACAAATCTTGAAAATAAACAAAATGGCCTTTTATAGGCACTGGTGCCTACTTCATTATAATGCAATCAGTACTTTAAAGGACAATCATCAGTAAAAGGATTCAATGCATTTGTAATGATTAAAGGCTGAAGGACTTGCTGATAATTACAAAACAATCTGTACTCTGGCATACAGCATGACAGAATTACACTGTATATTAATTACTTTAAAATGTTTAAGCACAATAAAATATTGATGGCATTACTATTATCATGAGCACTGCACGGCTTTCAGAGAAATTCACCAAGAGTTAAAAACTTATTTTTGGTTTTATGACTATTTCTTTATGTTGTTTTCTGGTATAATTCTAAAACTCTCATTTTATCATAGAAGGAAACTGGGTTAAATTCATAATCAAATAGCTTCAAGCATACACAAAAAAATTCTAATAACAAATTCTCATATTTATTTGGATTCAAGTGGCAACTTCAGTGCACTTAACAGAGAACCTGAGATGAATAATTTCCTACTTTGTTTTTCCTCTGAATTCTATGACAGGACTTTAATTTTAGACTTAAATTTCTATGTCATGGCTATCAACTTAAATTTCTATGTCATGGCTATAAAGAAAATTTCCCTCTTTGGGTTCAGTTTTCCCCCTCCCCACTTATTCCTCTTTAATACCCATGTTCATCCAGATCTCAACAACTCCATTCAAGTGTTTGACCTCTTGCCTTTTCCTCCAACTCAGGTCGTGTTAGTCAACTCAATCCTTCTTTTTCTAATAGTGAATAGATCTAAGGTTTCTGAGGAAGTGGGAGAGATTTTCACAAAGACTGGGTTATCTAAAAATCTGAACTTTTTAAACTTCCAGTGTTAGCTTCTGGATCTCATATCCACTGTACAATTTTTTTTTTTTTTTGTCCTTTGAGTTCATAAAGTCCTCTCTTACTATCTTGCCTAGGAATTCACCTTGATATAGAATAAGGTTTATGAACCTTAGCACTACTGACTTTTTAGAAAGAGTAACTCCTTACTGGAGTTGAGGACTGGGGAGGGGTCAGGGAAGTCCTCTGCCTTGTAAGTAGTTAGCAGCATCCCTGGTCTCTACCCACTAGATGCTACTATCAGCACTTGCGTGTGTGTACACCATCCCCTCCACACACACAAACACCCCAAAACATACACACAATTGTGATAAAATATCTCAGGCATTGCAAATGTCTACTGGGGTAAAGGATTCATAATAAACCCAGGTTGAGAAACACTGCTCTAGAAAATGTTAGAAAAAGACAGGAAATCTCACCATACTACACATAAAGCCATCCCTCACCAAGACAGTAACCATATGGCAGTTGACCTTTGCCTTAAAAAAGAGACCTCTACAGCAAATATGAATGACTCAGGCCCCAGTCAGTCCCTGGAAAATTTTCTACCAAGTACTTTATGGCCTTATTTGCCATATATCTGATGCAGAATCCAAAAATCCAAAATCAGCTGGCAGGATACCTTGTGACACTCACATATAATGATTGTCTGTAGACATTTTAATATTAAAATTAAACTTAATTGTGGAATGTTGGCTATCTTTCCTCATTAAACCAGAAACAAGGCAAAAATGTTCATTATTTCTATTCAGCCTTGTACTCCAGACCCTATTTTGTTCCATAAGGCAATAAAACATTAAGATTGGAAAGGAAGAAGTAAAATTACCTTTATTCAGAGGATATGATTGAGTGGATTATCCAGTGACATCTACAAAAAATTATTTAGAGCTATTAAGTGAATGTAATAAGATTATATGATACAGAATCTAATTATATAGATTTTATTTCTATAACTGGAAAAATTAGAAAATATAAATTTAAAAAAACAGCACAATTTTGAATAACATAAAAAACTTTAGAAATAAGTTTACTGAAATATATGCAAGACATATATAAGAAAACTAAAAATTTTCTTCAGGGAATTTTTTGAAGAAAATTGTTTTTTCTTTTCTTTTCTTAGAATTTATTTATTTATTTGACAGAGAGAGAGAGAGAACACAAGCAGGAGGAGTGGGAGAGGGAGCAGCAGGCTCCTGGCTGAGCTGAGAGCCTGATGATGCTGATGCGGGGCTAGATTCCAAGACCCTAGGATCATGACCTGAGCTAAAGGCAGACTCTTAAACAACTGAGCCACTCAGGCACCCCATAGGAAAGTTTTATATACATATATATAAACATACATACGTATAAATGATATTTTTCTTATATATAATAAATATATATACTCTGATTCAATTTATACCCCTTTAGCAACTAAAACAGCTACAATTAAAGATTAATGACACCAACAGTCAGCAACAGTGTAGGGCATCTGACATGTTCACCATTGGTGGTGGGTGTAAAATGGTACAACCACATTAGATTATCACTTGATATTTTAAAAATAAAGAAACACATACAAATGGTATATGTATGATTAAGCATTTCCACTATAGCTTACCCAAGAGAAGTTCACAAAAAGACTGGATAAGGGGGGCGGAGCAAGATGGCAGAGGTGTAGGAGACCTGGATTTCGTCTGGTCTCAGGAATTCAGCTGGATAGGGATCAAACCATTCTGAACACCTACAAACTCAACAGGAGATCGAAGAAAAGAATAGCAACAACTCTCTGAACAGAAAAGCGACCACTTTCTGAAAGGTAGGACGTGCGGAGAAGTGAATCCGAGGCGATATTCGGGAAGATAGATGGCGGGGGAAGGAGCCTTCATTCGCATCTCCTGGCAAGTGGTAGAGCCACGGAGCACAAAATCGTAACTTTTAGAAGTTGGCTCCGCTGAGGGACGTCGCTCCAGTGGCTAAGTGGGGGGTGGAACCCTCGCTGGGACAGTGTGGTCTCAGGACCCTCAGGGTAACAGAAAGATTGGGGGTGCCTGAGTGCGGCAGAGCTCCCAGGTATCGGAGCAGGAAAGCCAGCTGCAGAGATGGAGCCGAGGCGTGGGCTCTCAACTCGGGGTTGCCATAAACCGTGATCCGCGGCACAGTTGGGCCACTGCTCTTCCAGCAGGGACCCAACAGGCGGCAGATTCGGGGAGACTCCCCTCCCTCCCCTGGGAGGAGCGGTGTGGGAGCGCACCGCAGGGATGTGTTGGGTTTGGAGACTCCACACAGGGTCATGTGCCAAAGATAGAAATGCTCGGTCACAGGCCAGGTGAGCACGGAGTGCGGCCGGAGACCAGGGATATGGGAGTGACTGACTGCTTTTCTCTGGGAGCGCACTGAGGAGTGGGGCCCTGAGTTCTTGGCTCCTCTGGGGCAGAGATTGGGAGGCCACCATTTGCAATCTCGTCCTCCAAAGCTGTATGAAAAGCTTGCAGGAAACAAAAGCTCCCAAGAGCAAACCCAAGCAGATTACTTAGCCCGGACCGGGCAAGGGTGGAGCAATTCCGCCTCTGGCAAAAACATTCCAGAACCGCGGCAACAGGCCCCTCCCCCAGAAGAGCAGCAAGAACAGCCAGCCAAGACCAAGTTTACCGATAAAGGAGAACAGCAGAACTCCAGCTCTAGCGGAATACTACACATAGAATTCATGGCTTTTTTACCATGATTCTTTAGTCTTTCAAAGTTAATTTTTTTTAATTGTCTTTTTTTTTTTTTGAATTTTTCTTTTTCCCTTTTCAACCAACATCTTACCAATCCCTTTTTTAAAAAACATTTTTATTTTTCAATTTATGAGTCATATTCTATCCCTTCATAGTAGTTAACCTTATTTTTGGCATATATATATATAAGTTGTTCTCTCTTTAAATTTTGAGATAACAGATCAAAATATACCCTAAATCTCTAGTGTATGGCTTTGTTCTAGTCTCCTGCCTGATCACATTCTCTCCCTTTTTTTTCTTTTCTTTTTTTTTTTAAATCCTCTTCTTTCTTTTTTCAAACAACTTCTTATCTTACCAATTCCTTTTATAAAATCTTTTATAATTTTCATCTTTACAGTCATATTCCATCCCTTCATCATATTAACCCTTATTTTTGTACATATATAAGTTTTTCTTTCTTTAAAATTTTAGGAGGCACTTTCTTCTAACAGAGCAAAATACACCCAAAATCTAGTGTGTGGCACTGCTCTATGCACCAGCCTCATCATACTAGATCACATTCTGTTTTTTTTGTTTTGTTTTGTTCTGTTTTTGTTTTTTATCATTTTTTCTCTCTCTCTCTTTTTTTTTTTTTTCTCTTTTCTTTCTTTCCCTTTCTTTCCCCCCAGTTTCAGGTCTTTTCTGATTTGTTTAGAGTATATTTTCTGAGGAGGTTGTTACCCTGTTAGCATTTTGTTCTCTCATTCATCTATGCTCCTATGGACAAAATGACAAAACGGAAAAAATCACCTCAACAAAAAGAACAAGAGGCAGTACCAACTGCCAGGGACCTACACAATACGGACATTAGTATGATGTCAGAACTAGAGTTTAGAATGATGATTTTAAAGATACTAGCTGGGCTTGAAAAAAACATGGTAGTTATTAGAGAAACCCTTTCTGGAGAAATAAAAGAACTAAAATCTAACCAAGTTGAAATCAAAAAGGCTATTAATAAGGTGCAATAAAAAATGGGGGCTCAGGAGCACCTGGGTGGCTAGATGGTTAACAGTCTGCCTTCGGATCAGGTCATGATCCCAGGGTCCTGGGATCGAGCCCCACGTCGGGCTCCTGACTCAGCAGGGAGTCTGTTTCTTCCTCTCCCTCTCCCTCTGTCTCTCCCACTGCTCATGCTCTCTCTCACTCTGTATCTCTGTGCCTCAAATGAATAAATAAAATCTTAAAAAAAAAATGGGGGCTCTAACTGCTAGGATAAATGAAGCAGAAAAGAGAATTAGTGATATAGAAGACCAAAGGATGGAAAATAAAGAAGCTGAGAAAAAGAGAGATAAACCAACTACTGGATCGTGAGGGCAGAATTCGAGAGATAAACGATACCATAAGACAAAACAACATTAGAATAATTGGGATCCCAGAAGAAGAAGAGACAGAGGGGCAGAAGGTATATTGAGCAAATCAGAGCAGAGAACTTCCCTAATTTGGGGAAGGAAACAGGCATCAAAATCCAGGAGGCACAGAGAACCCCTCTCAAAATCAATAAAAATAGGTCAACACCCCGACATCTAATAGTAAAACTTACGAGTCTCAGAGACAAGAGAAAATCCTGAAAGCAGCTCAGGAGAAGAGATATGTAACCTACAATGGTAGAAACATTAGATTGGCAACAGACCTATCCACAGAGACCTGGCAGGCCAGAAAGGACTGGCAGGATATATTCAGAGCACTAAACGAGAAAAATATGCAACCAAGAATACTATATCCAGCTAGGCTGTCATTGAAAATTGAAGGAGAGATAAAAAACTTCCAGGACAAACAAAAACTAAAGGAATTTGCAAACACAAAACCAGCCCTACAAGAAATTTTGAAAGGGGTCCCCTAAGCAAAGAGAGAGCCTAAAAGCAACATAGGCCAGAAAGGAACACAGACAATATAGAGTAACAGTCACCTTACAGGCCATACAATGGCACTAAATTCCTATCTTTCAATAGTTACCCTGAATGTAAATGGGCTAAATGCCCCAATCAAAAGACACAGGCTATCAGATTGGATTAAAAGACAAGACCCATCGATATGCTGTCTGCAAGAGACTCATTTTAGACCCAAAGACACCCCCAGATTGAAAGTGAGGGGGTGGAAAACCATTTACCATGCTAATGGACACCAAAAGAGAGCTGGGGTGGCAATCCTTATATCAGACAAATTAGATTTTAAACCAAAGACTGTAATAAGAGATGAGGAAGGATGCTATATCCTACTTAAAGGGTCTATCCAACAAGAAGATCTAACAATTGTAAATATCTATGCCCCTAACATGCAAGCAGCCAATTATATAAGGCAATTAATAACAAAAGCAAAGAAACACATTGACAACAATACAATAATAGTGGGGGACTTTAACAGCCCCCTCACTGAAATGGACAGATCATCTAAGCAAAAGATCGACAAGGAAATAAAGACTGTAAATGACACACTGGACCAAATGGACTTCACAGACATATTCAGAACATTCCATCCCAAATCTCTAGTGCCCATGGAACAGTCTCCAGAATCGATCACATCCTAGGTCACATATCAGGTCTCAACCGGTACCAAAAGATTAGGATCATTCCCTGTCTATTTTCAGAACACAATGCTTTGAAACTAGAACTCAATCACAAGAGGAAAGTTGGAAAGAACTCAAATATGGCGGCTAAAGAGCATCCTACTAAAGAATGAATGGGTCAACCAGGAAATTAAAGAAGAATTAAAAAAAATTCATGGAAACCAATGAAAATGAAAACACAACTGTTCAAAATCAAAATCAAAAAATAAATAATCCTAAAATTTGTATGGACCCAGAAAAGACCCCGCATAGCCAGAGGAATGTTGAAAAAGAAAAGCAAAGCTGGCGGCATTACAATTCCAGACTTCCAGCTCTATTACAAAGCTGTCATCATCAAGACCTAGTGTGGTACTGGCACAAAAACAGACACATAGATCAATGGAACAGAATAGAGCGCCCAGAAATGGACCCTCCACTCTATGGTAAAGTAATCTTCGACAAAGCAGGAAAGAATGTCCAATGGAAAAAAGACAGTCTCTTCAACAAATGGTGTTGGGAAAATTGGACAGCCACATGCAGAAGAATGAAACTGGACCATTTCCTTACACCACACACAAAAATAGACTCCAAATGGCTGACAGGAGACCTGAATGTGAGACAGGAGTCCATCAACATCCTAAAGGAAAACACAGGCAGCAACCTCTTCAACCTCAGCCTCAGCAACTTCTTCCTAGAAACATCGCCAAAGGCAAGGGAAGCAAGGGCAAAAATGAAGTATTGCACAGCAAAAGAAACAGTCAACAAAACCAAAAGACAACCGACAGAATGGGAGAAGGTATTTGCAAATGACATACCAGATAAAGGTCTACTATCCAAAATCTATAAAGAACTTATCAAACTCAACACCCAAAGAACAAATGGTCCAATCAAGAAATGGGCAGAGACATGAACAGACATTTGTTTTTTTAATTTTTTAATTTTTTAAGATTTTATTTATTTATTTGAGAGAGAGAATGAGAGAGAGAGAGCATGAGAGGGAGGAAGGTCAGAGGGAGAAGCAGACTCCCTGCCGAGCAGGGAGCCCGATGCGGGACTTGATCCCGGGACTCCAGGATCATGACCTGAGCCAAAGGCAGTCACTTAACCAACTGAGCCACCCAGGCGCCCGACATGAACAGACATTTTTCCAAAGAAGACATCCAAATGGCCAACAGACCCATGAAAAAGTGCTCAACATCACTTGGCATCAGGGAAATCCAAATCAAAACCTCAGTGAGATATCACCTCACACCAGTCAGAATGGCTAAAATTAACAAGTCACGAAATGCCAGGTGTTGGTCGCGATGCGGGGAAAGGGGAACCTTCCTACACTGTTGGTGGGAATGCAAGCTGGTGCAGCCACTCTGGAAACAGTATGGAGGTTCTTTAAAAAGTTGAAAATAGAGGTACCATACGATCCAGCAATTGCACTACTGGGTACTTACTCCAAAGATACAAATGTAGGGATCCTAAGGGGTATGTGCACCCGATATTTATAGCAGCAATGTCCACAATAGCCAAACTGTGGAAAGAGCCAAGATGTCCATCGACAGATGAATGGATAAAGAAGAGGTGGTATATATATACAATGGAATATTATGCAGCCATTAAAAAGAATGAAATCTTGCCATTTGCAACGACTTGGATGGAACTGGAGGGTATTATGCTGAGTGAAATAAGTCAAACAAAGAAAGACATGTATCATATGACCTCACTGATATGAGGAATTCCTAATCTCAGGAAACAAACTGAGGGTTGCTGGAGTGGTACAGGGCGGGAGGGATGGGGTGGCTGGGTGATAGACATTGGGGAGGGTATGTGCTATGGTGAACGCTGTGAAGTCTGCAAGACTGCTGAATCACAGATCTGTACCTCTGAAGCAAATAATATATTATATGTTAAAAAAAAAGAAGAAGAAGATAGCAGGAGGGGAAGAATGAAGGGGGGGAATCGGAGGGGGAGACGAACCATGAGAGACGATGGACTCTGAAAAACAAACTGAGGGTTCTAGAGGGGAGGGGGGTGGGAGGGTAAGTTAGCCCGGTGATGGGTATTAAAGAGGGCACGTTCTGCATGGAGCACTGGGTGTTATACACAAACAATGAATCATGGGACACTACATCAAAACTAATGATGTAATGTATGGTGATTAACATAACATAAAAAAAAAACTCAAGATGAAAAAAAGAAAAAAAAGACTCGACAAAATGTGTATAGCAGCTTTATTCACAATAATCCCAAACTAAAATAACTCAAATGTCCATCAACAGGAGGATGGAAAAACTCAGTGTAGTGTATATCATGTAAAGGAATACTGCTCTCCAATCTAAAGGAATGAAGTTTTCGTGTATGTAACATGTATGAATAAAAAAAATCATATTGAAAAAATCCAGAAACACAAAAGCATATACTGTATGATGTAATTTGTATGAATTTCAAGCATAGGCAAGGCTGTCTGTGGTAACTTAACAGCCCTTTTTGGGGGAGGGGCAGAGTGGATTGCCTGGAAACTGGTACAATGTAACCTATTGCTGTGGTTGAAAATTCCTGTACTTCTTAAGGTTGGTTAGGTTAGGGTTAAAGACAAATAAATTTAGTTCTCTTTCATTTTTACTGGGAAGAGTTTATAGGACCCCAAAATAGCCATGATCTGAATACTCTAGTTCTCACTCCCTATGTATATTTACATGTCATAAGCAATTCAATACATTTAACCTTTTGGGAACAGATGGCATTTTTCCACTCTTTCACCTAAATCTGGTTCTGCTGGTGACAGACCTTTACCTCTCCGGGACAATCAAGAAATTTTCCAGACCAGGCTACATTTAGATTCAATTTTTGAAGTTTCTCATTAAAAATAACAACAACAACAACAAAAATATTGTCAGCATATATTTTATTTTTTCTTTTGAGACTATTGTCTAATCTAATTATCTAAAAAAAAAAACTGCAACAAGTCAAAAAGGTTGTTCTTTCTTGATATAACTAGTTTTTGAATTAAGGTCTCTGGATATATATATAAGGAAACATAATAACTAATACTTCATCTTAACCAAGGTGAAATGGAAAACAGATGCCACAGAATCTGCCTTCACTTCAGGTGCAGTGCACACATCCAGTCATTTCAATATCAATCTCAATATCTCTGAGCCTTTTTTTTTTATCTCAAGATTCCTTTCTATTCTTTTAAAAATTTATTTTATTTGAGCATAGTTGTCACACAATGTTACACTAGTTTCAGGTGTACAACATAATGACTGGACAAGCTTATACATTAAGCTTTGCCCCCAACAAGTATAGCTGCCATCTGTCACCATACAATGAATGGTATTATAGCACCAACTATATTTCCTATGCTCTGCCTTTTATTCCATGACTTATTTATTCCTTAACTGGCTTATATGTTCCACTCCCCTTCACCCATTTTGCCCATCCCCTCAATCCTCCTCCCCTCTGACAGTATCAGTTTGTGCCCTGTATTTATAGGTCTGATTCTGCATTTTGTTTTAGATTCCACATATGTGTGAGCTTTAAGTAAAGAAGTACCCATTGTTAACATTGTGGAATGTCATGTATTCATGACATAGAAAGGGAGCTGGGTTTAGGTTTTCCTAAATAAAAAGTTGAGATCCTAACGTAGGGAGACATGGGGGACTTTATTTTTTAGGACAAAAATCTATTTTTATATGACCACAGGAAAAGATTTTTTTCCTTTAAAGGAGTAAACATATAACTGCATTTGTGGGGTTTTTTTCTTCTTAGTCTGAAAAAATTTAATCTTATTACAGAATACATCTGCCCTTACTCTTGCCTTTAACTATTATCTCTGGTACATTTTAAAATATGTAATAAATTCAAAGGATAAAGACTCTCAACAATGTGGTATCTCCTTCAGTTTCACTTGAAATGGAGCAAGTATTGCCTGAAGACATTTTATCCATTTGAGGAAGATGTCTTTTATCCCTAGTTTTCTGAGTTTTTAATTATGAATGTTATTTTTTCAAAAATTCTTCTGCATATCTTGAAATGATCAGATGAATTTTACTTGTTATTTGGAATGATTACATGGGTTGATTTTCATATGTTAAACTAATCTTACACTCCAGAAAGTAAATCTCAATAACCATGATGTCTTTGCCATTTTATATTATTGTTCAGTAAGATTACTTAACAAGTTGTTAAGGAATTTTTGTGTCTGTGTTAATGCAAGGTATTGGTCTATGATACTCATTTCTGGTAATGTCTTTAAGAAGTTTTGGTGTCAGGGTTATTTATATTGGTCTCAAAAATGAGTTGAAACATCCTCCTCTTCCTTGTTTCTGAAAAATTTGTGTAGAGTTAGTATTTTTCCTTAATTTTTAAAAATTTATCAGTAAAACTATCTGGGTCTATGCTTTTCTTTCTGGGAAGGTTTTTGATAATGGATTCATTTTATTTAATAATTATGAGTCTAGTCACATATTTATTATTTAATCATGTGTCTGTTTTGCTAAATTAGTTTTACATGGAGCTCATCTATTTCACTTAAGTAAATGCTGAATTTATTGCCATAAAATTGTTAATAATATTCCCCATTATCCTTTAAAATCTATATAATTATAAAACTTGCATCAGTCCTGATAATGGTAATTTGTGTTTTCTCTTTATTTATCAGTCCTTCTAGGAGTTAATCAATTTTAATAATCTTTACAAAAAATCAAATTTGGGATTTTTTGCTCTAATTTATTTAAACTTTGATTCTGTCTTAAAGCTTTATTATTTATTCTAACTTTGAATTTATTTTGATATTTTCCTAATTTTAAAGCAAGGATTTAAAACACTGTTTTAGTGGCTCAGTTGGTTAAGTATCTGCCTTTGGCTCAGGTCACGATCTGGGGGTCCTAGAATCAAACTCCACCTCGGGCTCCCTGCTCAGCCGGGAGTGTGCTTCTCCCTCTCTCCCTACCCCTACCCCCTGCTCGTCCTCTCTCTTTTTCTCAAATAAATAAGTAAAAGAAAAAAGAAAAAACTTTTAAGTTTTTTTCTAATATAAGACATTAAAGTTATAAATTCTCCTTGAACTTTTTGCAGTATTCCATAATTTTTAATACCATGTTATTGTTTAGTTGCTTCTTTTTTATAAGTGTGAATTGTGATTTCTGTTTGACCACTGGTTATTCAGAAAGAACTATTTTAAAAAATATTTGTGTATTTTCTATATAATTTTGTTTTTGATTTCTAATTCAACTGTTTGGTGATTAAAGAACATGCCCTAGAGATTATGCAAGGAATTAATGGATCATGCCTATGTACAATTTTATAAATCTCAAATTTAATAATATTGTTTCATGAACCTGAAATATTTCCTCTTTCAGAGTATTTAAAACAGAAATGTTCATAACCATGGTTGAACATCAAAATTTCTTTAGGAGTGTATAAATGTACATTGGCTAGATCCAAACCTAGAGATTCAGATATGATGAGGCAAGTAATCTTAATGAATGTTCTCAGTTAAAAAACAACAACTATGTGGATGGAGCTAGAAAGTATTATGCTAAGTGAAATGAGTTACTCAGAGAAAGACAAATACCATTATGATTTCACTCATATGTGGAATTTAAGGAAAAAAAAAATAAGTAAAGGTTAAAAAAAATGAGAGAGAAAAAGAGAGGCAAACCAAGAAACAGACACTTAACTACAGGGAACAAACTGATGGTTACCAGAGGTGAGATGGGTGGGGGAATGGGTTAAAATAGGTGATGGGGCTTGGAATGAGCACTGGGTGTGGAATCATCATATTGTACACATGAAACTAATATTACCCTGTATGTTAACTAACAGGAATTTAAATAAAAACTTTTTTTTAAAGATTTTATTTATTTATTTGACAGAGAGAGAGAGAGGGAGAGAGGGAACACAAGCAGGGGGAGTGGGAGAGGGTGAAGCAGGCTGAGCAGGTACCCGATGCAGGGCTCGATCCCAGGACCCTAGGACCATGACCTGAGCCGAAGGCAGACGCTTAACCAACTGAGCCACCCAGGCGCCCCTTAGATAAAAACTTTTTAAAAAACCACTGGACTAGACAACTTTTTAATCAACATATCCTAAATTTTATTCAATTAAAATCATTTAATTTTTTAAAAAGATTTATTTATTTGAGAGAGAAAGAAAGAGAAAATGAGTTGGGGGCGGGGGTTTGAGGGTTGAGCCGGGAGCCCAATGCAGGGCTTGATGTCAGGATCCCAAGATCATGACCCCAGCCGAAATCAAGAGCCAGATGCTCAAATGACTGAGTCATCCAGACACTCCTATTTTTTTAAAGATTTATTTATTTGTTTGAGAGAGAGAGAGAGGGCAGGGGCAGAGGGAAATGGACATAGAGTCCTAAGCAGTCTCTGCACTGAGCGTGGAGCCTGATATAGGGCTGGATCCCATGACCCTGAGATCACTACCTTAGCTGAAACCAAGAGTCAGGAGGCCTAACCAACAGTGCCACCCAGGTGCCCCAAAATCATTTAAATTTTTATAGAGTGACAAAAATGTGCCAAGTTTTGTGCTGGGAAATAGAGCCTATATAATCAAGATATTTATTTTAATGTACTTTATTCCTCAATTTTTTTTCAACTAGTTGACATACAATGTTACATTAATTTCAGGTGTACAACATAGTGATTAGACTTCTCTATACATTATGCTATGCTCATCACAAGTGTAGCTACCATTTGTCACCATACAACACTATTACAGTGTCAATGCCTACACTCCCTATGCTGTGCCTTTTATTCTCATGCCTTAGGTATTCCATAACTGCAAGCCTCTATCTTTCACTCCCCTTCACATAATTTGCATCCCCCAAGTAACCATCACTTCTCTCTGTTTATGGATCTGGTTCTGTTTTTTGTTTATTCACTTGGGTTTTGTTTGTTTGTTTGTTTAGATTCTACAATGTACTTCTTTCTTAATAATTATGTAATGTCAAAATAAGTAAAATACGATGTGAGCATGTGTGTTTGTATGTGTGTATAAGCCCAAAACTCACATGTGATCAACAATGGCTTTATTTCTGTAATGTAATAAGATGTTGTAAAATAATATTTCTCTATCAGATCTTAATATATGTCTCCATTACAAATAAATGAAATAGGATTATAAAATTCCTCTTTGTGAGAATAAACATGTTCACATAGTACTCAAACAAATGGAAACTTTTAAATGAAAAATACTTTACAACACAGTTTTCTCAGATGTTCTTAAAGAACAAAAAATTTAAAAAAATTAAAATCCATATCAATACTTACAGTGCACACTGACACACACACACACACACACACACACTCATTCACAGACATACAAGTATGCCATTGAATGATTGGGACTTGCTTAAGTTTGAGAATATTTTGAGGATCTGATTTTGCTTAAGCAGTGCTTTTAAAGTGATGTCTTTGCTAAAATTCAATTGCAAGAGAATTTGGAGCATGAGATAGAGAAAAATAATTCAACCATGAATTCACAATTTTAAAAAAAGTCTATTTCAGATATGGCAATTGGGTAATTTTTAAAATGTTTCTATCTACTTTGTTTAGTTATGCTGAAGTTTGTGCTAAAAGCACATTTACTCATCTCTATTTTTTCTAGGATGAAGTAATCTTACATAATAGTAGAGAACTGAGAATGCAAAATATTTCTCTAGTTGGTGATGGCAAGTGCTTGCACATAATAATGATCATTAAATACAGTGATTTTATATAAATTATTAAAACCTTTCCCTCTTATTTTAATAGCCAAAAAATAAACTTTGGAACATATGATAATTACATTCCAGGTAAGAAAGAATTCAATATTTATTTTTGAAACATATTAATTTTAGGATTATGATTACTTTTAAGGATAAATGATTATTATCCTCTATTCAAGGTGATAAAGCAGTAGCTCATGGAATATCATTAAAAATTAACTTTCTCATGGACTTGGCAAACACTTTCTAAAGATACTTTGTTTTTGAACCCAACAAAGTTTAAGCAAATATGTCCAGCAACATAAAGGGGTTATGTTAGAAATCATACATGTTAGAAATCATACAATCAGATAATCTTACAGTTGAAAAGTAGTGTAGAAACTGGATAAACAATTCACGCATGTCCGCAATGACTTCTACTACATTTGTGATAGACTATATCCACCTTATAAATGGCCAAAAATTCACCAATCTGATGTTGAAGGACTTCATATATCGAAGGATTTTCCCTCAAATACTGAACTTAAATATGCCTTTCTGTATATTTTCTCATTGATCCTGACTGTTTTAGGAGATACACAAGAAAGTGTATTTTCTCTTACATGAAGTATTATACTGCACATGTTTAAATGATGAAAATCTCTCTCACTCCCACTGGTACCCCAAACATCTTTAAACATTTCTCATAGTTTCCAGGTAACCTTTCCCTCACAGTCACAATTCTGTAGGTACTCTTTATTTGTAGTTTACTTCATTAATATGCCACTTATAACAACAATGCAGTTCTTATGTGTATAACATTTACTCTTGTAGCTTGGAAAATTATTACTGACTAAATGAACCTTAAGCATTAGCATTTAGATTCAATCATATATTTACTGAATATTTTATAACAAGTACTGTCTGTGCTAAGTACTTTGGAGGCTACAGAAGTCGTTATCATATTTTCTGATCTCAAAAGAATTGTATTCTAACCAAAAGAATCTAAAGCAAAAATCTAGACTGGGAGAGATAGAAGATTAAAAGAAAGTAGTAAAGATCTTTTTTGCATTTATATTACAGACCATATTAGTTTCACAATGACTGTATAGTTTTCTGTAAAACTGATCAAAATAGAAAAAAATTTTTATTTTATTTTCATATAATGATAGCAGAGAATTTCAAACATAACTAAATAAATTAAGCCATAATTTGTATCATTTGTTCATTCATGAAATCTATTATCTTACTGCCATTTAAGTTCTGATGAAATATTACTTACTCTAAAATGTTTAATGTCTTCTTATTTTAGTCAGTGAATTAAGCAAAAAATCATGGAATCAGCAACACTTTGCCCTGAGATTTCCCAAACCACCAAGGCCAGGAAAAAAAAGGAGATCAAAACCATCCCAACTGCGAGACAATGCAATTCCTGTGAGTACTGGAAAGATCATCTAATTTTACTAGTGCTAAACTCGTGAAATCATGTATAGTTATATGTGTTACAGATCAGCGCTGACCAGTGGGATTTCTGTGATGATGGAATATTTTATGTCTTTGCATTCCAATGTGGCTATTGAACATTTAAAATGAGGCTAGTGCAACTGAGGAATTGAATTTTACATCTCTATTCAACTCAGTTCAATTCACTTGTGGCTTTTAAATAGCATATTGGACAGCACAGTTAAAGGTAATTCAAATTCTACTACATGAAGGAAGTAGATCGTTTTATTTGCATTTCACTGTATAAATATTGTTCCCTTATTTCATATTAACTATTTCTTTAGTAACCCCACACTATAGAAAATATGTGTCCAAGAAGCACAAAAATCTGGAGATCCTAATGCTACAGTTAGTATGAACATTCAGAAAATGTCCTCCAGCTGGGGAAACTCCCTCATTAGAATCATGGGATTATATTATACCTTGATAAAGTGCTTCCTCATTTTCTGTAATGTAGCATTCAGGATTCTAAAAATTAGAAGATAAGTATTTCTCAATGTTTCTAGAGTCATCATGGGATATGAAATGTTTTTTCAAAAGTTTTACAAGATAAAAGTATCATCAACTCTTGTTTATTTTAGGGAGTGTTTCCAATCAGTAGTGATCCTAGCTTATTCTGTCATCTCGCACTCTTTCCTTTCTTTCTTTATTCTATTTTTCCATTGTTTGTTAACATCACTTCCAAAGTTTGCTACTTTTGCAATTAAGATTTTGCAAATACTTGGTTAGGAGTTGAAAACAAAATGCATTATTCTACACAGATTTATGTGCACCGAATGTTACAGCTTTTATTATTGTAGTTTCCTATCTGATAATACTCAATTTACATCTTGCTAAGCAAGAGTTTCAGGTTTCTACTTTTAACTACAGTTGGCATTCCAAATTCCAGAGACTTTGAATGTGATAATAGAGACCAGGATATGCCTGAACATGAAATTACGTATTAGAGAACAATTAGTTTCTGTGTTAGCCTAGGAATGGAAAGTGGGCAAGATATTCTAAGAATTCTTGAGAACATTGAGGGGGGGGGAAGCCCTCTCCTGATTATGAAGAGAGATTCTGATACATCATTAGTCAGTGAGGTCTCTACCAATTTTAACATAATATCTTGAGGGAATTATGAAGATCCTCTATATTGAAATAAGGCTCACAATGAGACATGACTATCCATTTGTCCAAAAAAGAATTAAATTGGAAAAGCAGAATAAGTTATGACATCTACAATTTATCCACTATTTATCAAAACCTAAAATCTTTTAATGGTTGAAGTTAAAATGTATTTGGTATGTGGTAATAAAAGCTGTGTAACATACAAATTGTTCATTATTATTCTAACCAATATTCCAGATATATGATTCAGACAAAATAAAAGAAGGTCATAAACAACCGTTATGGATGCACAGTTCTTTAATGAGAATTTCTGAGAGACCATCCGAATATTTAGCTGCCAGGAGGCAGCTTCAATATAAAGCAACCCATCGCCCAAAGGAAGATGCTAAAGTAGCAGATGTAGAAAAACGTTTATCTCCAGAAACAGGTAAGAAAGGTAAAGAAGACAAGCAAGCAGACAAGAAGGACATATCAGAATCAGAAATAGAAACCACAGTTTTAAAGGAGCCAAAAATAACTGAGAGAGAGCCAAAGAAAGATAAGGATATAGAAACAGGAACTAAAGATGAAAAAGATGCAAAAACAGATGCCAAAAAAGAAAGAAAAGATTCAAAGAAGGGCAAGGAGTCAGGTACAGAATCTGAAGATGAAAAAAAAAGATACCAAGAAAGAGAAGAAAGCTTTAAAGAAGGGCAAAGGGTCAGGTACAGAATCTGAAGATGAAAAGAAAGATGCCAAGAAAGATGCCAAGAAAGAGAAGAAAGCTTCAAAGAAAGGCAAGGAGTCAGGTACAGAATCTGAAGACGAAAAGAAAGACACCAAGAAAGAGAAGAAAGCTTCAAAGAAGGGCAAGGAGTCAGGTATAGAATCTGAAGATGAAAAGAAAGACACCAAGAAAGATGCCAAAAAGGACAAGAAAGCTTCAAAGAAGGGCAAGGAATCTGCTACAGAATCTGAAGATGCCAAGAAAGATGCCAAAAAGGACAAGAAAGGTTCAAAGAAGGGCAAAGGGTCTACAGAATCTGAAGATGCAAAGAAGGATAAGGATGGGAAAAGAGATACAAAGAAACCAGGAGAGAATGATGATCAATCAAAAGACAAGAAAGATGCAAAGAGAAAGGGGAGTAAAAAAGGTAAGAAAGAAGAAAAGAAGGCCAGTGGGACAGATATTGAATCAAAGGATGATGCTAAGAAGGATGGCAAGAAGGATGGCAAGAAGGATGGCAAGAAGGATGGCAAGAAGGATGCCAAGAAGGATGCCAAGAAGGGCAAGTAAGCCTTGAATAATAATTTGAAAGCATGTGATAAACAATTTTAGGAGTCTGAAACTGAATATGAGTGACAAGGGGATTCAAAGAACTAATCAAATAATTTTTTAAATGGGGCGAAGAGTACAAAGAAAGATTCAGAAAAGCATCATAAAAATATAAGAAAGTTATGAAAAATTAAGAGAGAATTCATTGAAGGACTTGGAGGATATTTATGCTAAGTTTGGGGATATGAAAGATTCAATGAAAGATGCTTAGAAAGATTCAAAGAAGAATATTCAAATCAGGATGTAGAAATTAATGACACTGGATCTGTGGATACAAAAAATAATAATAAATAAATAAATAAAGGCTTAAAAAAAAAGATCCAAGGAGGCAGATGTTCAATCTATATAATCAAACAGTCTGAAGCTGCATCCACAGATTTAAATAAAGAACCACAGGAGTAATCAGAGGTAGTCAAAAAAATTTCAGAAACTGTACTTTCAAATAAATACAAATACAAATACAAATTAAAGGTAGCATTCCTTAAAAAAGAAGAAAGAAAGAAAGAAAGAAAAAGAAAGAAAATAAGAAAATATGATTTCCTTGTGAAACTATACCACCATCCCTGAAGTGTAAATAGCCACAACTAGGTTGATGGATGTTGAATGTTCCACTTCCGAGCCAAGATAAACACACTTGGTAAGTTAGTTTTGTTTTATATTAAGTCAAATTGGATTAAACAATAATTGAGTCAATTTAAAGTTTGAATTGAAATCTATAATTCTTTTTTTTTAAAGATTTTATTTATTTATTTGAGAGAGAGAGAATGAGAGACAGAGAGCATGAGAGGGAGGAGGGTCAGAGGGAGAAGCAGACTCCCTGCCGAGCAGGGAGCCCGATGCGGGACTCGATCCTGGGACTCCAGGATCATGACCTGAGCCGAAGGCAGTCGCTTAACCAACTGAGCCACCCAGGCGCCCTGAAATCTATAATTCTTATAAAAATTTGTGTAATCTGCTATGTTTTTACTGGAATTTGGCAGAATTTAGTAGCATTTACTTTGGGCTTTCTCATTAATAAGAAATTACTGATGAATTTGGCGAGAATACCACAGAATGAAGACTTTAAAAGTATCAATGAAAAAGTTAAGTAGAATTATGAGAGAGGAGACTGACTTATGATACATGATAACTTTAACAATTACTTATCAAGAGGTTTTTTTTCTTCAAACAGAAAATAGTAGCCAGCTTCTCTCCATTTAAGATAAGATGAAAATCAAAATTTTCCAAACTACCAACATACATAAATTTAAATAAGGCATATTAAAGTGATGCCTGATAAATTGCTAATACATATACAAAACCAGATTCACCAGAATTCAACAGAGTCTAGCAAAGTGATAGCATCTATATATTATTTAGATGTGAAAACAATTAATTTTACATCTTTACAACAATATTAAACTCCCTTGTGATCCTTAGGTCCTATTAATGTGAAGAAAAATAAAAAGCAACATAAAGCAAAATGCAAAACTCTTCAAATATCCAACTAATAGCAATTAAATCTCTTTGACCTTCTCTCAGGTAAACTCAAAATTGTCGCAGAACCTGCTAAGTGATTTTCTCTCCTTTTTATCCCTTCCAATATAAATTCTGGATGCAAAATAAAGCTTCTCCTTGATACTCCTAGTTCCACATGTTTTCAAGAACTAGCTTTCTATGAATAATGAGGTACTGTCTTACCTGCTCTTTAAACATTGGCCCCTGTTACCCTACATCAACTACTGAAGGATTCATGGCCATTTGTAACTTGTGGTCTTTCAGGTGGCCTTATCTTGCATATCTGAATCAGCTGTAATGATGAAGAGTCAAATCCTGCCCCAATTTTCTCTCCCTCTTCCAAGAACTCATTCTTCCTCTCCCTCTGCTTATAAGTAAAATTCTATATTCAGATTTTCAAAATTTTCTGGAAATGTTAGCATCTCTCTGAGGATTTAGGGAATCATTTAAAATCCCCTATTCCTCTAAAACAAAGCCCTTAGATTATTTTCTAACATGGTATTCAAAAATCATGTTTGAGAATAAAATTTAATGTATAGTGTAAGAATAATTGAGCTCCTACCTTTACCATTCTACTGAAATGCATGAAGGTCCCCCAACCTCTTGGGAGTTCCAATTGCAGTGCCTTTTTATCCTAACCCCTCTTTTCTGTCTATATATTTCTTTAAAATTATTCCATTCCATTCCCATGGCTTTATACATCATTCGTATTCTGTTGAAACCCACATTTTAAATCCAGTACTGATTTTTCCACTCAGTTCCAAAATCATGTGTCCAAATATTAAGTTAAAGCATCTGCTTGACTGTCTTCCAGACAACTCAAAATTAACATGTCCCAAAGAAAACTCAATACTTCTCCACCCAAACCTTTTTCCCCAGGTTTTCACCAACTCAGTAATGATGATGACATCTAACTTGTGATTCAATCAGAAATTGGTGGGTCATTCATAATTCTCCTTTCTTTTTTCTTTTTCACCATGCTTATCTATTATTAAGTCCTGCCTGGCTACCACCAAAATATTTGAATTGGTCTACTTCACTCCATTTCTATCACTTCTACACTAGAATTCTAATCAGCCATTGTATTTCACTTGGAAATCCCAAAGCCCCCTAAATGCAGGGAAAGCCGCCTACTTCATCTCTCACCACCACCCAACATCCCATTCTCACCACAGAAATCATCATGTTCCTCTATTATTCTAAATCTTCTAAGGTACTGATGTTACATTTAACATAAGCTTTTCTTTGGCTCTAGCTTTAATAATCTGGCTTCTGACTACTTACCTGCCTTCATGTAGTAGCAAAATTGTCTACCATGCTCTTGTCACACTGGATTTCTTTCTATATTTAACTATACAGATCATAACAGTTTCAAGGCTTCAAACTTGTTTCCTCTGCCTATAACCCAGTTCTAGAACTTCATATTGCTGACTCCAAATTATTTATTTTCAGCTTAAATTTTGCCTTTCCAGACATATTTTATATTTAGAGCATTTTTAGGTTCACAGAAAAATTGATGAGAAGGTGCAGAGATTTCCCACTTATGGCATGTATAGCCACACATGCATAGCTTTCCTCCCATTTGTCAACATCTGCCACCAGAGTAGTGTATTTGTTACAATTAATAAGCCTGCACTGATGTATCATTATCACCCAAAACACATAATTTATATTAGGTTTCACTCTTGGTGGTGTACATTCTATGTTTTTTTAAAATGTATGATGACATATATCAACCCTTACAGTATCATGCAGAGTAATTTCATTGCCCTAAAAATCCTCTGTGCTTTACTGTTTCATTCTATCCTTCCCTTTTATGTCTGGCAACCACTGATCTTTTTACTATCTCCAGAGTCATATAGCTGAAATCATAGAATAGGTAGCTTTTTCAGGCAGGCTTCTTTCATTTAGTTATATGCATTTAATAGTCCTCTATGTCTTTTCATGTCTTGATAGCTCATTTCTTTTTAGCGCTGAATAATATTACATTGTCTAGATGTAACATAGATTATTTATCCATTCATATACCCAAAGACACCTTAGTTGACTGTAAATTTTGGCAATAATGAATAAAGATGCTATAAACATTTATGTGCAGCTTTTTGCAAGGACATATGTTTTCAACTTATTTGAGAAAATACCATGGAGTGCAATGGCTGGATTATATGATAAGAATATGTTTAGTTTTCTGACAAGTATTTTATGCTTAAAAAATCGCTAAGAGGGGATCTTATGTTAAGTTTTTATCACGCAAATGATGATAATACATTAAAAGGGTGGAAGGAAACTTTTGGAGGTTATGGATATGTTTATGGTATAGATTGTGGGAATGGTTTCACAGGTGTATATGTGTATGCTTATCTCCAAAATCATCAGGTCATCAGGTTGCATACATTAAATTTGCACAGCTTTTTGAGTGTCATATAATTATAGATATAGATATAGCACACACATATAAAAGACACTTCTAAACTGTCTTTTATAATGGCTCTACCATTTTGTATTCCCACTAGCAATGAATGAGAGGTCCTATAGCTCCATACCCTCCCCCAGCATTTTGTGTTGCCACTGTTTCAGATTTTGGTCATTCTAATAGGCATGTAGTGGTATCTCACTGTTGTTTTGATTTGCATTTCCCTGATGGCATATAATGTGGAACATTTTTTCATATGCTTATTTGCCACCAACCTCCTTGGTGAGGTATCTGCTAAGGTCTTTAGTTTATTTTTTATCAGGTGGCTTGTTTCCCTGATTATTGAATTTTAAGAGCTCTTCATATATTTTAGATAACAGTCCTTTATCAGGTATGTCTTTTCCAAATATTTTCTCCCAGTGTGTGGCTTATCTTTTGTTCTCTAAACAGTGTCTTTCACAGAGCAGATTTTTTATTTTAATGAAGTTTAGCTAATCATTTTTTTTTCTTTCACGGATTGTGCATTTGGTGCTGTATCTAAAAAGTCATCAGCAAACCCACAGTCATACAGATTTTCTCTTATATTCTAGGAATTTTATAGTTTTGCATTTTACATTTAGTTCTGTAGTCCTTTTGATATAGACATATTTCACTGCCCGCTCTCTCATTATTCATTTCCCTATTACCGGTAACTTCTATCTTCTAACATGCTTTATTCTATGTAACATACACAACCACCTGTCTGTGTGTCTGTATCTATCTATTTATCTATCATCTAAATCATGTATTGCATATTGCCTCTCTTTCCCACAAGAATAAAAGCTCCACTAGGAAAATTATGTGACTTATTTACTGCTTGTACCTTCAGTATACAGAACTATCACAACCATGTAGGACATAGTCATTAACTATAGATTAGGTAAATGAATAAATACAATTTGGAGTATCTAGTGAAAAGTATCACTTAGTTGGAGTGAGCTTTTCCAAAATCCCAAACTGAAACATACCAGTCTCAGTAAAGTCAAACTAAAATAATTATCAGTGTCCTTTCAAAAAGGGGAAAGTCCCAAAGAAGGTAATTTTGATGGTTAGTGGCAATTTGGACAGCAGACTGCAGTGTTCTCTTAATGTGATGATGTATGGGAAATTTTATGAATTATGTAGTGATTTTATGAACTATATGTATATATAAGCTACCAGAACTTGTTGTTTTTTTTGTTTGTTTGTTTTTATCCCTGATCAATCATGCTTGCTTGTTTTTGCACAGTGTGACTTCTGAACATTGCAAGATTTCTAATCATGGGATGAGGATTTATTTATATTCTTTATTAAGGTGAGAACATGGATTTCTACATGCTATACTGTTTTGTTTTCTTTATAAAACTTATTGTGGTTTTTTCAAATTTTTATAATTTGTAATGAGGACTTTTATAGTACCCATGCTGATGGATTTGAATACTTTTTAAGAACTCTGTTTTATGTAGGGGGAACAAACATCACTTTATGCTGAATATAAAATAGACACTGATTTTGTAAAATTGTAAGAACCTTTAGATATTATCAGTTTCATTACTTCTAATAAAACCACTATCAACAATAATTTTAACTACAAATAATAAATACTAATGTTAATAACAATTTGTTTTGCACTCAAAACAGTATTTCCTACCTGTGTTTCACAGAGATAAAAGTGCCACTACTCTATTTTATAGATGGGAATAGTTCAAGCCTTGTCCTAGACTTTTGCTACTCCAGTTGAAAAAATCAGCGATGGCCTAAATGGGTGATGGGTATTAAGGAGGGCACTTGTTGTGATGAGCACTAGGTGTTGTATGTAAGTGATGAATCATTGGATTCTACTCCTAAAACCAATATTGTACTGTGTGTTGTTGACCAACCAGAATTTAAGTAAAAGTTTGAAGAAGAAAAAAAATATATACTCATGGCTCTATTACAATCCACACTACAGCATGAAGTAGATATCTGGAGACTTACATGATCTCTTATGCCATTCACTGTCTCCTTTCAGTTGTTAGTATTCATGAGATTCTTTCAAAGAGTCACACGTTATCCTTCTACCTCCTCAGTGATATCCACATTGCAGCATACATATTAGCTCCTTAAGAAAGGTTACTTTAAAAACTAATTGGATTATAAGCATTTTCTCCCATTCCATAAATCGCCTTTCACTCTGTTGATTGTTTTCTTTGCTGTGAAAGTATCTTTTGAAGTAGTACCATTGGTCTATTTTTGCTTTTATTGCTTGTTCTTTTGTTGTTAGACTCAAGAAAAGCATTGTCTACACCGGTCATAAATATTTTCCCCAAAATTTTCTTCTAGGTTTACAGTTTTAGGTCTTACATTTTAGGCTTTAATCCATCTTAAGTTGATTTTTGTGTACAGGGTAAGATAAGGTAATTGCCCATTTTCATTCTTTTGCATGTGAATATTGTTTTTCTAATACCATTTGTTGAAGAGACCATTTTTTTTCCCAGTTGTGTACTCCTGACACCCCTTTCAAAGCTCAGTTGACTATGTATGTTTGGATTTATTTCTGGGCTCTCTATTCTGTTCTAATTGTCTATATGTCTGTTTCTAAGCAAGTACCATATTGTTTTAATTACTGTAGCTTTGTAAGATATTTTGAAATTAGAATGTTGATTTCTTTAGGTTTGTTCTTCATTAAAATGGTTTTGGCTCTTTGGGGTCTTTTATGGTTACATATAAATATTAAAATTGTTTTTTCTATTTTAGTAAACAATGTCATTGAAATTTTGATAGGGGTTGCACTGAATCTGGAGACTGCTTTGGGTAGTATAGACATTTTAACAATATTAAGTCTTCTAATCCATGAAGACAGAATGATTTCCATTTGTTTTTTAAATTTCTTTCATCAGTGTTTTATAGTTTTCAGTATACATAATCTTTCACCTCCTTATGTTTATTTTTAAGTATTTTATTTTTTGATGCTATTGTAAAGAGGATCATTTCCTTTTTCAGATAGTTTGCTATTACAGAACACAACTGATTTTTTTTTTTTACTGAAGTATAATTGACATACAATGTTATATTAGTTTCAGGTGTACAACATATTGATTCAACAATTCTCTACATCACTCAGTGCTCACCATGATAAATGTAGTTACTATCTGTCACCAAACATTATTATAATATTATTGAGCAAATTTCCTACACTGTACTTCTCATCTCCATGACTATTTATTTTATAATTGCAAGTTACATCTCTTAATCCTCTTTATCTAGTTCACCCATCCTCCTACCCACCTCCCTTTGGACAACCATCAGTTTGTTCTCTGTATTAAAGGGCCTGTGTGATATATCTAAATATCTCATATAAATTTCACTTATATGTGGAATTTAAAAAAAACAAAAGAAGAAACAAAACAAAGTAACACAACTGATTTTTATATGCTCATTTTATATCTCATGAATTTACTGAATTTGTTCATTAGTTCTTTTTTTTCTGAGTTTACAATTAGTTTACAATAATAATGTAGTGTATTTATTATTACATGTAAATTGTATGGTACACATTATATATGTAAAATTTATAATAACTTTATGTGTAGAACACATTTTTCTTCCAGAGAGACAGTTATTAAACATTTATCAGCAAACCACTCCCTGTGCCTCACTCATATAGGGAGAGCAGGGGATTGGTCCTTTTTTTGTTAGTTTTGTTTCTACTCTTAGCACAGTTATCTCCTTTTATTGAAAAATATCCAATTTCAGAACTCTGCCTATTGGCCCTTTGTTGTTATCTACAGTGCAAAGGAGCTTGGCTTAAGGGCTACTGCAAGGAAAAGAAGGCAGTGATTACCTCTTTTCTTTACAATTAAAAGTGGCCTTTAAAGATGAATATAGTTGATGCTTGAACAACACAGGTTTGAACTTTGTGGTCCACTTATATGCAGATTTTTTACAACACATTTCTGTAAATATATTTTTGCTTCCTTATGTTTTTTTTCTAGCTTACTTTAAGAATACAGTATGTAACACAAGTAACATACAAAAATATGTTATAATTGACTGGTTTATGTCACTGGTAAGGTTTCCAGTCAACAGTAAGCTACTACTAGGTAAGTTTTGGGGAAGTCAAAAGTTATACGCAGATTTTCAACTGTGCAGGGGGGTCAGTGCCCCTACCCCCTATGTTGTTCAAGGGTCAACTATATGTATACACTGCATTATCTGTGCTAATAATCAAGCTGACCCAAAACATATTAGTTGTGCCTTTGAAATTGCTTTTATGAGTTTAAAAACGATTTATGTTTGTGATGTTTGAAAGAAAATGACAACTTAATTTTTTTTTCACTTTTTAAGAAACCAGTATGTACTCTGAGAACCAGAGTACCTACATTTTAAATCCAGATCTGCAACCTATGAACTTTGTTATCTGCTTAGATAACCTCTCTACTTCAGTTTCCCCATCTGTGAAATGAACATTATAATAGAATTTACTGCATAGGGTTGTTGTGATAAATAGATTAGTTAATGTGTATAAAGTATTTAAAACAGAAGGCTTGCCATTATCATTTCCACTGCTTTTACTACTACAGTTGCTGCTGCTGCACAAAGGAGTCAACATGTTTCAGGTTCTAATACTACAAGTTGTATGATCTTTAGTAAGTCACTTTTTCTGCACCAGCATGAATCTAAGGTCAAGACTCTTTTTACAGTTTACATTTAATATCTGTAAGTCAGTGAGTTGACTACTTTGTTCATTAGTTCTGTTAATATTTTTGTGGAGTCTTTTAGGTTTTCTACTTAAAAGTGCATACTATCTACAAAGATAATTTTGTTTCTTCCATTCTGATTTAAATGCCTTTTATTTTTCTTGCCTAATTTCTCTAGACTTGTAGTACAATGTTGAATAGGAGTTGCTACAGTGGGCATCCTTGCCTTGATAGAGATCTTAGAGGAAAAGCTTTAGGTTTTCAAGGTTGAGTAGAATGTCAGCCATGGGCTTTTCATATATGGCTTTTATTATATTGAGGTAAATTCCTTCTATATCCAGTTTGTTAAGAGTTTTTATCATGAAAACATGTTTAATGTTGTCAGAGGATATTTCTGCAGCTATAGAATTGATATGATTTTTGTCATTCATTCTGTTAGTGTATCACATTACTTGTTTGTATATGTTGAACTATCCTTGCATTAAACCACTTAATCATGGTGTATGATCCTTTTAATGTGTTGTTGAATTTAGTTTACTAGCATTTTGTTGAGGAATTTTTCATCAATACCCATCAGGGATAGTGGCCTGTAGTTTTCTCTTTTTGTAGTGTTTTTACCTGGTTTTGGTATCAAGAGTAATGGTGGCCTCATAAAATGAGTTTGCAAGTGTTCCTTCCTTTCCTAATTTTTGGGAAGACTTTGGGAAGAATTGGTGTTAATTCTTCTTTAAGTGTTTGTTATAATTTACCAGACAAGCCATCTGGTCCTGGACTTTCTTTGCTGGGAGGTTTTTGATTACTGATTCAAACTCCTAACTCATTATTCATCCCTTCAGATTTTCTATTTCTTCATGATGTAGTCTTGGTAGGCTGTATATTTCTAGGAATATATCCATTCTTTGGGGTTATCTAATATGTTGATGTATAACTGTTCATAGTAGTCCCTTATGATCCTTTTTTATTTCTGAAGCATCCCTTGTAAATGTCTCTTGTTCCATTTCTTATTTTGTTTGTGTTTTGTTTTCTTAGTCTAGTAAAAGGTTTTTCAAGTTTATCTTTTCAAAAAGCAAGTCAGTTTTGATTTTTTCTACTGTACTCTTTGTTCTATATTTCATTTATATCTGCTCTAATCTTTATCATTTCTTCCTTCTGCTAGCTTTGGGCTTAGAATGTTCTTTTTCTAATTCCTTGAGTTGTAAAGTTAGGTTGTTTATTTAAGATCTTTCACCTTTTCTAATGTACATGTTTGCTGCTACAAGCTTTCCTCTTAGTACTGCTTTTACTCCATCCCATACGTTTTGGTATTTTGTGTTTTTGTTTATCTTGAGACATTTTCTAATTTCCCTTTTGATTTCTTCTTCGACCCACTGGCTGTTTAAGAGTGTGTTGTTAAATTTCCACACATTTGTGAATAAACCCATGCATGTACAGTCAACTGATCTTTAACAAAGGTACCAAAAATACACATTAGGAAATGACAGATTCTCCAACTGTGTTTTAAAAACTGGATATCCACATTCAAAAGAATGAAATTAGACACCTATTTTATACCATATACAAAAATGAGCTCAAAATGGATTAAAGACCTAAATATAAGACCTGAAAGTATGAAACTCCTAAAAGAAAATACAGGGAAAAACATCATGACATTATTCTTGACAGTAATTCCTTAGATTTATCATCAAAACAGTCAACAAAAGCAAAAACAAACAAACAAAAAACCAAAAAACAAACAAAAAAAATCCAGACTACATCAAAAACTCCTACAACTCAGCAACAAAATGGCCCAAGGACTTGAATAAGCATTTCTCCAAAGAAAATATATAATGGCCAACAAACATATGAAAATATGCTTGGCAACCCTGATCATTATCCCTAATCTCCTCACGCGTGTTATCAGAAAAACAAAAGATAGTAACTGTGAGTGAGAATGTGGGGAAATTGGAACCCATGTATATTGTTGATTTGAATGTAAGACAGTGCTAGCACTATGGAAAACAGTATGGAGATTCCTCAAAAAATTAAAAATAGAACTACCAAATGATCTAGTCTTCCCACTCCTGTGTATATATCCAAAAGAATTGGTAACAGGATCTCAAAGAGACAGCTATACTCTCACATTCACTCTAGAATTATTTGAATAGCCAAAATATGAAAACAACCTAAATGTCCATCAACAAGTGACTGGATGAAGAAAATGTGATAAATGCATACAGTGGAACACTATTTGACCTTAAAAAAGAAGGAAATCCTGTCACATGCAACTACATGATTGAATCTGGAGATCATGCTAAGTGAAATAAATATGTCACAGGACAAATACTACATGATTCCACTTATCTGAGACATCTAAAGTAGTCAAGCTCATAGAAACAGAGCATAATAGTGGTTTCAGGGATAGAGGGAGGAAGAAATGGGGATTTGCTCTTCAACAGGTACTAAGTTTCAGTTATACAAGATTAACAAGTTAGAGAGATCTGCTGTACATCATGTATTAGTTAACAATACTGTACTGTGTACCTAAAAAGTTTTTAAGACCACAGATCTCATGTTAAGTGTCCTTACCATAATGAAAAAAAATAATTAGTATCTAGGATTAGATGGCTAGCCTTGGAAGTGTTACCTACTCTACTAAAGAATCTCTCATTTGTACCTTTTTCTTGGAAAAGTACTTTTCTTGGCTTTTCAATCTTATAATACCTTTTTTAGATGTATCAAATTTTCTAAACTGTCTAAAATTTGTATTCTCCACACTATGTAGATATTTTAACAGGTGAAATCTGATTATCCCTAATACCCCTTAATGAAGAGACTGAGGTCAAATGAGATTAAGTAATATTTCAAGTTTTTATTATATCTCAGTGACAGAATTTGGGTGAGAATGCTGGTCTTCAAAGTCCCATTCCACTGCTTCTGCTTATGCCGACTAAGCAAAAATTTTGATTACTAAATTTATGTCTCTATTCACCCTTCTAACAAAGTTATCTCCAATCTAAGTTTTCTTTGGTGGCTCTACTTAAAAGGAGAAATGGAATCAGTATTATCAGGCTTTATTGGAGATAGGAAAAAAATTAATGTTCTAATCAAACCCATAGAAATACACATATTTTAATTATTAGGAAAATATATTTGACATGTAAAATATAGAATTTCCTGGTAACAATGTTTTTTAATTTCATCATTAACATGGGTTTAAATGTCCAATAAAAATGAACTTCTTTTTTTGCTTCATATACAGCTCATTTTTAGACCTAAATATAAAAATTCTCATGAATATACTTAGAGATAGGGTCAGTATATTTTCATGTAGACTGTAAACAAAATGTATAAATTTGGGCGCCTGGGTGGCTCAGTTGGTTAAGCGACTGCCTTCAGCTCAGGTCATGATCCTGGAGTCCCTGGATCAAGTCCCGCATCAGGCGCCCTGCTCAGCAGGGAGTCTGCTTCTCCCTCTCCCGCTCCCCCCTCTTGTGCTCTCTCTCTCTCTCTCTCTCAAATAAATAAATAAAATCTTTTAAAAAAATGTATAAATTTAAATGAAGATTAAAACAATTTTAATTATAATAAATTGATCTCTAAATTTCAAGAGAAATAAGATTTTCTTGCAACAAATATGGATGAATGATACTTTCTTGTTACCTGCATTTAAAATTTCTAGTTTTAAGGTAAAATGTTTTACGTAATTAGGTTTGATAGGGGTTATTTGCTACCAAAGAAGTAAGAAAAATTAAATCTATTATTGTAACACTTCTGAAGACTGTAATTATGACAAAATAAAAAGGTTAATATAAGCTACAGAAAACTAAAATGTTCTAACTTAGGCATCATCACTACTAAAATATTACATTCTTTGTATTTGAAAAAAAATCTTGACAAAATTAAGCACTATCTATATATACATATAATCTCAGATATATCTGTGTGCTAATGTATATGTATATGTGTGTGCAACCTTTTTACGAATTTTTGCAGATGTACTTCATAAAATATTCATGATGCATGGATATCCTATGACAAGGCCCTTAATTAAAAAAATTAAAAGTATTGTTATTGGTCCATATAGATCCAGGAACTTTCATTATATATTTATATATAAAACAATCATATAGAAAAATTATTTGAATAAAATTGGCTTCAAATTCCTAAGTTCTAGAGTCAATAAATTATTTTCTTTTCACTAAATTGAAATGATTTTTGTATTACATAGACACTACTGTGAAAGAAAACATTTGCAGTAGAGACATTGTTTAGAAAGAGTGAAGTAATAGTCAATACCCAAGGTATATCAAGTTCTAAATTTAGAAATAGAGGTGTAGTTCTGGAGTTAGAAATTTTTATTCCATTAACACTGGCTATAAACTCATCCCCAAAGGCAATCCTTAATTCCATCTCTATAATGCTCTATCATGTAGAGAATGTTATAAGAAAAGAAGATGCTAAACAGCATAGAGATAATTGAAAACATGAGCATGGGAAAACTAAAAAGGAAAGATATACATCAAAAGGAAATCTTAGGGCGCCTGGGTGGCTCAGTTGGTTAAGCGACTGCCTTCGGCTCAGGTCATGATCCTGGAGTCCCGGGATCGAGTCCCGCATCGGGCTCCCTGCTCAGCTGGGGGTCTGCTTCTCCCTCTGACGCTCTTCCCTCTTGTGCTGTCTCTCATTCTCTCTCTCAAATAAATAAATAAAATCTTTAAAAAAAAAAAAAGGAAATCTTAAATGTCCTACTGGAAGTACAACAGAACCTTGTCAATGAAGACTATTCAAGGTTTTATTATTTAAGGTCTTATGATACGTACCGAATTTTAATTTTGATGAATTTTTATAATGTTTAATAGCAGGAGGGTACATGAGAAACTATCATTTAACTCATATGTGATCCTTGTGTGCTGGGCATTCAAATTTCATCAAAATATTCTCCGTCCAATCTTTGTGGACTATGCATTAGCCTTTGCAGTAAGTTAAAATGTCTTTAAATTATCATCAATTCAGTCTTCTAGATTTAGAAACATTTCTTATTATTGGTACTACAAATATTAATTTAAAATGGTGAACTTATTTGCATGGAAAAATTTAATAGATTTTCCATTCTGGCTGTAATTAATTCATGTAACTATGCAGAGTAGAGATGGTCACATCATCTACCCCATAAATATCTTGTATATTCTACAGAAAGTAGAAGTAACAGAGATATTAATAAATCTAGATTTTATTACTAGACAATTGTCAGAATTTATGTTCCACTAATGAAAGGGGATTGACTCATATTTTCAGCCATTCTTCAATTGCATATATAATTACATTTCCTAAAAAAAAAAAAAATGCATGAGTTCCCTTTATCCACCCAAGTACTAATTAAACTTTATTTATGCTTTTTGGTAGGATATATGTCACATGGAGAAAAACAGAATTATTTAGATTCTAATTGTTATTCTATATTTTAATATTTCTATTTCTCAGATTATTATACCATACAATAAGTATTAAATTATCAAAAGACTGCATTCAGTAATAAAACAAAATATTTTTTCTCTATTTATTCAATGTTGAACTTAATGTGAATCATTAAAAAGTATTATTATGTATGAAAACAAAATTTCACATTCTGGAGGTGTGAATAAATGTCATAATCTAGTTATTTGAAAAGCCCATTTATTTGTGCGTTATTAATTGAGTGGTAGTAAAAATTTAGGAAATCTGTTTTTATATCTATGATCCTAATTCCATATCAGAAACAAATAATAATAATAAAATAAAGTTTAAAAATTAAAAAACTATTAGATATATTTAAAATATAAATCACTACTTGTGCATGTATTCAATTTTATTTCTAGGAGGTATCAAGTACGATTAATGAAAAAGGCAAATAGCAATCACTGAAAAGAGACAGAAAAGTTAGAAGTCATCTACTAAGTGAGAAGTCATAGATCACATTACTGTACAACCAGGAAAATTCTGTAAAAGCAATGGCAAAATCCAAAAAATATTTCAATATTATAATCATATTTCAAATCACTAATCAAATGGTTAATCTAAAAAATCTTTCTAAATTGAAATAACAGCAATAGCAAAATCAACTAATATTTATTGGCCACTATTTGCTAAACACTTTCCTTGCATCGTCATTTAATCTTCATAAAAATCCAAATATGTCATCTCTGTTTAACTAAAGCATAGAGAGGTTAAGTAACAGGAGTAAATTTTCACACTTAATGGTAAAACCAAGATTTCAATCTGAATTCAATCTGAATTTAAATCTCACTGGACACGAGGATTTAGACCATGATTTTGTGGCTTAATTGTTCTGAGATTTGGGGGAATTTTCTTTAACACCTCAGCCTCAGTTTCTTCATAGCATCATTTCTGTTATCTGCAAAAATGTATAGTTATGTTAAAATTACATCATATGTGTAAAGTTCCCACTATATAATTTCTTAAGAAAGGCAATTGTTCAATGCATAATTGCTTGGCTCCATTAGTCTCAAAGGAATCTGTCCTGCCACTACTCTTCCCACTCCCTATATCCTTTAGTGTGTCTCTTCATAAATATTGCACTCTAATTAGTAAGTTACATGAAGTGTATTTGCAGGAATATACTACAGAGAACAAAAATATGGAAACTGAAAACTTGCATTTGAATCCTAGCTCATCCATTATGTAATCATGAAGGAGGGACAAGAAAAAGAATATAAAACACTGAACCCAAAGCAGAATGGAAAAATACCATCTCACATCCAAATAGCACTGATTCTAAAAAGCATGATAAAAAAATGAATTATGACTGAAGAAAAGGTAAAGGTAAAGATTCATCTATTTATCTCTCTACAGTATTATTAAGGAGTCAGCTCTAACAGGATATTTTCCAGAATATCTCATGTTTTCCCATTATCTTTATATGTCATCAAGAAGTACTTCTATAATTACTATTTTTTTTTTACATTTCAATTAATCAGTTTACATTGCCTTAAATTCTACTAAGAATTGAATAGAATAAGGGAAAACTTATGTATCTAGTGTCATATAAATCATATAATGGTGAGTATAGATATAAAGGCCACTAGAAAACTGTTTCATGTATGATTTCTGAAAGTAGTGAATATTAATAACAGGCTAAATTGTTTTTGCATTTTTTTACTTTAACACATATATTTTTTAAAGATTTATTTATTTTAGAGAGAGAGCACACCCGTACACGCAAACAAGGGGAAGGGCAGAGGGAGAGGGGAGAGAATCCCAAGCAGACTTTCCACTGAGCCCAGAGCCCCACCTGAGGCTCAATCCAAGGACCCTGAGATTATGACCTGAACTAAAATCAAGAGTCCGCCACTCAACTGAGCCACCCAGGTGCCTCAGCATTGATACTTTTCAAAACAGTCACACTCATATCCATAAAAGGAGATTTCAATGAATGATAGTTGGAGGTCAAATGACATATACTTATAAATCCACATAAATTCATGCTGATACATTTTGAAATACCCTAGTCTAAATTAGACGGACTTTAGGCTGGTTAACTAGTCATCAGGAGAGTGGAGTTTAAGTCTAAAGTTAATCTAGACAAGTAATTTGAATATTATTGGACTTCGGTTTTCTTTTTTTTTCCTTTTTCTTTAAGATTTTATTTATTTGAGAGAGTGAGAGAGAGAGAGAGCGCACGAGCAAGCATGAGCAGGGGGGAGGGGCAGAGGGAGAAGCAGACTCCCTGCTGAGCAGAGAGCCCAATGCGGGGCTCCATCCCAGGACCCAGGGATCACAACCTGAGGTGAAGGCAGACGCTTAACCAACTGAGCCACCCAGGCGCTTCTGGGCTTCAGGTTTTCTTAGTAGTATAAAGGCACTGAAAGAAATTTTAATGTCCCAATAAATTAAATTGTATGGTTTTAAAACTCATTAATAAACTGAAAACAAATATTTTTAATAAATGGCAAGTCATATAGACCAAAGTCAATCCTGCACTGTATGTGCTATTTTAATCCATAGTAATATAAAATATTACATGCCAGAGATATAAACAAAGAAAGAAAAGTGCTTGTAATTCTTCATAATATCCATGTCAAACACTGGGAATTATAAAACAATAAGAAACACATTATTTCTGAAAAAGAAATGTTTCAAATACCAGATACTCAGATACTCTGCTGCTCTGACATTTTAGAAAACTGATACCCAAGATTTTATTTTTAAATGCCAGCATGCTATGTGAACCAGTTACATGCATTCAAAAAAAAAAAATGGAATTTAGCTTATCTTAAAGCAGAGCATAATGAAATAATTGCAAGTTAAAATTAAATTAAGAGGAGCCTATGATTGTCTCATTTTACTACAAATATAGGGAAATATATTTTTCATCCATAATAATTTTATTACTTTAAAATATTTTCTAATCAGATGGTTTTACTCTTATTCAAATACATGTTTTTTAATGCATTTTGTCTTCTCACTGTGAAGGCTATACATTTGAGGGCAAGAGAAAAAGTCAGAAGTCAGGTGTTACATTATAGAAAAATAACTAATAAACTAAATTTCCTGTAGTAAATTCAACTATTTACAATGAGAAATATTAACAATTCTAAGAAATTTTAATGATAGTCACTAAAATCTCAATCTAAAAAATTGTATGTTTGATTTGAAAAATAAACTGTAGATTTCAATATTATGCTTCTAAAGTTTATGAAATTAAGATAAAATTTATGATGTATTTAACACACAGGAGTCATTATACACAGAAATACTTACTAAATAATTACTACATTGAACTTTTATTGTAAAAGGATATGAAACTAGTATTTTGTTCCACTTTTATGCAATGTAACTTTCATTAAAACTGATGGCATATGCAATGAAAAACATGCAAAATTTAGATGAATCTATGTAAATACAGAGTATGTATGTATATGTTTGTGTATGTACATGTGAATGCATGTGTACATATATGTGTTCTATTTTAGAAATGCTACATTAGAATTTTAGGTTGCTTCCTTGGAATTCTTTATTCTAGACATATATAAGCTTCTCTAAAAAATTAAAAGCATATTTAAATCGACTTCTGAGTGTGGGGGTAAACCCTGGCAGTAAGCTAGTAAGCTCTTACAGAGTAGATAAACTCATCACTCCAATATAAGATAGAATTACTCAGAATAAATTGTGTTTAAGCACTGTCCATAACTTCTTTAGAAAACCATGATGTGACAAGTTTAACCTCATTCATTTCTGCAGTCTAGTTACTTTTCTCAGGATACGTGTGTTGAAATAATTCAAGACAAGTTGACAAACTAGGAAGTCTAACAAACTTTAAAAATACTTGATGTAAAATTCTCTCTCTCCCTCTGTGTGTGTGTGTGTTTCTAGCTCTCTCTCCAACCCCCATTGTTCTTTCTATATTTATAATAGTTGTTATGGAATTATGGATTGGTAAAGACAGGGCAATGTCTTTGGGTAGTTTGCTATACTTAGCAAATTAGAACCTTGAACTCCAAAAGAATGAGGGTGACATATCTGAATCCCAGGAGCACATTCTGGTTTTCCCTACAATTATCAAATATAGTTTGATGTAAACAAATAATCCAAAACTCATGAAAAATAGACACATTATATACCTCCATATTATTTCATATAAATGTTATGTTTCACACTAAACAATAAGCAGCCTATTATAAGTATTTTCCATATCAATAAAAACATATCATAAAATTTTATGAATAAAAATTAAAAATAATTATACAATAACAGATTTTAAAAACTGTAGATTAATACCAAAAGATCGTTGGTATTGACATTTTGAAATAAATCAAAAGAATCAGTAATGGAGAAATAAAAGTTTGAAATGAAAGGACAGTCACTACCAATAACATATGTTTCAGTTCACCAGGGAAATATGATTCTACTCTTTTATGCAACTAATAAAAGTATCTTAAAAATATAAAGCAAAAATTGACTGAATTAAAAGGAGACAGATCCAACATCCTATTGGGAAAATTTAATTCATCTCTCTCTGGAAATGACAGACAATAAATATCAGTAAGAATTTTGAAAATTCAATATAATGAACACCTAAATATACTAGATAAATATATAACTTTATACCTAATAACTAAGAAAATATATGCCTTTTTCTCCAGTTTGCAAGGTCCACTTATGAAAACTGATCTCATTCAAAGCTCTAAAGCAAGACTCAAAAAATGAAAAAAAAAAAAATCTGGTCACAAATTAAGTTAAAAATCAAGAGTACATATAATTTAGGAAGATTCTAATTGTTTGGAAATTAATAACTGTACTTATATAAATCAAGGAATAAAATTTTTATTTTTATTTTTTTAAAAGATTTTATTTATTTGAGAGAGAGAGAGAGAGAGTGAGCACGAGAGGGGGTAGCGGGAGAGGGAGAAGCAGACTCCCCGCTGAGCAGGGAGCCTGATGCGGGACTGGATCCCGGGACTCCAGGATCATGACCTGAGCTGAAGGCAGTTGCCCAACCAACTAAGCCACCCAGGCGCCCAACATATTTTTAATAAAAGCAGAAAGAAAAAGTAATGACAAAACTGTATAATAAAACTTGAAGTAGAGGGGCGCCTGGGTGGCCCAGTCAGTTAAGCATCTGACTTTGGCTCAGGTCATGATCTCAGGGTCCTGGGATGGAGCCCAGTGTTGGGCTCTGCTATTGGCAGGGATTCTGCTTCTCCCTCTCCCTCTGCACCGCCCCCACTCCCCACCACCCCGCCCCCCTTGCTCATGCTCTTTCTTTCTCAAATAAATAAATAAAACCTTTTAAAAAATTGCAGTAGAGACTTTTTTTAAAAAAGATTTGAGACTTTCTGCAATGCAACTTAACAAATTAGAAAAACTGAAACATACTGTAATTAAATATCAAAGAATAAAAAGAAATTACAAATACATTTAAAAATATAGATTCAACTTATCAACAAAAGTGAGCTTCTTAAAAATATAAGATTCATAAGGCTTTAAGATTTACAAACTAGGGCGCCTGGGTGGCTCAGTTGGTTAAGCGACTGCCTTCGGCTCGGGTCATGATCCTGGAGTCCCGGGATCGAGTCCCGCATCGGGCTCCCTGCTCAGCGGGGGGTCTGCTTCTCCCTCTGACCCTCCCCCCTCTCATGTGCTCTCTCTCTAATAAATAAATAAAATCTTTAAAAAAAAAAAAAAAAAAAAAAAAAGATTTACAAACTAACATTGATGAAGAAAGAGAGAAGGCAAAAAACAGACCATATTAGGAAAGTAAAACATGTATGAAAACAATGGACACCAGTATTTTAAAACTGTGAAATCTTTATCCCAATAAATTTGAAAACTTTTACTTCTCAAGAAGATAAAATATTTGTCAAAGCTGACTCAAAACAAAAAAACCTTAATATTACTCTAATCATGACAAAACCTGATATGATTTTTAAAAATCATCCTACAAAAAAAGGGCAGGTCCAAGTAGTATTACCTACTAACATTCAAGGAACAAATAAATTTACCACAATTATTATAACGTCCAGAAAGAGAACATATCTATATTACTTTACCAAAATCCTAAACTTGGTACCAACTCTAATAAAGACAATATTATAAATAGAATTATAAGCAAATCTCACATTAAACATAGATGCAAATATCTTAAATATCCTAAGCCTAATTAAGAACAAATTAAGGTGATAATACACCTTGAATAATTTAAACTTTAAACTTTCCACAGGAATTTATTTTTTAGTATTTTTTAGTATTACAAAAAAATTAATATAAACTAACTTGTGTATGAGAAAATCAAGTAATCATCCCAATCATCCCAAAAGTTACAAAAATGGGGATTAAGGAATCACAATCTGTTTATTATTGTCAAAAAAAATCTTACCAAGAAAAGCAGAAAATAAAATGTTCTTAACCTGACAATCCTTAACTATTGTAAAACTTGAAACAAATACAAAACATGAAATATTTAAAGTATTTATTTTATGACCAGAAACAAGTAAAAGGCATCCATTCTTACTGATGTTATTTCATATTCCTCTGGAGATAATGTCTAGTGCAATAAATCAAGTAAAGAAAATAGATAAGGAGATAGGAAAAAATAAGTCAGATCCTTTATTTTTATAGATGATATAGAAAAAAGAATCTTCAAGTAGACTGTAAAAATTGTAGATTATACAAAATTATTAAAATTAACAATAGAACTTTTTTTTAAAGATTTTATTTATTTATTTATTTGACAGAGAGAAAGACAGCGAGAGGGAACACAAGCAGGGGGAGCGGGAGAGGGAGTAGCAGGCTTCCTGCTGAGCAAAGAGACCAATGCGGGTGCTTGATCCCAGGACCCTGGGATCACGACCCAAGCCGAAGGCAGACACTTAACGACTGAGCCACCCAGGCGCCCTGACAATGGAACATTTGTATACAAATTAATATTTGAAATTTTACTACACTTTCATATTAAAACTACAAGCATTTCTAATAACTAATTAAAATATATCACTTAACCTAGCACCAAAAATTCTAATGTACCTAAGGAGTAAAATCTAAGAAAATGTGGGCAAAATTTCTACAGGAAAAAAAAGCATGTATAATATTTATATATAATTTATACATTTTATGTATAATTTGTATTTAGTATACATAAAACTCACTGATATGTATTGAAAGAGATATTAATAAATCAAGAGATATCACATACTCATAAATTAGAAACAGTACCACAAGATCCCACATTTATCAAAAATGATATATAAAATCAATTTAATTCTAATCAAAATCCCAATAGGATTTGGTGGAAATTAATAAACATATTATAAATTTTAAGTGGTAAAAGGCCAAGAATAGTCAAGGAATTCCCAAAGAGCAAGATTTACCTGCCAGATAACTATCAAGTATTATTTCTAAAGATGCCATAATTATCACAGTGTCCTATGACAGGGCTTTAAACTAATCAATGATATTTCCAATACATATGACTGCACAATTTAGGACTGAGATTATATATAGGATTCCTATAAACTTACAAAAAACCAAAGTATCCAGAAGATAAATGGACATACATAGAGGCAATTTACAGAAAAGGAAATATGAAAGCCCAAAAATTATAGTATATCATGTATTTAGATGTCAAACACATATAACTTAAAATACAGTTTTCAGGAATTCACACATATTGATGTCATTCTAAACACAGACAAAAGATAAAACAAAATTGAGGCTAGCAGTCCTTTAGAAGAGAAAAGAGGGAAAAAAACATAGGAGAGAGAAGAGGGGATTGGTTTTTGTCACGGAAAGTCCACTGGGGACTCTATGAAGACCGGAAAATTTTATATTGAAGCTGATTTGTGGGCTCAGAGATATTTTTTTCTTTTTCCTTATGTGTCACATACATGTTTCATATATGTTTTAATGATATATTTCATATAAAACTGCACAATTTAAGGAACACCATGGTAAATTATATATTAAAAAAGTTAAAAAGATGAAAATGCGATATAAAAAGTTTCCAGAGAGAGCTTGCTTCAGCAGCACATAACACTAAAACTGGAACGACCCAGAGATTAGCATGGCCCCTGCACAAGGATGACAAAAAATGTTTCCAGAGAGAATAAACATCTTCACTCATAGCAAACACAATAGTATCACAAGATTATCTAAGAAGGAATAAAAATCTGACTGACATCAGACTTACCTGGCAGAATTCTCTAGAGGTCAATAAATCAGTATTAACCAAAATAGTCAGAACCTAGATTCATACTCAACCACAGTAGTATATACTACTAAGAGCTAAATAAAAACATTTTCAGAAATGTAAGCACTCAAAGTCTACTACCCAATGACCTTCTAAGGGTGAATTACTATTAAATGTATTCTTGCACACTAATAAATTCATCAATGAAGAATCATGAAATACAATAATGATGAGAAAGAAAGCTGGCAAAATGTATAGTTAATTCTAATAATTATTAACGAAAAACAAAACCCAACAAAACAAAATTGAGCCTTTCTCTGATTTTTTGTTCTGAATGGCAATAAGTTTGATTCAAGAAAGAGTTAGGTGATCCCATTTTAGTCTATGACACAAGATGTATTTTTCACTTCAGGTTCTACCAGAGTCTTTCACTGGTGATATAGGAATATTGTTCAAATTAAACACACACATCTCTATGTAGATACCAACTGTGTGTGTGTGTCTGTGTGCATACACTGTACATCCAACAAATCCTAAAGAGAAGAGAGCATAAGTTGAACACACTGTATACTTTACACAAAGGTGCTCCGGTTAAGCTTCAGTTAAGTATAAGCAATATTTTTAATATTTGGTATCTAAATGCCACATGGGAAGATGAGGGGCTCTGTTGATCAAATTCTATACCATCATTTTAATCATCCTCTCTCCTGCTTGGCTTTAGTATACAAAGGTAGATTATTAACATAGTTTTGACTGTTGTGCTCACACATAAGATCACAACTGCAGTTAAAAAGAATAAGAATCATTGTGGGAATCAAAATGTGCACATCTGGAACCTCAGAGGGCAAAGATCTATTTATGGGTAGAGGTACATAGATTACTATCCTGAGATGAAGAAATTTTCTCCTCGAGGAATTAGAATAAAGAACTTTATTTTTTTCAGAAATTTCGAAGTATTATTTTGAGAATTCAGGCCTTTTCTAGGGCCAAGTAAGATGTATCTCACATCAAACTTATCTCACATTTGGCTTTCAGCATTAAGGGGAAGATAAAGTCTAGCAAGTCCATTGTGTGAGATTTCCTTTGAAGTATTAGGTATCGATAAATGGAAACCTGAATTATATTTCTAGATGGTTTTTCTTTAATTCTTTCCCTCATGAAATGCTAGGGGTCTGTTATTTAAGACTGCAACATGAAAATAAGAGCCGAAAATATATTCTGGTTGTTTTTGGAGCAATGAAGTTTAACTAAGACCCAGTTTATGAAAAATTTGATGGATAAAAATGGTGAGAAAGAACATAAAGCACACTTTTCATTGAAATTCTGAAGGCTGAGGGAATGTGCCAACTAGAAGCGAATTCATACCATAGAATAAATGTTGCTGAATATCTGCTTATATATGTGTATCTTGTAAATATAATATTGCTGCCATGCAACTATGGAGACGTTTAATAAAAAATCATTTCACCTGGAAGATGACTAAGTATGGAGCTGCTGCAGATAGAGGCTAGGGGGTAAATTGACACAAAGAAAGAGGTTATGAAATTTAAATGTGAGGTGAGAAGAAGGAAAGTTCTCTTCTGCCATCAGCCTTTGCCATGTTTTCTATTGACATTTCTTTTCAAATTCTTGCCAAAATTAATTTAAATTGATACGTGATTTCCATATCTACTGATCTACGCATGTAATGCTTACTGGTCATAACCTTATAGAAGAGGAAGGGCCAGTGGCAGAATACATTAATTCTGAGAAATGTACTCTAGAAAAATTTTCCAGGGGCACCTGGGTGGCTCAGTCGGTTAAATGTCATCTGCCTTCAGCTCAGGTCATGATCCCAGGGTCCTGGGATCAAGACCCACGTTGGGCTCCCTGCTTAGTGGAGAGCCTGCTTCTCCCTCTCCCTCCACCTGTCGCTCGCTCTGCTTGTGCTCACTCGCTCGCTCTCCCCCAAATAATAAAATCTTAAAAAAATTTTTTTTTCCAGTTTTTCTCTGGCCATGATATCACCACTACTGTTGATTACGCCATAAAGAAATCCACTCTGCAAGTCCAGCAACTCTCTGTTTATGACCCCTGCTATATCTACCCTGCTCTGTTCCTATCTTGAAGAAAGGGCATGGTTCTCTGTATATCCAAAGGATGAGTCTTCATTCCTCATGGTTCTCACCAGGAGACAGCATCTTAAACTCTGCTACGCTAGTCCTTTGACACTGATTCCAATTTAGAATTTTTCAAAAATAGGATGCTTTTATGCTTTTTGATTCAGTAATGCTGCCAGAATTTGTTTCTGCCACTAATACCAGAAGAAAGAAAAGGACAGCGTTACCACTTATTTCTCATTTCTATTCTGACATATATGCCCAGGGGCATATCACTCTCCCCCCTCACTGGAATTGCTTATGACTTTATACTTCCATAAAATCTGGATTGATATAGCAGAAGATGTCTACTCTTGTAGTCCAAATGTTTGCTTCATATTCTGCTCTATTTTTCATTATGATTAAGAGAAGGGATATCCATTTTCTTCAGCTGAAAATCCTTTATCCCCAGTGTTTGAGCCATTTACAAAATTCAATGGGGGAAAAAAAGTACATTTCTCATGAAAATTTTATAAAATATTCATAAAATATTTCCTTTACACACACACATATATATATTTACACATATATATGTGTGTGTGTGTGTGTAAAGGAAGTCCAGTCTATTTTTGTCAGGAAATATCTTGTATTAGGTATATATTCAAATTAGCTTAGATCAATAAAAATGACAATTATTGGAAGGGTTTAGAGATATTGTTCAGAACTCAAGGACAGAAATGTAGCAAGAATCCATGAGACTCTGGATCCAGGAAAGAGAATGATGAGAACTCAGGCTACAATATGATGACAGCTTTGAGAAACTATAGTTTGGAGAGTAGAACCTCAATACTGCATCATGAATAGGTCAGTTCCTAGTGAACTAGAAAATAATACATAACTGAGGTGAATATGTCATACAGGATATCATATTAGATGAAAGGATAGAAATAAGACTATCTTTTAATCATCAAGAATGTTCTCTCACCGCTCCTATATAAAGATTTCCTTGTTATACATATAATAAAGGATTGATAGTTAATGCCCAAACTATCTACACATACACACACACACCCCTACATATAACTAATTGACTGGGTTATTCATTTTTCTGCTCACTGATTTTGCATCATAAATGCAGTCTGCATTTTTTTTTTGTAGCTTTTGCTTCGATAAAGTTGAAAGTTGCTTGGATTTTCTTCTTTTAAGTTCCTATATAACTTTGATACTGTAGGCTTTCCAAGTACTACAAGACATGAAATACATTATTTTTCCTCAAAAAAATGCTTCATGTTTGACATTGTCACATAGGTTTGATGGCTAAGTCACTTACTATTGTACTTTATACTTCAGGTTAAGGGAATTTAAGTTATTTCTGTAGAAGTGGTGACAGTCATTCTGTAATGGTTCTTGAAACCTGATGAAACCACCTATGTGACAAAAATGAGGTCCAACTGAAGTTAACCTATTTTGATAACTGCGGGGGGAAAGGAGGATGGCTAAGTAGATAAAGCATTATTAATACAGTTCTAAGTTAGGGCTCAATTTCACAAGAGATGGCAGAAATCCAAAACCACTACTCTGTGAGTTTACAGAGTAAAGTTTTCTAAAGTTTCTTCATGAAGTACACTAAAAGTTTGCCTCCCAAGGAGAGGGTATTAACCTAAGGCCCGTAAAAAATTCAAAACTTATATGCAAGTTTTGTAGACATTTGCATTATTTTTTTACACAAAGTTTGGATTCATTTAGAAAGTGATAGTCCAGAGTTTATATGAAAGCAATTCTAAAGAAACATTATTTATAGGACTTCATCAAGATAAAAATCTTTTGCACAGCAAAGAAAACAGTCAACAAAACCAAAAGACAACCGACAGAATGGGAGAAGATATTTGCAAATGACATATCAGATAAAGGGCTAGTATCCAAAATCTATAAAGAACTTATCAAACTCAACATCCAAAGAACAAATAATCCAATCAAGAAATGGGCAGAAGACATGAACAGACATTTCTGCAAAGAAGACTTCCAAATGGCCAACAGACACATGAAAAAGTGTTCAACATCACTCGGCACCAGGGAAATCCAAATCAAAACCTCAATGAAATACCACCTCACACCAGTCAGAATAGCTAAAATTAACAAGTCAGGAAACGACAGATGTTGGCGGGGATGCGGAGAAAGGGGAACCCTGCTACACTGTTGGTGGGAATGCAAGCTGGTGCAGCCACTCTGGAAAACAGTATGGGGGTTCCTCAAAAAGTTGAAAATAGAGCTACCATATGACCCAGCAATTGCACTACTGGGTATTTACCTCTAAGTTACAAATGTAGTGATCCGAAGGGGTACATGCACCCCAATGTTTATAGCAGCAATGTCCACAATAGCCAAACTATGGAAAGAGCCTAGATGTCCATCAACAGATGAATGGATAAAGAAGATGTGGTGTATATATACAATGGATATTATGAAGCCATCAAAAAGAATGAAATCTTGCCATTTGCAATGACATGGATGGAACTAGAGGGTATTATGCTAAGCAAAATAAGTCAATTAGAGAAAGACAAGTATCATATGATCTCACTGATATGAGGAATCTGAGAAACAAGACAGAGGATCAGAGGGGAAGGGAGGGAAAAATGAAACAAGATGAAACCAGAGAGGCAGACAAACCGTAAGAGACTCTTAATCTCAGGAAACAAACTGAGGGTTGCTGGAATGGAGGGGGGTGGGAGGGATGGGGTGGCTGGGTGATGGACACTGGGGAGAGTACGTTCTATGGTGAGTGCTGTAAATTGTGTAAGACTGATGAATCACAGACCTGTACCCCTGAAACAAGTAATACATTATATGTTAAAAAAAAAAGAAAGAAAGAAACATTATTTAAATTCCCTTGGCCTTTGTCAAATGATGAAAGAATAACTTGCTAAATCCTGGATTATTCTCTTTTAAAATAAGAGGGGAGAAATCATTTTAAGATAAGAAATGCTCAAAATCTTATTAATAATGTGGAATATCCATCTCTCTCTCCTGGTCTTTTTTCAGTAATTTCAGTATTTTTGCATTGTGCTCTTTCAGAATTATTTTTAATCCATCAGACAATAATTCATTAGAAGTTTCACTGGACAGAAGAATTCTGGTGTTTTGATCATTCAATATGGCATCTGGAGAGATCTAATAATTTCTTAAAAAGCACAGCTTCCATATCAAGCTTTTCTTTGTTAAATGATTTAAATAATACTTGTTCCTTCAGCCTAATCTGGAGCATAACACATGATAAAAACAAAATTGCCTGTGGACATAAAGTATAATATGTTACAAATGAAAAATATTTTGGGGAGAAAATGGGGGGGGGGTGGAGATATCCAGAGAATAACTCCTAGTTTTCTTATTAGATGAGAGTATTAGGAAATCTAGTCAAGTAACAGGAAATCTAATCAATCAAGGTGCTAAATCTGTTCAAGAATTAGTTTTATGGTTTTCAAAAAGTTATATACTAAATTTTTACATTTCCTAAGTTATTGAATGCAAACGGAAATAGCTGCCACAGTAATTACATTTGTAATTCCTATAGTTGGCAATAATAAAAGAAAGATGTTTCATGGTATATATAGAGGGTAAAAGAACATGGAATGGTTCAGGTCAGCCTTGGGATAAAGGAAGTAAAGGAAGTTAAATAAAAAATATGCCTGGGCATCAGAAATACATTTTTGTAGAGAAAAAAAGGTAAATGTGTGGTTTTTATTGATACCAAGATTAAGCACCAAACAATATGTTTGGAAATATAATGACATATTTAAATAAAAGAATTCTTAAGACAATTTTAACATAAATCATATCTAAAACATTTCTCTTGAATTTTCCTTGGAATGTCTATTGAGCATGTCAAGTGCCTTTCAGAGTAGGGCTTTTTTTTTTTTAATTGAAGTATACTTCACACAATTTTAGTTTCAGGTGTACAACATAATGACTTGACACAGAGTAGGGCATTTTTATCTTTGACTACCTTTAACTTTTAGAAGATCTTTTTACATCCAGGATTGCACAAATATCAGTATCTTTCCAACTTCAGATATATGCAAAACCAGAAAAAAATGGAAAGATGAAAATTAGTATCAACTGCTGATTCGAAATTCAAGCTCAGTTCTGGAGATATGAATGAATGCATATTAAAAGCTGATAAAGAGGGATTCCTGGGTAGCTCAGTCAGTTAAGTGCCTGCCTTCAGCTCAGGTCATGATTCCAGGGTCCTGGGATCGAGCCCTGTGTCAGTGGCGGGCTCCTTGCTCAGCGGTGAGCCTGCTTCTCCCTCTCCCTCTGCCTGCCTCTCCCTCTCCCTCTGCCTGCCGCTCCCCCTGCTTGTGCGCTTGCATTTGCTCTCTCTCTCTCTCACACTCTTTCTGTAAAATAAATATAGTCTTAAAAAAAAAAAAAAGCTGATAAAGAACTGAAAAACTAGGTAGAGAGAGTGGCCTAAGATTGAGGAAAAGCAGGCAACCTTTGGTAGCAGTTGTTCACCACCATGGTCCAAAAATAAGCTATGGGACAGCTTTTTTCTTTAACACATTGCCATGGAAAGATCATTGCCACCTGCTGTTCTTTCTGGGCAGAAAAAAAGATACAGCAGTATCATCATGCTGGTACCAGAGTTGTGACATACAGGTAGCTATCAATGTAGGATGATTATTCTTCTCCTGACCTTTATTCAAGGATTACAACCAAACAAGGAGAACAGCTTTAATGGGAGTGATTCCCTAAATCACCTAATGGGAGTGAAGCAAAAGAGGATGACCAAGATTATGACTATGTGAACAGTCTCCCACCCATCAGAAGCCCTACTGTGAACTGCATGTAGGTGAAGTGTATTAAGAATTTTAAAACACTGCATTTTTGATTTATCAATTATTTTTTATTTTTATTCATGTCATTGCTTTATTCTTTTCTTTAGCATTTTAATAGACTTTGTGCATGTATGCACACCAGTTATCCCACATTGTTACATTTTCTGTATTTACTACTACTAAGGACATTATATACTAGTATAGAATTTTTTTGGTTTAAATTCTTTTATCTTTGATAGTTCCCTATTAATTTCATATTGTTGTCTTAGCTTCTCATTAATCATTCCTTATAAAAAAGTAATAAAAAAGAAAAAGCTGTATACCAAATGATTCAGTTGATTTACCAGGGAAAGTAGCTTCCTCTTAGGAAGAGAAATTCTCTTTGTCTCAGGTAAAGTACCTTAACGGAATAATGGGATAGTTGATCATGAAAGATGAGGCCTTCTAAGCGTAACCCAGATAGGTGTTTACTTTCCAAAAAGTCAATTTCTCTACATAAGAAACAAACGGATTATTTTTTTCTTTTCTTTTTTTTATGGGGAGAGAGTGAAGCTGACAGTTGGTGCTGGAGAAAGTTACCCTAAGAAGCAAGCGTAAGACAGCAATAAAGGGCATAAGAAAGCCAGGGAGAGGGGCACCTAGGTGGCTCAGTTGATTAGGTGTCCAGTTCTTGATCTCAGCTCAGGTCTCAATCTCATGGTCATGAGTTTGGGGCCCCACACTGGATGTGGAGCCTACTGAAAAAAAAAAAAGAAGAAGAAGAGGAAAGAGAAGACAGAAAGGAAGGAAAGGAAAAGAAAGTGAAAGCCAGGAAGAAACTCTTTTATGTGTAATGGACATCTAATTTTAGGATAGTGATGTTTGATATGTAAGTTTTTTCTTGCCTCATCTATTATTATCATCTATTGCCCTATACCTGCAAAGAAAAACATTTGCACCACTAGTTTTGTTTAATGGTATTTATGGAGAATAAATGATGTATTAGTTGGGAAAATGGTAATAATAAAGAGGACAGAGAAGGAATTTCAAAAGGAATTTCAAAAGGAATTTCAAAAGGGGATTTAAGGTGGGCAGGACTTGTGAAACCAGCTTATAAATGAACCAACCATTAATCTATATCTCCAATTAATACTGAATCCTCCTGAAATTCAAAATAATATTAGGTAGTTGGAAAGTCTCAAAGATGATTTGATTATAGCTAAAGTGTTCTTATTTAGACATAAAAGGCATCCACGGAATGCTGAAGGATTAGAATCATCTGAAGTACATTTCATAAAAGAGCTCTTTAATTTTCAAGGAAATAGAGTTATTTGTTGCCTCTAATTTACTTTAAAAAATGACTTGATCTGAAAAAAAGAAGTATGGCCATCAACTGTATTCAGTATGTTCTGTTTATGTCTTCAGAAACTTCTCTTTCATGGAATTCCCTTCTATCTATACTTACCGTAGCCCCCGCATTCAAAGTTTTACTTCCCATGGTTTTAGTTACCCATGATCAGCCATGGTCCAGAAGCAGATTATCCTCCTTCTGACTTATTATTAGAAGGTCAATAGTAGCCTAATGCTATGTCAATTGCCTACATCATTCACCTCATTTCATCCCACTATGGAGGCAGTTTTTCATCTCATATCATCATAAGAAGGGTGAGTACAATACAATAAGATATTTGTGGGGAGAGAGACAGAGAGACCACATCCACATAACTTTTATTACAGCATACAATTATAATTGTTCTATTTTATTATTAGTATTGCTGTTAATATCTTACTGTGTCTGATTTATAAATTAAACTTTATCATAGGGATGTATGTATAGGAAAAACCACAGTATATATAAGATTCAGTACTATCTGTAGTTTCAGGCATCCACTGGAGTCTTGGAATGTATCCCCAAAGATAAGGGGGGGAATACTATACTTAAATGTGAGTAAGTATATTCAAAACACATATTTTCCTAAACCTAGTATAACTGGGTATCAATTGGACAGCCTATAACCTTTTGTAGTTATAGTTAATAAGTCTTTTTTAGAATTTAAGAGGGGTGTGTTTGTTTTTTAGAGATTCCATAATAAAGTATCATAGACTGGATGGCCTAAACAACAAATTTATTTTCTCATACTTCTGGAAGATAGAAGTCTAAGATCAAGATGTCTGTAGAGTTGATTTCTTCTGAGACATCTGTCCTTGGCTTGTAGATAACATTTCCCTCTTCACCTGTTTCTCCTCTGTGTGTCTGTGTCCTAATCTCTTATAGGAACATCAGTCATCTTGGATTGCGGCCCAATTTAATGACCTCAGTTAAACCAAAATCACCTATTTAATGTTCTTATCTCCAAATACAGAAATATTCTGAGATACTGGGGGTTAGAATTTCAACATTTGAATTTTGGGGGACACAATTCTGCCCATGAAAGGGGGCATATGAAATTACTTTATTTCACAGATTTAATCACTCAGAATCCTAAAGTGGTGAGTTTGGAACTCACAGCTTCAGTAGAGGAATAGAGGAATTTTTAGCATCTGATGCGACTCTGGTCTGATTATATTCTAGGACTACCGTGAAGATACACTGAAAATTCTAACACCCTGGAGGAGTATAAAATCCTATTCAGTTGCTAATCTTCCTGTCATGGAACTTGCTTGCCAGCTCTAATTTTGAGTGAACACATTAAGCACAATGGTGAAAATGTCAATTAAAAGTCTACTCTCCATACCATGTGTGTCTCTTTCCATGTGTGTTCTGATTGTTTGTGGGTTTTGTTTTGTCAAACTGTTAAGACAGTCTTAGTTAAAATTATCTATTTTCTTCTACTATCCTACCTTGACCTTGCCTTCGGCTCTTGCTCCTTAAAAGATTGGAATATGGAGTGACGCTTATCTCCTTCACCACATAACTGTTTTGCCAGGAATTTCAGGATTTCCTCAAAGTTTGCAGTTATGTGTTTGACATTATTCTCTAATTTCCACACTGACTTTTTTCATTTTATATTCTTATACTTTTGGAATTTGGTTTGGTTCTTATATGGATTGGAAAATCTACACTTACATGAGGCTACTATTCCCCAGAATTCCCCCTTTACAAGGCTTATTTCTACCTGGATGTTCTAAAGATCACAAAAATGCTAACATTCAGGTTCCTAATTCCTAGTTTTCCCTATTTACAACACAGTTCTCCTTGACAGATTGAAATTTAGCAAATAAACTGTGAACATGCAGTTGTTTTGAGTAAACTCAAAACCATCATCAGGGAACAAAATTCCTATCAATAAAGTTAAAATCTATTTCAATCAATACGAGTCCACATCATTTCCCTTTAATGGATTGCTTTCCAATTTCACACATTTTTTTTCAATTTAAATGTAAAGCATTTACAATTGGCTACTAACATTTTCAATCTTACTCCTACTATTTTCCCACCTTTCTCCTTTAATGCAACAATATATATCAACATTCTTTTTTTTTCCCCAAAATATATTTTATCCTTCCCCTTCCTGGTATTTTTATCATACTCTTTACTTGATCTAGAATATCATTTTCTTCCATTATATCTGTCAAACATTTTTATATCCCCCAGTGTCCCTATTTAGGCAGCTAGCCTCATGACAAGTTTCCAATCCATCTTCTATAATCTGAGCCTAAGGCCCCAGGCTCTCCTTATATTCCTGAGCAAGAACCAGCATTAACTATGGACAGCAGTGTAATTCTTCCAAAGGAATCATATTTGAAGTCTCTGTCAACTCTTCTAATCAGGTTGGCTCTAATGATCAGTGAAGTTGCACAGTGCCCAGCACTTAAAAAGGCCCTGCACTTAGGTTTCATGTTCTGTTGTCATCATTTTAAAATTATCTTTGAATTTGTGTTTTATAAATGGAGTGGATAGGGTCAGATTTAAGTGAGAAGCTTGCAGCATCTGGATCTGGGGCTGGGCAAGGTGGCAGCCTCCCTGACTGGTAGCAACTCAATGGTGACTTCCAAAGGGACTTGATGTGGAACTCTCACCTACTCCCCATCCAGATACTGAGTGCATCCCAGCATGGAAGTCGCAATCCCTTGAAGGTCTCTATGGGCCCAGGTGGTAGGCTCTGGAGAAAAAGAAACCGATTTCCTGCCCCAAACCAGCACCCTGCATTTTTGTTTTGTACTGGGCCTCTTAAACTATTTAGCCAACCATGCCTCAAATGAATCATCCATCAAAGAATCACTCTACCAATTGTTCTGAAATAATAGGGGAAAAAAGGAAAAAAAATAAAGTAATAGGAGCTCCTTTTCTCCCATCTACTTACACAGTTCAACATTTAAAATTAACTAAGAATAATAGGGGAAAGGCACTCCACAGCCACTGTTTGTATTTTTTTTCTCTTGAATGGTCTCAATAAATAGTATTATTATGTTAAATTGAATTAATATAGTTCTGAAGGTAAGATCTGCACATATCTGAATAATCAGAAAGTACATGTAAGTGTAATCTGACTAAAAGAAAAGGCTTCTCTATATAAAAGTTGAGAAGAGACATTTCAACATAGTGTGGTACACAGAACATGTGTCCAGATTCTGGACCTGCCATTTTCTAGATACATATTCTTCCAACATTCTTTAGTTTCCAAATATCGTATGTTTGTTTGTTTTTTAATTTGTTTAAACCTAAAAATATACCTGAAATAAAATAGATGCTCAATAATTTTTAATTACTTTCTTACAATTATCCTCTATTACTAGGAAAGTACATTGGGCTATTAATTACTTCCTAAAATATATTGCCTAGGGCATTACCTAGAAATAAAAACAATGACACAAAAGAGCAAAATTAATTTTTATAATTAAGTGAGAAATTTGGAATTTCCAGGAAGATCTGAGGAAAGGGTAGTTGGGGACATAGAGAGAGAGAAAAGAAAGCAGCTGATATAACTGGCATATCATTAAGTGTTGATGGTTAGTGAGAATTGATGAAAGACTTTAAGAACATGGCTGAAGTCTTTGTTATATAGTAATGATATTCAGAAAATACCTCCCAGTACTCAATAAAAGCCACAACTGCATGCAGCCTTGAGCAGTAATTTTAGAAGAGTGACAAAGGGGGATCTACTGAAGTAGTGCACTACAGTGCAGACTTGTGATAGATAACCCATGAACCTGGCAGAGTCCAACAACTGTGTTAGTTCACCAGGACTAAGAATTCAATCCAAATATGTGAGCTTCCTCTACCACCTTTGCTGGAGAGAATGGGATAATAATGAACTATCACCAAAAATAAGGGCAAACACTTAGATATGATTAAATATGTTACAGACACTATCATATACAACATAAAAACTATTCTGAGACAGATACTATTAACATACAGATTAGGAATCTAAGGGACAGAGAGGTGATTTGCACACTACCAAAGAGATTACAAGTGGAATAGCCAGGATTTGACCTACGATTCTTCATCTCCAGAATTTATGCCCTTAACCTCTTTATCACATTATCTCTCTCAATTGATTTTTTAGTTTCCTAATATAGGTAAATGTAATTTCAGTTTTTACTCAGATAACATCAAATTTATACTAACTTGGATCTTTTTCTCTTTTTCTCAGTCATAGGGGGAAATAGGTAGCCAGAAATGCAAAACCATTATAATGCACTTTTTTTCCCCACAATAGGTTAGAAGTCATTCCTTTTTTTTTTTTTTTTTCTTCTCAATTGCTTGGAATGGTGTAGTCATATTTCTGATGGCCTAGCAGGAATAAGATGGTAGATTTTTGAAACCATTTATACTATAATTACTTTATGCTTATTTCAGTCTGCAATTTGTGTCTTTTCAAGTGATATGTTAAGTGATGGTATTTGTTCAGGACTGGTCAATATATTTTCCAATTAGATAATTATTTTAACTTCTACACCATATTTCATAGTATGTTGTATAAAAATGGGTAAAAGTATTCTAGATTAGACTTTACAATTAGTGTTGCTTTACTGAGATTGTACTGAGGACTCCACAGCATACCATTTGACAGGTGGTATTTATTTGATAGATGACATTACAGAAAGCAGAAAAAAACAAAGGAAGAGATAGACGTGGCAAAGATGTCTGTATTTCACCTATAAATTTTAGTTTTCAGTGACTTTGATGCTTAAAATAATGCAAGGCTATTGTCACTGCTGAAATTCTTTTTTTAGTTGTTCAGAAATTCATTTTATTTACCTTGGAACTAATGAGTCAGTGTTTCTAGCCAAGAGAGACAATAACAGGGTCACACAAGGTATAGGAAACTGCACAGAATGTAAATTACTTTTATATCTATGACTAAATATAAAAACATAGATTTCCATATTGGCATATATTTTAAAAAACTAACATTTATTAAACATGTATTCTATGTCAGGAAATATGAGCCTTAACACTGCACTCTATTTCTCTGCTTAAATTGCCTTAATATATTTTCTTGATCTACCCTAAAAATACATTCCATCACTGTTCTTTATTTTTTCTGCTCTGACTTCATTAACATAATCATATGCTCCTTTTCTTTGACTTTGTTTTCATAAAAATAAATGATAGAAAATTAATCACCCCTTTCTCCCTACTTCTCAGGAGGCAGCCTGCCTTAGCACTCAACCAAGCTTCCTTCTCTAGACTGAATTCAGTTAAGAGTAGCTCTGCTTCTCTTTGTATCAGGAGCCTAAAACTTCAACTGAGGTGCGCACTGCTGAAACATATTTAAATAGCCTGGGGCTCTCACTGGTGGATTTAAATAAATAGTAGTAGCCTTGGCATTTTATTGCATGTATTTAGCTTTACCTTTTATTGCAGGAGATGATGAAGCTGAGTACAATCCTTCTTATGCAATGTTGAACAAAATAACATGTTCTTATTTTAAAGCTGCTGATTTCAGTAAGTCCCACAAAGCAATTATGTGTGAGATTCTAGCTTTAACTTGTTACTGCTCCTAGGTAGGCACTACTGGGTAGACTACACCTACTTCCATTTGGGATTAGAAGTGAGGAAGAGAATAGTAAATATTCAAACTTAGATGTATGTGGTTGTCCCCAGACACAAGAATCAGGGTCATATATGGTCTCACATGAATTCTAGGTTCATAAATTACATATGAGACCCAAACATAAGTTTTCCCATGAAAAAGTGTTAGATTTTATTTAAACACAATAAAAAGTAATGATGGCTCTCTTGTAACTGTGAAAATATGCCAATTTCTTAAGTCGAGTTAGTTAAAAAAATATTCATGAAATCATTAGAAAACCCAAAGGATAAGAAAGCAACTTAAAAGGCCTGAGATTAAAACACTGCCCCCTGGAAACCAAGTTTGCAAATAAATCAACAGGAAACTAGAGCGGATTCTGTCTTACTGTCAGAATGAAAACAAAAAGGAACACAGAAGATACATAAGCTAAAAGTGGAGAGAGGTTTCCTTAAGACAGAGGAGAAAATATTAGGAGACAGGATACATATGAAATGAAAAATGAGATACTGATAGCAAAATAAGTAAATATACAGGAAAAGGTAGGCTTAGCTTATTCACATTTAAGTGTTTAAGGAAGACATTGGACAGTATGTCTTAATGAGTAATGGGGTCTGGGATGTGGAAAGCAGCACATTCTCAGGGCAGCTCTCATTTGACACAAATGTGGGATTCAAAAGAAAAACTGAAATTAAATGGTTTGATTACTTTCACTTTTCAAGAGATAATTTGCACATGTGGATTTTTCCCTCTAGATATTTTTTTTATTTTTATTTTTTAAAGATTTTATTAATTTATTTGACAGAGAGAGACACAGTGAGAGAGGGAACACAAGCAGGGGGAGTGGGAGAGGGAGAAGCAGGCTTCCCGCTGAGCAGGGAGCCTGATGTGGGGCTCGATCCCAGGACCCTGGGACCATGACCTGAGCCGAAGGCAGAAGCTTAATGACTGAGCCACCCAGGTGCCCATCCCTCTAGATATTTTAAAGTATCATAGTAAACATCAACTGTTTAAGTCAACTTAATTTAAGTACAAAATCCATGAATTCTGAAAGACTACTGTTTTGATGATGATAATTATTAGATTTTTTTTCCCTATTCCTAATCCATCACTCAGATGCCATTTAGTCTCTGATATGATCCTCAATACCACCACATTTATATTCTGGAAGATAATTTTCCTGGGAAGCTTGTTGAGGGATAAGATTTAGCTTGTTTTTTTTTTATTTGTTTGTTTTATGTTTTTTAGAATTTGGTAACATGGGGCTGGTGCTATGATAATTTTATTTCATATTAAACTCTTTAAAAGTGATATTCATGAGAGACTTGGAACTGGATCTAAATAATTTCTGATGTCCTAAACTACTTAGCACCACTAAACAGAGAAAGACCTAAGACTAAAACTTCCATTTGGACCCCGACTTTTTCTATGTTCTAATCCAAGTTAATCATCTTAGAAAATAAAAGCTAGAACTTGGCCTATTAGGCTAACATCATCAATTCAGTCTACCAGCCATTTGCTGAAGCTCCAGAAGCTTGTATTTTTATTGAGGCTTTCAGCACTTGATGCCAATGCCAGAACTGCTCAGTTAAGCTGACGCCAAATACTTCCACAGAAATTGTGAGATGATAAATAGTCACTGAGTTTGAACCCATTAAGATTTGGTGGTATACTTTGTTATTCAGCAATAGTAAGTGATGTACACAGCAAAGAACTTCATAAAAAGCTTTGGGTCGTGGGGGCGGAGCAAGATGGCGGAGGAGTAGGAGACCTGGATTTCGTCTCTTCTCAGGAATTCAGCTGGACAGGGATCAAACCATTCTGAACACCTACAAACTCAACAGGAGATCGAAGAAAAGAAGAGCAACAACTCTCTCATCAGAAAAGTGACCACTTTCTGGAAGGTAGGACGTGCGGAGAAGTGAATCCGAGGCGATATTCGGGAGGATAGAGGGCAGGGGAGGGGCCTCTGTAGGCCGCTTCAGGCAAGTGATAGAACCACGGAGCACAAAATCGGAACTTTTAAAAGTCTGCTCCACTGAGGGACGTCACTCTGGTGGCTAAGCGGGGGGTGGAACCCTCCGGGACAGTGTGGTCTCAGGACCCTCGGGGTCCTGAGTGTGGCAGAGCTCCCAGGTAACGGAGCAGGGAAGCCGGCTGCACACGCGGAGCCCAGGTGCGGGCTCTCAGCTTGGGGTTGCCATAAACCGTGATCCGCGGCACAGTCGGGCCACTGCTCCTCCACCAGGGACCCAACAAGCGGCAGAACCGGGGAGACTCACCTTCCTCCCCTGGGAGGAGCCGCGCGGGAGTGCACCGCAGGGATCTACTGGGTTTGGAGACTCCACCCGGGGTCAGGTGCCAGAGATGGAAACGCGTGGTCACAGGCCGGGTGAGCACGGAGTGAGGCCGGAGACCGGGGAGACAGGAGTGACTGACGGCTTTTCTCTGGGGGCTCACTGAGGAGCGAGGCCCCGAGTTCTCGGCTCCTCCGGGGCGGAGATTGGGAGGCCGCCATTTTCACTCTCCACCTCCAAAGCTGTACGGAAACCTCGCAGGGTACAAAAGCTCCAGAGAGCAAACCCAAGCAGATTACTTAGCCGGGAGGGGGCAAGGGCGGGGCAATTCCGCCTCCGGCAGAGACATTTGGAAACCACAGCAACAGGCCCCTCCCCAGAAGATCAGCCAGAACAGCCAGCCAAGACCAAGTTTACCGATCAATGAGAATGGCAGAACTCCAGCGCTAGGGGAATACTGCACATAGAATTCATGGCTTTTTTACCATGATTCTTTAGTCTTTCAAAGTTAATTTTTTTTTAAACGTCTTTTTTTCTTTTTTTTTTTTTAATTTTTCTTTTTCCTTTTTTCAACCAACATCTTATCAATCCCTTTTTTAAAAAAACATTTTTATTTTTCATTTTTAGAGTCATATTCTATCCCTTCATAGTAGTTACCCGTATTTTTAGCATATATATATAAGTAGTTCTCTATTTAAAATTTTGAGATAGTTTCTTCTAAAAGATTAAAATATACCCTAAATCTCCAGTATATGGTGTTTTCTTTTCCCCTGCCTGATCACATTCTCTCCCTTTTTTTCTTTTTTTAAATCCTCTTCTTTCTTTTTTCAAACAACTTCTTATCAATTCCTTTTATAAAATTTTTTATAATTTTCATCTTTACAGTCATATTCCATCCCTTCATCATATCAACCCTTATTTTTGTACATATATAAGTTTTTCTTTCTTTAAAATTTTGGGAGGCACTTTCTTCTAAAAGACCAAAATACACTCCAAATCTAGTGTGTGGCACTGAACTATATACCAGCCTGATCATATTTGATCACATTCTGGTTTTTTTGTTGTTGTTGTTTTGTTTGTTTTTATCTTTATCTTTTTCTTTTTCTTTTTCTTTTTTCTCTCTTTCCATTTCTTTTTCCACTGCTTCAGGTCTTTTCTGATTTGTTTAGAGTATATTTTCTGGGGACATTGTTACTCTGCTAGCATTTTGTTCTCTCATTAATCTATTCTCCTCTGCACAAAATGACAAGACAGAAAAAATCACCTCAACAAAAAGAACAAGAGGTAGTACTGACTGCCAGGGACCTACTCAATACGGACATTAGTATGATGTCAGATCTAGAGTTCAGAATCACTTTAAAGATACTAGCTGGGCTTGAAAAAAATATGGAAGTTATTAGAGAAACCCTTTCTGGAGAAGTAAAAGAACTAAAATCCAACCAAGTAGAAATCAAAAAGGCTATTAATGAGGTGCAATAAAAAATGGGGGTGCTAACTGCTAGAATAAATGACGAAGAAGAGAGATTCAGTAATATAGAAGACCAAATGATGGAAAATAAAGAAGCTGAGAAAAAGAGAGATAAACAACTACTGGATCACGAGGGCAGAATTCGAGAGATAAGCGATACCATAAGACAAAACAACATTAGAATAATTGGGATCCCAGAAGAAAAAGAAAGAGACAGAGGGGCAGAAGGTATAATGGAGCAAATTAGAGCAGAGAACTTCCCTAATTTGGGGAAGGAAACAGTCATGAAAATCCAGGAAGCACAGAGAACCCCTCTCAAAATCAATAAAAATAGGTCAACACCCTGACATCTAATAGTAAAACTTACGAGTCTCATAGACAAAGAGAAAATCCTGAAAGCAGCTCAGGAGAAGAGATATGTAACCTACAATGGTAGAAACATTAGATTGGCAACAGACCTATCCACAGAGACCTGGCAGGCCAGAAAGGACTGGCAGGATATATTCAGAGCACTAAATGAGAAAAATATGCAACCAAGAATACTATATCCAGCTAGGCTGTCATTGAAAATTGAAGGAGAGATAAAAAGCTTCCAGGACAAACAAAAACTAAAGGAATTTGCAAACACAAAACCAGCCCTACAGGAAATCTTGAAAGGGGTCCTTTAAGCAAAGAGAGAGCCTAAAAGCAACATAGACCAGAAAGGAACACAGACAATATACGGTAACAGTCACCTTACAGGCAATACAATGGCACTAAATTCCTATCTTTCAATAGTTACCCTGCATGTAAATGGGCTAAATGCCCCAATCAAAAGACACAGGCTATCAGACTGGATTAAAAAACAAGACCCATCGATATGCTGTCTGCAAGAGACTCATTTTAGAAGCAAAGACAGCCCCAGATTGAAAGTGAGGGGGTGGAAAACCATTTTCCATGCTAATGGACACCAAAAGAGAGCTGGGGTGGCAATCCTTATATCAGACAAATTAGATTTTAAACCAAAGACTGTAATAAGAGATGAGGAAGAACATTATATCCTACTTAAAGGGTCTATCCAACAAGAAGATCTAACAATTGTAAATATATATGCCCCTAACATGGGAGCAGCCAATTATATAAGGCAATTAATAACAAAAGCAAAGAAACACATTGACCACAATACAATAATAGTGGGGGACTTTAACACCCCCCTCACTGAAATGGACAGATCGTCTAAGCAAAAGATCAACAAGGAAATAAAGACTTTAAATGACACACTGGACCAAATGGACTTCACAGACATATTCAGAACATTCCACCCCAAAGCAACGGAATACACATTCTTCTCTAGTGCCCATGGAACATTCTCCAGAATAGATCACATCCTAGGTCATAAATCAGGTCTCAACTGGTACCAGAAGATTGGAATCATTCCCTGCCTATTTTCAGACCACAATGCTTTGAAAATAGAACTCAATCACAAGAGGAAAGTCGGAAAGAACTCAAATACAAATAGGAGGCTAAAGAGCATCCTACTGAAGAATGAATGGGTCAACCAGGAAATTAAAGAAGAATTAAAAAATACATGGAAACCAATGAAAATGAAAACACAACTATTCAAAATCTTTGGGATGCAGCAAAGGCAGTCCTAAGAGGAAAGTATATAGCAATACAAGCCTTTCTCATGAAACAAGAAAGGTCTCAAGTACACAACCTAACCCTACACCTAAAGGAGCTGGAGAATAAACAGCAAATAAAGCCTAAACCCAGCAGGAGAAGAGAAATAATAAAGATCAGAGCAGAAATCAATGAAATAGAAACTAAAAGAACAGTAGAACAGATCAACGAAACTAGGAGCTGGTTCTTTGAAAGAATTAACAAGATTGATAAACCCCTGGCCAGACTTATCAAAAAGAGAAGAGAAATGACCCAAATCAACAAAATCATGAATGAAAGAGGAGAGATCACAACCAACACCAAAGAAATACCAACAATTCTAAGAACATATTATGAGCAACTCTATGCCAGCAAATTAGATAACCTGGAAGAAATGGATGCATTCCTAGAGATGTATCAACTACCAAAACTGAACCAGGAAGAAATAGAAAACCTGAACAGACCTATAATCACTAAGGAAATTGAAGCAGTCATCAAAAATCTCCCCAAAAACAAAAGCCCAGGGCCAGATGGCTTCCCAGGGGAATTCTACCAAACATTTCAAGAAGAATTAATACCTATTCTTCTGAAACTGTTCCAAAAAGTAAAAATGGAAGGAAAACTTCCAAACTCATTTTATGAGGCCAGCATTACCTTGATCCCCAAACCAGACAAAGACCCCATCAAAAAGGAGAATTACAGACCAATATCCCTGATGAACATGGATGCAAAAATCCTCACCAAAATACTAGCCAATAGGATCCAACAGTACATTAAAAGGATTATTCACCACGACCAAGTGGGGATTTATCCCTGGGCTGCAAGGTTGGTTCAACATCCGCAAATTAATCAATGTGATACATTAACAAAAGAAAGAACAAGAATCATATGATCCTCTCAATAGATGCAGAATAAGCTTTTGACAAAGTACAGCATCCATTCTTGATCAAAACTCTTCAGAGTATAGGCATAGAGGGTACATACCTCAATCATAAAAGCCATCTATGAAAAACCTACAGCAAATATCATTCTCAATGGGGAAAAACTGAGAGCTTTCACCCCAAGGTCAGGAACGCGGCAGGGATGTCCACTATCACCACTGCTATTCAACATAGTACTGGAAGTCCTAGCCACAGCAATCAGACAACAAAAAGAAATCAAAGGCATCCAAATTGGCAAAGAAGTAGTCGAACTCTCACTCTTTGCAGATGATATGATACTTTATGTGGAAAACCCCAAAGACTCCACCCCAAAACTGCTAGAACTCATACAGGAATTCAGTCAAGTGGCAGGATATAAAATCAATGCACAGAAGTCAGTGGCATTCCTATACACCAAGAACAAGACAGAAGAAAGAGAAATTAAGGAGTCGATCCCATTTACAATTACACCCAAAACCATAAGATACCTAGGAATAAATTTAACCAAAGAGACAAAGGATCTGTACTCAGAAAACTATAAAATACTCATGAAAGAAATGGAGGAAGACACAAAGAAATAGAAAAGCGTTCCATGCTCATGGATTGGAAGAACAAATATTGTGAAGATGTCAATGCTACCTAGAGCAATCTACACATTCAATGCAATCCCCATCAAAATACCATCCACTTTTTTCAAAGAAATGGAACAAATCATCCTAAAATTTTTATGAAACTAGAAAAGACCCCGCATAGCCAGAGGAATGTTGAAAAAGAAAAGCAAAGCTGGTGGCATCACAATTCCGGACTTCCAGCTCTATTACAAAGCTGTCATCATCAAGACAGCATGGTACTGTCACAAAAGCAGACACATAGATCAATGGAACAGAATAGAGAGCCCAGAAATGGACCCTCAACTCTATCGTCAACTCATCTTTGACAAAGAAGGAAAGAATGTGCAATGGAACAAAGACAGTCTCTTCAACAAATGGTGTTGGGAAAATTGGATAGCCCCATGCAGAAGAATGAAACTGGACCATTTCCTTACACCACACACAAAAATAGACTCCAAATGGTTAAAAGATCTCAATGTGAGACAGGAGTCCATCAAAATCCTAAAGGAGAACACAGGCAGCAACCTCTTCGACCTCAGCCGAAGCACCTTCTTCCTAGAAACATCGCCAAAGGCAAGGGAAGCAAGGGCAAAAATGAACTATTGGGACTTCATCAAGATAAAAAGCTTTTGCAAAGCAAAGGAAACAGTCAACAAAACCAAAAGACAACCGACAGAATGGGAGAAGATATTTGCAAATGACATATCCGATAAAGGGCTAGTATCCAAAATCTATAAAGAACTCATCAAACTCAACACCCAAAGAACAAAGAATCCAATCAAGAAATGGGCAGAAGACATGAACAGATATTTTTCCAAAGAAGACATCCAAATGGCCAACAGACAAATGAAAAAGTGCTCAATATCGCTCAGCATCAGGGAAATCCAAATCAAAACCTCAGTGAGATATCACCTCACACCAGTCAGAATGGCTAAAATTAACAAGTCAGGAAACGACAGATGTTGGCGGGGATGCGGAGAAAGGGGAACCCTGCTACACTGTTGGTGGGAATGCAAGCTGGTGCAGCCACTCTGGAAAACAGTATGGAGGTTCCTCAAAAAGTTGAAAATAGAGCTACCATATGATCCAGCAATTGCACTACTGGGTATTTACCCCAAAGATACAAAAGTAGGGATCAGAAAGGGTACGTGCACCCCCATGTTTATAGCAGCATTGTCCACAATAGCCAAACTGTGGAAAGAGCCAAGATGTCCATCGACAGATGAATGGATAAAGAAGAGGTGGTATATATGTATACAATGGAATATTATGCAGCCATCAAAAGGAATGAGATCTTGCCATTTGCAACGACGTGGATGGAACTGGAGGGTATTATGTTGAGTGAAATAAGTCAAACAGAGAAAGACATGTATTATATGATCTCACTGATATGAGAAATTCTTAATTGCAGGAAACAAACTGAGGGTTGCTGGAGTGCGGGGTGGGGTGGGAGGGATGGGGTGGCTGGGTGATAGACACTGGGGAGGGTATGTGCTCTGGTAAGCGCTGTGAATTGTGCAAGACTGTTGAATCTCAGATCTGTACCTCTGAAATAAATAATGCAATATATGTTAAGGAGAAAAAAAAAAGAAGAAGAAGGTAGCGGGAGGGGAAGAATGAAGTGGGGGAAATCGGAGGGGTAGACGAACCATGAGAGATGATGGACTCTGAAAAACAAAGTGAGGGTTCTAGAGGGGAGGGGTGTGGGAGGATGGGTTAGCCTGGTGGTGGGTATTGAGGAGGGCACATTCTGCATGGAGCACTGGGTGTTATGCACAAACAATGAATCATGGAACACTTCATCTAAAACTAATGATGTAATGTATGGGGATTAACATAAGAATAAAAAAAAAAAAAGCTTTGGCTTGCAAACTTAATATTCTGCTTTTTCGAGCGAGCCTGAACCATGTTGTGAATTATTTTACCCATTTTTGAGGTCCTTGATTCTAATACAATGCAGTAAAAAGGCCGGCTATGATTCTACTCCTTCATATTGGTCCTAGATCTTAAAATCTACATAAATTTAGACAGGGAGAAAAAACAAACTGAAACAAACCATTCCACTCAGAATCTATCCTTGTTCAATCCCAGTATAAGGTTTTTGTTTTGTTTTTCGTTTTTTTTTGTTTTTGTTTTTACATTTTTCTCACTGCTGTGAACAAGATATTTTATTCCACAACATTATCCTTACTATCACTCTGGTATATAAAGAAATCCATGATATTTGTGTATCTATTTCACAACAAAGACTTCGCTGAAACACTTATTTCTGATACCCTGTTTAGCTGATTTTCAGATTTATTTACTTCTTTATAGACCTCCTATGACCACCCTAGTCCATGGGGACCAACACAGGACACATGAATTATAAAAAAAACAGCCTTCATCCTCTTGCTTATGCTCTAGTCCCTTTCCACACTATTCTCCCCAGTGGTAGGCAGAAATGTGGTAGATTTTTAGTATAAATCTAATTGTTGCCTTCATGATTAATTACATAATGACTTAATTTTTATAGGCTGAAAAAATATGACTTTCAAGACCTCTCAAGTTCTTGCACCTACATCTCTCTCAAGAAACTCTTCACTGATTCACTACAATTCAGCTATGACAGACCACTTTTTACTTCCTGAATGCAGCTATTCTCCCTCAGGGTTAAGATGTGTTACCAAGGGGTGCCTGGGTGGCTCAGTCGTTAAGCATCTCCCTTCAGCTCAGGTCATGATCCCAGGGTCCTGGGATCGAGCCCCACATCGGGCTCCCTGCTCAGCAGGAAGCCTGCTTCTCCCTCTCCCACTCCCCCTGCTTGTGTTCCCTCTCTCACTGTCTCTCTCTCTCTCTGTCAAATGAATAAATAAAATCTTTAAAAAAAAAAAAAGATGTGTTACCAAGGTGACCTCCCATTTAATGCTCATAGTTTCCTGTGTACTTTATTTGGCTTTTTATTTATCTCTCTTTGTTATTAATTGGACTTCATTCTACTACAGTTTTAAGCATTCAAATTAATTTCACCCTTACTATAGTTACAATTGAGTTCCAGTCTTCAAAAACACTTTTGTAATTATTTTTTTCTTTTTATTTTTTAAATTTTTTTATTATTGTTATGTTAATCACCATACATCATTAGTTTTTGATGTAGTGTTCCATGATTCATTGCTTGCGTATAACACCCAGTGCTCCATGCAGAACGTGCCCTCTTTAATACCCATCACCAGGCTAGCCCATCCCCCCACCCCCTTCCCCTCTAGAACCCTCAGTTTGTTTCTCAGAGTCCATCGTCTCTCATGGTTCGTCTACCCCTCCGACTTCCCCCCCTTCATTCTTCCCCTCCTGCTATCTTTTTTTTTTTTTAACATATAATGTATTATTTGTTTCAAAGGTACAGGTCTGTGATTCAATAGTCTTACACAATTCACAGCGCTCACCATAGCACATACCCTCCCCAATGTCTATCACCCAGCCACCCCATCTCTCCCACCCCCCACCACTCCAGCAACCCTCAGTTTGTTTCCTGAGGTTAAGAATCCTCACATCAGTGAGGTCATATGATACATGTCTTTCTCTGATTGACTTATTTCACTCAGCATAATACCCTCCAGTTCCATCCAAGTCGTTGCAAATGGCAAGATTTCATTCCTTTTGATGGCTGCATAATATTCCACTGCATATATATATATATATATATATATATATATATATATACACACACACACACACACACCATATCTTCTTTATCCATTCATCTGTCGATGGACATCTTGGTTCTTTCCACAGTTTGGCTATTGTGGACATTGCTGCTATAAACATTGGGGTACACAACACTCTTATAATTATTATTCTCACATACAACATGTACAGACACTCACTCCAATATGGCTTCAGAGACATTCCCATTTTAAGCTTTTATTACAATTGTTTCTTATGGCTTACACCAGTTTTTACAATAATATAGACCAAAATTAATAGCTGGATTCTAACCACTATAAATAGAATGATTCCTTGCCAAAATGGAAACTATTTTCTATGTTTAATGAGATCATCTCACAAATGCCTCTGTTCACTCTGTTGCCTGAGGGAAGCAGTAAACATCATGATGTTATTTTTCATTATTATCATCTTTGTCTCCTCTCCATTAAATTTTATGAGGTATTTTTAGCTATTTTCTTGTCCTTAGAAATCATTTTTTTGTTATAAGATATATTTAATTTATCTGCTGGTGGAGCAGTAGGCATTTGTTAAACATATTAAAGTTGGGCTAGTACCAGAACCTTAGGCATTATTTGCCATTTACATCTCCAAGTCCTACATCTCTCTCAACAAACTCTTCACTGGGGATTAGATGCAGCCATCAGTATGGGAAATATTAATATACCAAAGATTTCACATTTCAGAAGGCATGTTCCAATCTCTAGAATATTTCAATGTCCCAAATCTATATTCTGCTCCAAAGTTTTGGAAATTTGTCACTCTCTCTTTCACGTTATACGAACATGGCGGGGGGGGGGCATACTAGGGCTCCTAACATTTCAGAGACATTCTTCCAAAACAGTCCTGTCACTGTTATGTGTGGGGTGTGTGTGTGTACACACGACTGCACATGTTAATATAACTACTCACATTACTATTTTTCAAATGCTTGACTGAAAAGCCTATGAAGAGGTAAGGCTTCCAGAATGATAGTCTGAGGAACTTGGGGAAACCTCTTATTATTATAAATAATAATTTTGTATGTTCAGAGAGTATCATTCATAATAGCCAAAAAGTGAAAATTTGTGCAACTGATGAATGAATAAACAAAATATATCCACACAATGGATTATTTGACAATAAAAAGGAATGAAGTATTGATACATGCTACAACATGGATGGTAAGTGCAAGGATCAAGTCACAAAGGGCTATATATTGTATGACACCATTTATATAAATTGTCCCATATAAGCAAATCTATAGAGACAGAAGTAGATTAGTAGTTGTTTAGGACTGGGGTAGGAGTGAGAGTTTGTGGAAATGGGGAGTGAAAGCTAATGGGTACTGGTTTTCTTTTGGGGGTTATAAAAATACTAAAATTGATTGTGGTGATATATACACAACTTAGAAATATACTAAAACATTAAAATGTACACTTAAATGAAAAAATTGCATGGTATTTGAACTATGTATCAATAAAATTTAAAAACAGAAATATTATATTTTTACTTTATGACATGTATCTGCTTGAATTTCCCATATTTAGGATATATTACAGAATTTTTAGGCACAGTTTTAGAGTATAATCACTACACATTCAAATTTGTTTTTATACCACCCAAATAATAATCCCCTTCCTCATTTGCATTCTCAAATTTTACTTTGTTGTCTAGAATTTTAATTAAAATTGATATGTGAGCCACAGGCTACTTTTGTTTTCACTTAAACTGTTTTTCAGAACTCACTGTTGCATATCCCATATTGCTAAGTAGTTGTTTTGTCTTCCAATATCAGAAAACATGTAATTGATTATATCTGCTATTTATTTCTGAAATATGAACTTTAAGAGAATAGTTTAACACAGGTATACTTATTGTCCTAACACATCTTTCTTACTATATTTTTATATTTCTCTCCTACCTTCCCTCTTCTTCCCCTACCATCTTCTACTTTTACTCCTCCTCCTCCTCCTGCTACCCTTCCTCTTTTTCATCTTTGCCTCCTCCTTCTACAATTCCTGCAGGGTTTTTTTTTTTTTTTTTTTTTTGTGTGTGTGTGTGTGTGTGTTTTACATTTTTAAAAAATAAGGTAGTGGTTGGGGTGCCTGGGTGGCTCAGTCTGTTAAGCATCTGCCTTTGGCTCAGGTCATGATTTCAGGATCCTGGGATAGAGCCCCGAGTCAGGCTCCCTGCTCAGTGGGGAGTCTGCTTCTCCCTCTCCCTCTACTGCTCCCCCTGCCTGTGCTCTCTCTCTCCCTCTGTCAAATAAATAAATAAAATCTTAAAATAAAAAAATAAGGTATTTGTCAACAGAGATCCTTATTCTTGTTCAGTATTTTTTTTAACAATCCGGAAGCCATATACTGATTCATTACTTTTGTCCACTACACTTGAAGCCATCTATTCACACTTGAATCTCTACTTCTCTAAATCATTATTATTATTTTTTTTCTATTGCCTTCTATCCTGGTGAAATAAAAAAACTGACACAATAGTATACTTCTAGCCCCCTCCTGCATTGTTTCTGGTTGGTTAACTCTGTGATGGCTAAATTTCTACACACAGTTTCTCCTATTGATTCTCTTCCATTTATTTTTCTTATGGCAATTATTATTATAATAGTTTACATAGATTACCTAACACAAATATTTTGAATCTAATTTATTAGGATTCTTATTTAAACATAGTTCTGAGAGTCCATAATTTTTCTTCTCAGTATCTGTCATTTAACTAAATTTTGATTTTTCATTTGTTTTTATTCATTTCTTTATTGGCTTGTAAGCTCTGCTTTACATAGATTTTCAGGGAAGTCATTTTTGGTGGCACCCACTGATTTCAGTTCAGTGATGTTGCTGTTCCCTTTACAAATAAATAAAATATAGCATTTTAGATCTATCTCTCTTCTCATCCCTCTCATTCCCCCCTGTCGCCACCCCCTGATGAATTGCTTGGTAGATCACACTCTATTGAACTGTGGCTCTGATATTAATATGTTCACTGGAGCAACCTTACAGAATATTCCATTGAAAGAGAGTACTAAGAGTGGACAATTAAAGGTATAAGGTTAAAAACAAAAGCAAAAACAAATCTTAAAAACACAAAAAAACTAATTTCCTCAGAACAGACTTTTTCTTAGTATATGTCTGAAAGTTTGACTATTTCAATTAAGGCATTTATTTAATCCAAGAAATGTTTCATATGATAAAATTTTTATTACTTCTGTTCTAAATATTCTTGAATTAAATACAGTGATACTAAGTTTCTGTACTTTAGATCTGATCTTTCTCTTACAAATTTGTTTCTTCTCTAAACGCTTTAGATTTTTGCCATATTAATTTGCAATCTGATAGAGTGGCTTCTTGTACTAAGTATCACTGAAAATTTTTTGTAGTGTTAATTTTTCTATTCAGGGTTATTACTTAGGATGTAAATATATTATTGAATTCACAGACTCCTATATTATTTCATTCAGATCTACTTTATTCTACTTTTTTATGCAGGCCATATCTTCAATATCTATTATTTTTTAATTCACTGATTTCATCATGCAACAATATAAAATACAACATATATGCTACCTTAAATTATTTTTTTTTATACTAATATAAATTCTTAGAAGCACATTCTTTTACCTCTCAAGTGTTACCTTTCATTTTTCTATGTAGTAAATTATCTCAACAGTTCTCATTTAGTATTGCTTTCTGTTTGCCAATATTAACTGGGAAAGGCATAGCTATACTTGTAAGTAGATTCTCCTCTGTCCCTGCACTTTTACCTTCATAATAGTGTGCTAAAAAAACAAAAACTCAACTAAAACAATTTCTTTCTAATACTAATACTGAAGGCTGGTGGTTATAAAAACATATTGACAAGTTAGAGATCCAGAAGACTAAGAGAAAAAAGGATTTAGAACCTAGAGTAAACCCAGCCAGAAATATCTTTGCTCTATGTTTTCCTGGTACTTAGTTTATTGGCTACACTAGAAGTTCACTTTATATACTCATATATTTATTTAGTCTGATAAATAAATGAGTTTCTAATCTTCTTCCTAATTTTGCCAAAGTTTTATCATTTAAATGGGGAGATATTAAGGGATTATTAGTTAGTCACCTGACCATGAGTTTCACAGAATGCAATATATTGGTTTAAAAAGAATCAGTCTATTTTTAATATATTGTGTTTATATAAGAAGAGTAAATTGTGCCTATTATTTTTCCCCTATAAGGTTACTAGTATTCTGCCCATCAAAACAAATAAATGAAAATATATGATTCAATATTCACACACACACAATCACTTTTAAGAGAGATGCTTCATTCAACATCGCCCACAATAGCACTGCATAATTTATGACAAGTTTGCTCCAAAGATAATACTCTGATCCTCTCTCACTCATGAACAGCCCAAATATCAATAGATAAAATGAGTTATAAAAATATATACAGACTTTTGGTTTCATCTATGACAATAAAGAACTTGGAAGCAGTCATTTCAAATTGTTCAGAAAAAGCTGCACAAACTAAAATTCAGTAACTTTTCTTGGATGCATCAGAATACTGAGCTTACAGGATACACCATCCACGCAAAATCAGGTGACAAAGATGAATCTAGAGAGACTCAGCTGAGATCTACTTGGCTGGAGCAAAAGCCTATGATACCATAAAATGGCAGGAACATTTAAAAAGTAACTTTGATGAATTACTGAGTATTGATTAGTAGGAGAGCGAGAAACTTCTAGAATTTCTTGAAGACTGCAATCTTATGTCAGTCCCTAAACTTTCATGGACTTTATCTCCAGGAACTTCACTGGGTACTCATAATAAGAACTGTGGTGAGTCTGACCTCCTCATGTTGTTGGCAGGTATAAGAGATTAATCATTGTGAAATATGCCCAGAGGCTTTTCTGTAAGATAGGCTTACTCTCCAGGGAAAAGTCTTTTCCAAAGTCTTATCAAGAACTGTGGGGAAAGGGCATTCCTCCCACTCTAGCACTCTCTAGCTTTCTTATCTCAGATGGGGGGGCGGGGAGGGAGAGGTAATATGCAAGAAGATGAAGTTCACAGGCAAGAAATACAGGCCCACTAAAAGGCTGAAATTTAATTGGAAAATTATGGAATCCTCCATCTCCCTTACCCCATACTACTAAACCAACAGACCTCCAGTATAATAATAGTGGATTATTACCTGAAAGAGCTGAAAGACACAGACACAGCTGAAAGAAACTGTGTATGGAGGAGTACGCAGGGAAGCCCAGCAAGATGGAAGACAAAAACAGGACGCTAGAGGAATATGAAGCCTCTGACAACTCTACCACAGCAAACTTTTAACATAGCCTAACTCCTAGCCACATATTTAACTCAGTTACAATTATCAAAAATGGCATGCCTGAATTTCAACCAAAATTTATGAATGTCAAGAAAAAAACAGCTGAAGAGACAAAGCAAGCATCATGACCAGACACAGATAAAACACAGATTTTAGAATTATTAGGCCAGGAATTTCAAGTAACTTTGATTGATATGTTAATAGCTCTAATGGAAAAATAATGCAACCTACAAAAATAAGTCAGTAATATAATCAGAAAGATGGAACTATTATATAAAAATCAAAAGGTGATATTACAAATAAAAAACACTGTCAAAGACATATTTTTGATGTGCTCATTATTCAACTTAAAATGGCCAAAAAAAGAATAAGTGAGCTTGAAATTATGTTAACAGAAACTTTCCAACATGAAATTTAAAGAGGAAAAAGAATAAACACAAAACAAAACATCCAAGAATTGTGACACAATTACAAAGGTGTGACATATGCATAACTGGAATAACAGAAAAAAAAAAAGAATTAGAAATATTTGAGGTACTTTGACATAATAATGTCCAAAGATTTTCAGAATTTAATGATGTACACCAAACCATAGATCCAGAAAAATCAGAGAATACCAAGTACCAACACCACAACCTAGTTAGTCATATCATCATCTTATCATGCAGAATACCAAAGACAAAGGGAAAATCTTGGAAAAATACAGAGTATGTATATAGGTGGGTGGGGGCATTTTATCTGTATAGAAACAAGGAGAATAATTGCAGTGGACTTTTCATCAGAAACTAAGCAAGTAATAAGAGAATAAGAAAAATATGTAAAGTATTATAAGAAAATGCAACCAAACCAAAATTCCTTTTTTTAAAGATTTTATTTATTTGAGAGAAAGGGGGAGAATGAGCATGAGAAAGAGTGTGAGCGAGAGAGAGAGAGAGAGAAAGAGAGAGCACGCACCAGCGCGGGGAGAGGCAGAGGGAGAGGGAGAAGCAGAATCCCCGCTGAGCAGGGGGTCCGATGTGGGGCTTGATCCCAGGACTCCGGAGTCATGATCTGAGCTGAAGGCAGATGCTTAACTAACTGAGCTACTCAGGCACCCCCCAACCCAGAATTCTATATCCAAAGAAATTATCTCCAAAGTGAAGGAGAAATGATGACTTTCCCAGAAAAACGAAAACTAATATTTTTCATTGACAGGAAATTTGCCTTGCATGATAGGTTAAACATTTTTTTTTTTTTTTAGGCAGAACAAAAATTATATAGGTCAGAAACTGGTTTTACATAAAGAAAGGAAGTCTGTCAGAAAAGAAATAAGGTAAAATAAAGTATCAATGGTTATTTCTAATCTAAAATTAAAGTAATAATAGTAACAGTACATTGGGTGATAACAGCATTTAAGGGTGAAATAAATGATTGCTATGTCATGAGGGATAGGAGGAAGGAACTGGGAATGTTCTAAAATATCTCCACCACATATGAAGCAGCATAAAATTATTTGAGAATGAAATTTAATTAGTTCAATTGTTTATTGTAAACCTTAAGGAAAACACTATTTTGTTTAAGGAAGCATAGTTGGTATGCTAAGAAAAGAGATAATATAGAATCACATAAAATGTTCAATCAAAATCAGAGAGAAAAATCTCTGGAAAAACAGTTGCAAACATAGTTTACATTAACCTAAATGTAGCAATGATCATCTTATTTGCAAACTGACTATACCAATTAAAAGCCAGAGATTGTCAAAGTAGAAAAACAAAACAAAAACAAATAAAACCAAAACAAAAAACCAAGATCTGGCTATACATTGCCTATAAGAAACTCACTTTATAATATAAAGACATATAAAAGGTAAAGGGTTAGAGATATATCATGACACACTAATTTTGAAGAAAATTGTAAGTAGTTATATTAATTTCAGACAAAATCTTTATAACAAAGAAACTTATCAAGTATAAAGACAGACATTACATAATGTTCAATGGGTCAATTTTTCAAGAAGACATAACAATTGTTAATTTTTGTATATACCCAAGAGAGCATCAGAATACGTGATACAAAACTGACAAAACTGCACAGAGAAATAGACAAATCCACATATAGTTGAAAACTTTGAAGCGGGAAAAAAATCAATGAGATATAGTTGACCTGAATAGCACTAGCAATCATACCTGATCTGACACTTACAAGATTATACATCTAACAATAGAATTATTCTTTTGAAGATCACACAGAATATTCACCAAGATAGACCACATTCAGGTCCACAAACATGCCTTGGCAAGATAAAAAAAAAAAAAATCATACAAAGTATGAACTAGAAATCAATAATGGAAAGATAGCAGGAAAAAATCGAATATTTGGAAATTAACAACATATAATTAGTATATCACTTAATAAAGAAGTTTCAGGGGCACCTGGGTGGCTCAGTCAGTTAAGTGCCGGGCTCTTGATCTCAGCTCAGGTCTTGATCTCCATGTCATGACTTAAGCCCTGGCGCTGGGCTCCATGCTGGGCATGGAGTCTACTTAAAAATAAATAAATAAATAAAAATTAAAATTTTTTTTTAAAAGTTAAAAAAAATTACAAACTTTAAAATAGAGGTTTCAAAAGAAATTTAAAAATATTTTGAATGGAGTGAAAATAAAAAAATCCTATTTTCTTTTTTATGAAAATACAAAGGACCCAGGACAGTCAATATAACATGGAAGAGTAACAAAGTTGAAGAACTCAAACTACCTTTCTATAAAGCTACACTTATTATAAAACTATGTTAATCAAGACAGTGTGATACTGGTAAAAGATAAGACACAAAGTATAGTCTTTCCAACAAATGGTACTGGAACAATTAAGTGTCCACATGCAAAACAAACAAAATCATAATTCAAAGAACGCTTAAGATTTAAAAGATCTAAACAATATCTCAAAAATGAAGTTATAAAAATGGCAAACATCATAAGAATAAATATTTGTCATAATGGAATTTATAATTAAAACAACAATCACCGCATAACCATTAGGGATGTCTATAATGTGAAGAAAAAGAAAGAGGAGGGGGAGGAGAGGGAAGACAAAGAGGAGGAAAAGAAGGAGGTAAAGAAAGAAGGCAACAGTGTCAACTGTCAATTTTTGTCAGGGATATGGGCAACAGGAATTCTCATTCATTAATAATGGGAATGCAAAATGATAGCCACTTTGGAAGGCAGTACAGTAGTTTCTTACCAAATTCTACATAGTCTTACTTTGCCATTCAACAACCACATACTGAATTGATTTCAAAAGTTATGCCTATGCAAAACCCTGTATATAAATGTTTATAGAATCTTTATTTATAAGGTCAAAAACTGGTAACAACCACAGTGTCTTTCAATATGTGAATGGATATACAAGCTGTAACACATCCATGGAATATTGTTCAGTGATAAAAAAAAAAAACAACCAAGATATCAAGCCATAAAAGAATATGAAGGAATCTTAAGTGCATATGTTAATGACAGGAAAGTATGCACTGTGTGAATGGAGGTTTGGGTCCTTGGATTCCCCAGGAAAAGAGTTACATGGGGATCTTTGCTCCAGTAAAGACAACCAGAAGGAAAGTCACAACCACAAAGCAGTTCATTAAAGTGAGAGTATACTCTCAAGGTGGAAGAGCAGGCAGGTTCCATGAGGTGGAATGGTCTCTAGGTTGTTTTGGGATTGGGTCTCTCTGGGCTGGGAGGAGCTATGATGTATGGCAGGGTGGTCTCTAACAGTGGCTTTTTCCAATCATTTGGGGAATTCCTCCCACAGGTTGGGAAGGGTAGTTTTTGACCCTACAAATTTGCACCAGAACTGTCATGGCAGCCTTTCTCTATTGGGGGAGGGGGCTGTCCCACAATACAAATGCATTATAATGAGTCTAGAGGTTACCCTGGGGCAGAGGTAGAAGAGGAGAGTTCATGCTCCTTACCTGTGGCTCTTGATCTGTTAGCCCCAAAGGTCTCGGAAGCCACAGGTCCAGATGTTGTGCTGCAGGGCTTTTAATGTGTTGTTTATTTATCATGGTCTATGCCTCCAGCTCATGTTTCTATCATTCCCCTTCAAGGACTTGGGACTCTGCCTCAGGCTATTCCTTCCACTGCTCATGTCTAGCTTCTACATAATACATATTGCAAAGTGAAAGAAGCCCATCTCAAAAAGCTACATACTATGTTATTCCAAATATATGACATTCTGAAAAAGCTTAAAACTAGTAAAAATATCAGTGGTTGCCAAAAGTTCAGGAATTTGTGAGAAGTTTGAATACAAGAGACATGGGATTTTTCAATACTGAAACTATTTTGTAGGGGCTGTAAGTAGAAAACATTATTAAACTTTTGTCAAAATCCACAGAATTTACAGCACATATAGGAAAATAACATAAAACAATTAAAAAACTACTTCGGAGATTATGGGGTCACAGTATGAAATGCAGAATGTGGCAAAAGAATTTCAGTTTATTACAAATGTATGAAAGAAACTCCCTGAAGGAAATGGGAGGATAAGATACTGACCTAAGAAATTGTGGAAATGAGTAATATCAATAAGATTAAAGACCAAAGTTGCTTTGCAGAGGCACTAATGATAGAGTTGTTTCCTGTATGGACATAGGTTAACAATTCTGATACTACTATATACTATATACTACTGCTTAAAGATCTCACTATGCAAGTGAAGGGTTACAGACCAGTAAAGGGAGTCATGTAGTAATGGATTAGAGTTGGAAACATTACTACAGACTCCTCCTTAACTTAATATATATAGGGGTGCCTGGGTGGCTCAGTGGGTTGGCCATCTGACTCTTGGTTTCGGCTCAGATGGTGATCTTGGGGTCATGGGATCAAGCCCCGCACTGTGCTCTGTGCTGGGTGTGGAACCTGCTTGGGATTCTCACTCTCCCTCTCCTTCTGCCCCTCCCCCACCACTTGCTCGTGCTCTCTCTACAAATAAATACAGAAAATATTTAAAAAATAATAATATATAGAGATGGTTACATATAGAAATGTATATATGTATGTTTGTGTGTGTGCGCATATACACAAACACACACATACAAACTCCCTTGCCTAGAAGTAACATTATAGTGGCAATGCAAACACATAGCACACACAAATCTTGGTTTTTCTTTTTTTTTTTTTTTTTCAGTAAAAGGACCAGAGTTTGGGGCGCCTGGGTGGCTCAGTTGGTTAAGCATCTGCCTTCAGCTCAGGTCATGATTCTGTGGTTCTGGGATCAAGCCCTGCGTCAGGCTCCCTGCTCAGCAGGGAGTCTGATTCTCCCTCTCCCTGTGTGTGCTCTCTCTCAAATAAATAAAATGAGAGAAAGAAGAAAGAAAAGAAAGAAAGAAAGAAAGGAAGGAAGGAAGGAAGGAAGGAAGGAAGGAAGGAAGGAAGGAAAGAAAAGAAAAGAAAAGAAAAGAAAGGAAGAAAGGGAGGAAGGGAGGAAGAAAGGAAGGAAAGGAAGGAAGGAAGGAAAGAAAGAGAAAGAAAGAAAGAAAGGGAGGGAGGGAGGAAGGAAGGGAGGGAGGGAGGAAGGAAGGAAGGAAGGAAGGAAGGAAGGAAGGAAGGAAGGAGGAAGGAAAGAAGAAGGGGGAAGGGAAGGAAGAAAGAGTTCCTTAGAGAAATGGTTAACTCTAGGACGGGGCAGAAAATATACAAGATGAACGTATATGGCACACCTTGTTGTGTCAGAAAGTAAGAAAATGCTCAAAACAGAATAAAAAACTCAAGAGAGTATGTCAAAAGGTTACAGGAGCCAAATGAAAGAGTTCCAATAGCCAAAACTGTAATAATTTAAAAAACAAAATACATAAATATTGGACAATAATCCAAAGCATAAATAAATGAGTACATGCTAATATAAAAACTTGAATAAACAAATAAATGGGAGAAACAGATAAATCTCCCACAGAAGAATTCCAAATAATTTATGTAGATACTTTGCCCTCAAGGAAATAAACACAATTTTCCACTCTTTCAGTGTGGGCCAACTGCATATAATGAATTTCTTCCAAAGGATACATTATGGAAAAGAGAAACAAAAACAACAACAACAACAAAACAGTAGCTTTATAGTGGAGAGACCTGAAAAGTACTATCTCAAGTTCTACGATCAATATTTACATCACTAGTGATAAAATATTAATACTATTACCCTTGATAGGATGTGAGAGTGTCTATTTACCTTTGTGGTCTTCTGCCAAATACATATTATCCCACTCTTATCATGAGAGAAAACATAGAAAAATATCAGTACAATGCTTTGTCTACAAAATATCTGACCCGACCTCCTAAAACATCATTAAGGTCATCAAAAACAAGGAAAGTCTAAGAAACTATCATAGCCATGAGGATCCCAAGAATGTTGACATGACTACTAAATGCAGTGTGATAATCTGTAATGAATCCTCAAACCAAGAAAGGACATTAAGGAAAAAAACAGGTCTGAAAGAGTGTAACTTTAATAATAATGTATCAACATCAGTTAATTAGTTGTGACAAATACTAAGGTAAGGTATTAATCATAGAAATCAGGCATTGGACATATGGGAATAAGTCTGTAAATCTAAAATTATTCTTTTTTTAAAATTATGTTAATCCCCATACATTACATCATTAGTTTTTGATGTAGTGTTCCATGATTCATTGTTTGCATGTAACACCCAGTGCTCCATTCAGTACGTGCCCTCTTTAATACCCATCACCAGGCTAAACCATGAGAGACTATGGACTCTGAGAAACAAACTGAGGGTTCTAAAATTATTCTATAACAAAATATTTACTAACAAACTATATATAACCACATAACAAACAGAAGGCAAGTGAAAAATATTCTAAGCGTGTGGCTTTATTTATTAGATGAATAAATGCAATGTGATTTGAAGATTATTTACTCAGTAAAATTAGAGTCAAGACAGGTATAACTTTTAGACCTCCTAACTCTCATTTGTCCCATAAGCAAGAAGGCATTCCTTTTTAGAAACCTCTCATTATTCTAAGAGTTTGAGCTGTAGAATAAATGTAGGGCACACAACTGGATTGACCCATAAACCAGAGGCATTTTGCCCAGGAAACTCTGTGGAGCAAGTTTCATGAAGAAGATACAGAGAGAGAAGCAGCACTCTAATCCTATTTCTTCAAGGGCTACATTTTCCATTTAGTTCATCTCTAAGGCAGATTTGAACTCTTTAATGAAATTCATTAGAAAATGTTTGCTCAGCTGTGCAGGTTGATCCAAAGTTACAACTGTACCTCAGAGCACAGTTTTTGATTTATGAAAAAAAAAAAAGGTATTGAAAGCATTTTTTTTGATGGAATCAAATTGTAAGCTATGGCATTTTAACATTGCCATGTGAATTTCAGTTTCTAGAGTTTAAGATCAATAAAGTCAATGATATTATTTGGGGAAAAAGATTTGATGTTATTTCATTTATTGGATGTTATTAAATAAGATGTTTTGAAATTTTAAGTGAAATGGAGTTAATTTTATTTGAACTTTTAAAAATCAAATGCAGTAACACCACGTGAATGTTATTTTCATCTAAATAGCTACATGCAAATTATAAGATAATCTAAGTTATCAAAAAACAGGACTCATTCAGTGAAGGGAGCCTGACCATTTTTTAATCTAAATTGTCAGCCATACTGGTAGGGTTAGACATTTTGAGTTTACCTGCATTTATCACAAATTTTGCCAAAATTTAAATAATTATTCCTAGTTTGCATAAGATGTCAAAATCCTTCAAGGTAAATTTTATTTATTTTTATTTTTATTTATTTTTTTTTAATTTTATTTTATTATGTTATGCTAGTCACCATATAATACATCATTAGTTTTTGATGTACTGATCCATGATTCATTGTTTGAGTATAACACCCAATGCTCCATGCAGTATGCGCCCTACTTAATACCCATCACCAGGCTAACCCATCCCCCCACCTCTTCCCTCTAAAACCCTCAGTTTGTTTCTCAGAGTCCACAGTCTCTCATGGTTCATCTCTCCCTCCGATTTCCTCCCCTTCATTTTTCCCTTCCTTCTCCTAATGTCCTCCATGCTATTCCTTATGTTCCACAGATAAGTGAAACCATATGATAATTGACTTTCTCTGCTTGACTTATTTCACTTAGCATAATCTCGTCCAGTCCCATCCATGTTGATGTAAAAGTTGGGTAGTCATCCTTTCTGATGGCTGAGTAATAGTCCATTGTATATATGGACCACATCTTCTTTATCCATTCATCTGTTGAAGGGTATCTCGGCTCTTTCCACAGTTTGGCTATTGTGGACATTGCTGCTATGAACATTGGGGTGCATATGGCCCTTCTTTTCCTACATCTGTGTCTTTGGGGTAAATACCCAGTAGTGCAATTGTTGGGTCATAGGGTAGTTCTATTTTTAATTTTCTGAGGCACCTCCACACTGTTTTCCAAAGTGGCTGTACCAACTTGCATTCCCACCAACAGTGTAAGAGGGTTCCCCTTTCTCCACAACCTCTCCAACATTTCTTGTTTCTTGCCTCATCAATTTTTGCCATTCTAACTGGTGTAAGGTGGTATCTCAATGTGGTTTTGATTTGAATTTCCCTGATGGCTAATGATGATGAACATTTTTCATGTGTCTGTTAGCCATTTGTATGTCTTCTTCAGAGAAGTCTCTGTTCATGTCTTCTGCCCATTTTTCGACTTATTTGTTTTTTTGAGTGTTGAGTTTGGGAAGTTCTTTATAGATCTTGGATACCAGCCCTTTATCTGTAGTGTCATTTGCAAATATCTTCTCCCATTCTGTGGGTTGCCTCTTTGTTTTGTTGACTGTTTCCTTTGCTGTGCAGAAGCTTTTTATCTTGATGAAGTCCCAAAGGTTCATTTTTGCTTTTGTTTCACTAGCCTTTGGAAATGTACCTTGAAAGAAGTTGCTGTTGCCGATGTCGAAGAGGTTACTGCCTATGCTCTCTTCTAGGATTTTGATGGATTCCTGTCTCACATTGAGGTCTTTCATCCATTTTGAGTTTATCTTTGTGTATGGTATTAGAGAATGGTTGAGTTTCATTCTTCTGCATGTGACTGTCCAATTTTCCCAGCACCATTTATTGAAGAGACTGTCTTTTTTCCATTGCGTCTTTTTTCCTGCTTTGTCAAAGATTATTTGACCATAGAGTTGAGGGTCCATATCTGGGCTCTCTATTCTGTTCCATTGGTCTATATTTCTGTTTTTGTGCCAGTACCATGCTGTCTTGGTGATCATTGCTTTGTAATATAGCTTGAAATCAGGCAATGTGATGCCTCCAGCTTTTTCTTTTTCAACATTTCCTTGGCAATTCGGGGTCTTTTCTGATTCCATACAAATTTTAGGAATTTTTTTTCCAGCACTTTGAAAAATGTCATTGGAATTTTGATCAGGATGGCATTGAAGGTACAGATTGCTCTGGATAGCATATACATTTTAACAATGTTTATTCTTCTGATCCATGAGCATGGAATGTTTTTCCATCTTTTTGCGTGTTCTTCAATTTTTTCATGAGTGTTCTGTAGTTCCTAGAGTATAGATCCTTTACTTCTTTGGTTAGGTTTATTCTGAGGTATCTTATGGTTTTTGGTGCTATTGTAAATGGAATCATTTCTCTAATTTCTCTTTCTACAGATGCATGGTTAGTGTATAAGAAAGCAAATGATTTCTGTGCATTGATTTTGTATCCTGCCACATTACTGAATTACTGTATGAGTTCTAGTAATTTCAAAGTAAATTTTAGATAATAACCACCACAGAAAATATGTTAAAATATTCTTAAAAACAAACAAGGTATCATTTGCCCCCAAATTTTATCTACTCCTTTCCTTCACAGTTCACATTAGCTAAACTTAAATCTTTATTCGTATGTCTGCTTATAAGTTTATGCTTGTGTAACTTTCTTGCCCAGGGTGATCTTTTGTCTTCTCTACAAATATGGTAAGGGGAGGAGCAGTAATAATTTAATAGGTTCAGTATGATGATTAGATGAGATATTTTATATTAAATATTTATATAAGGGATGGCATGTAGAATTCCTCAGTAATATTAGTTAGGAGAAGGAAGAAAAACAAAAGGAACTTAAGAAACACACATTTGACTGGGCATCTATTTTGACCTAAGCACTGTCCTAAGTGATAGGACCAGAAGACATGTAAGACATAGATTCTACTTTTACAGAAGGCTACAGTCCAGTGGAGAAGAAAGAAATGCAAACCAAAAATGACAAGAAAACATAATAGGCCCTATAGTAGCTAGAGGAAAAGAACAAGTCCCTGCTTGGGAATACAAGGGAAATAAATTGAATAATTTCAATGCTTTGTCAATTTCTATTGATATCAAGTTGAAGCCTTAGTCTTGCTTCAATTTTTAGATCACTCTCCATTAGACACAGGAATTGTAGAATCTACCTTAATAATTCATTTTCAACAAAACAATTATTTGTATCTCTTTCTCCTTCTAGGCCTATCTGATCTCCTTGATTCACAGTCTAATTGGAGCCCTGGACCATAAATACTTATAGATGATAGTTGGTCACACTGCTTATAATTCCAAGCACAGTATCCTTTTAACTCTTTTCTACTTTTCTCAAACAAAATTTTAAGTTTTCACTTCCTCATCTTGAAAGATGAGAAAATAGAATGTTTCATGAAAATCAAATGTAACACCAAAGGTAGTGTACCTCAGAAATAGCAATCAACATAAGACAAAATAGAAAGTGGAACATATTGTTGGAATTCACATATTATATATAATAAGAATACAAAATTCAACTTAGACCTTTCAGTATATCATGCATATTCTAATTCTGAATTCTACAGTTACTTAATGTTCAAAATTATTTTATGATAAAAATGTGTATGTAATATTCTTAGAAAATATAAGATATAAAAAAGAAAAAAATTAACCATAATATGACCATCCATTGAAAATACCATTAAAGTATTTTACAGTAACTTTAAATTGTTTCTATAATTATATAGTGTTTGCAACACATGCACTCTTATGATCATAACATATTTTCTTAAATATTATTCAAAAACATTCATTAAGCCTACATAAAATTTCATTTCACTGGCATAGAAATTAGCCACTCCACTTTTTAAGTAATTTGGTAATTTTTGCAATTATAAATTATGATACAGTAAATTTCATTATATATAAATAATTTCCACCATTCTGATTTTTTCCTTGCTCAGATTCTACATGTTATAAAAAATACACGATCGGTGCAATTGCTGGGTCATAGGGTAGCTCTTTACCCCAAAGACACAGATGTAGTGAAAAGAAGGGCCATATGCACCCCAATGTTCATAGCAGCAATGTCCACAATAGCCAAACTGTGGAAAGAGCCGAGATACCCTTCAACAGATGAATGGATAAAGAAGATGTGGTCCATATATACAATGGACTATTACTCAGCCATCAGAAAGGATGACTACCCAACTTTTACATCAACATGAAAGGGACTGGAGGAGATTATGCTAAGTGAAATAAGTCAAGCAGAGAAAGTCAATTATCATATGGTTTCACTTATCTGTGGAACATAAGGAATAGCATGGAGGACATTAGGAGAAGGAAGGGAAAAATAAAGAGGGGGGAAATCGGAGGGAGAGATGAACCATTAGAGACTATGGACTCTGAGAAACAAACTGAGGGTTTTAGAGGGAAGGGGTGGGGGGATGGGTTAGCCTGGTGATGGGTATTAAGGAGGGCACTGTTTGGGTGTTACACTCAAACAATGAATCGTGGATCACTACATCAAAAACTAATGATGTATTGTATGGTGACTTACATAACATAATAAAATTAAAAAAATACACCATCAAATAATGTAGTAATTTTGAGGTTCTCAATACAACTTAAGATCCTTCCAACAATGTAGGAGAATATCAATTTCACCATATAGAATCAGCATTTAATATTAGTTTCTTTCTAAATATCTACACATTTGGTAAGCAAAAAAATAAAAGTCACTGCTATTTTCATTGCTTACCTTTCTTTTTTGTATTTCAGTTGAACTCTTCATAATTTATTACTGATAATTTCTATTTCTTCTGTGAATAATCTATGTTATTTTCCTCATTGAAGAGTACTTTCTTATTCATTTTTTATTATCCTATGTGTATTAAGAATTTGGAAGTTTTGTTATATTATCTATATTTTTCCTAATTCTTTGTCCTTTACTTACCTTTTTTTCCCACCTGAACCTAGAGAAGGATTTATTTTCTAGGTGTTCTGACCTATTAAGCTTTTGATTTTTCATTTCCCTTCTTTTTCTTAGAAGTGTTCTAAATATTCAAAAACATCCAGAAATGTTTGCTCCAGGCTTGATATTAAAATATTTAGTCCAAAACTCAACAGGAGATCGAAGAAAAGAATAGCAACAACTCTCTCATCAGAAAAGCGACCACTTTCTGGAAGGTAGGACGTGCGGAGAAGTGAATCCGAGGCGATATTCGGGAGGATAGAGGGCAGGGGAGGGGCCTCTGTAGGCCGCTTCTGGCAAGTGATAGAACCACGGAGCACAAAATCGGAACTTTTAAAAGTCTGCTCCGCTGAGGGACGTCACTCTGGTGGCTAAGCGGGGGGTGGAGCCCTCCGGGACAGTGTGGTCTCAGGACCCTCGGGGTCACAGAAAGACCGGGGGTGCCTGAGTGTGGCAGAGCTCCGAGGTAACGGAGCAGGGAAGCCAACTGCAGAGGGAGAGCCCAGGCGCGGGCTCTCAGCTCGGGGTTGCCATAAACAGTGATCCACAGCACAGTCGGGCCACTGCTCCTCCAGCAGGGACCCAACAAGCGGCAGATCTGGGGAGACTCACCTTCCTCCCCCGGGAGGAGCCGCGCGGAGTGCACCGCAGGGATCTGCTGGGTTTGGAGGCTCCACCCGGGGTCGGGTGCCAGAGAGAGAAACGCACGGTCACAGGCCAGGTGAGCACGGAGTGCGGCCGCACACCGGGGAGATGGGAGTGACTGACGGCATTTCTCTGGGGGCTCACTGAGGAGCGGGGCCCCGAGTTCTTGGCTCCTCCGGGGCGGAGATTGGGAGGCCGCCATTTTCACTTCCGCCTCCAAAGCTGTACGGAAAGCTCGCAGGGAACAAAAGCTCCGGAGAACAAACCCGAACAGATTACTTAGCTGGGAAGGGGCAAGGGCGGGGCAATTCCTCCTCCAGCAGAGACATTTGGAAACCATGGCAACAGGCCCCTCCCCAGAAAATCAGCGAGAACAGCCAGCCAAGACCAAGTTTACCAATCAATGAGAACAGCAGAACTCCAGCGCTAGGGGAATACTGCACATAGAATTCAAGGCTTTTTTACCATGATTCTTTAGTCTTTCAAAGTTAATTTTTTTAAACTTTTTTTTTTTTGAGTTTTTCTTTTTCCCTTTTTCAACCAACATCTTATCAATCCCTTTTGTAAAAAAACATTTTTATTTTTCATTTTTAGAGTCATATTCTATCCCTTCATAGTAGTTACCCGTATTTTTGGCATATATATATATAAGTTGTTCTCTCTTTAAAATTTTGAGATAGTTTCTTCTAAAAGATTAAAATATACCCTAAATCTCCAGTATATGGTGTTTTCTATTCCCCTGCCTGATCACATTGTCTCCCTTTTTTTTTCTTCTTTTTTAATCCTCTTCTTTCTTTTTTCAAACAACTTCTTATCAATTCCTTTTATAAATTTTTTTATAATTTCCATCATTACAGTCATATTCCATCCCTTCATCATATCAACCCTTATTTTTGTACATATATAAGTTTTTCTTTCTTTAAAATTTTGGGAGGCACTTTCATCTAAAAGACCAAAATACACCCCAAATCTAGTGTGTGGCACTGATCTATATACCAGCCTGATCATATTTGATCACATTCTGGTTTTGCTGTTGTTGTTGTTGTTGTTTTGTTTTGTTTTTGATGGTTTTTATCTTTTTCTTTTTCTTTTTTTTCTTTTTCTTTTTTCTCTCTTTCCATTTCTTTTTCCACTGCTTCAGGTCTTTTCTGATTTGTTTAGAGTATATTTTCTGGGGACATTGTTACTCTGCTAGCATTTTGTTCTCGCATTAATCTATGCTCCTCTGCACAAAATGACAAGACGGAAAAAATCACCTCAACAAAAAGAACAAGAGGTAGTACCGACTGCCAGGGACCTACTCAATATGGACATTAGTACGATCTCAGATCTAGAGTTCAGAATCATCACTTTAAAGATACTAGCTGGGCTTGAAAAAAATATGGACATTATTAGAGAAACCCTTTCTGGAGAAGTAAAAGAACTAAAATCCAACCAAGTAGAAATCAAAAAGGCTATTAATGAGGTGCAATAAAAAATGGGGGCGCTAACTGCTATATTAATGAGGCAGAAGAGAGAATCAGTAATATAGAAGATGAAATGATGGAAAATAAAGAAGCTGAGAGAAAGAGAGATAAACAACTACTGGATCACGAGGGCAGAATTTGAGAGATAAGCAATACCATAAGACGAAAAAACATTAGAATAATTGGGATCCCAGAAGAAGAAGAGACAGAGGGGCAGAAGGTATAATGGAGCAAATTATAGCAGAGAACTTCCCTAATTTGGGGAAGGAAACAGGCATCAAAATCCAGGAAGCACAGAGAACCCCTCTCAAAATCAATAAAAATAGGTCAACACCCCGACATCTAATAGTAAAACTTACGAGTCTCATAGACAAAGAGAAAATCCTGAAAGCAGCTCGGGAGAAGAGATATGTAACCTACAATGGTAGAAACATTAGATTGGCAACAGACCTATCCACAGAGATCTGGCAGGCCAGAAAAGACTGGCAGGATATATTCAGAGCACTAAATGTGAAAAATATGCAGCCAAGAATACTATATCCAGCTAGGTTGTCATTGAAAATTGAAGGAGAGATAAAAAGCTTCCAGGACAAACAAAAACTAAAGGAATTTGCAAACACAAAACCAGCCCTACAGGAAATCTTGAAAGGGGTCCTTTAAGCAAAGAGAGAGCCTAAAAGCAACATAGACCAGAAAGGAACACAGACAATATACGGTAACAGTCTCCTTAGAGGCCATACAATGGCACTAAATTCCTATCTTTCAATAGTTACCCTGAATGTAAATGGGCTCAATGCCCCAATCAAAAGACACAGGCTATCAGATTGGATTAAAAAACAAGACCCATCGATATGCTGTCTGCAAGAGACTCATTTTCGACCCAAAGACAGCCCCAGATTGAAAGTGAGGGGGTGGAAAACCATTTACCATGCTAATGGACACCAAAAGAAAGCTGGGGTGGCAATCCTTATATCAGACAAATTAGATTTTAAACCAAAGACTGTAAGAAGAGATGAGGAAGGACACTATATCCTACTTAAAGGATCTATCCAACAAGAAGATCTAACAATTGTAAATATCTATGCCCCTAACATGGGAGCAGCCAATTATATAAGCCAATTAATAACAAAAGCAAAGAAACACATCGACAACAATACAATAATAGTGGGGGACTTTAACACCCCCCTCACTGAAATGGACAGATCGTCTAAGCAAAAGATCAACAAGGAAATAAAGACTGTAAATGACACACTGGACCAAATGGACTTCACAGACATATTCAGAACATTCCACCCCAAAGCAACGGAATACACATTCTTCTCTAGTGCCCATGGAACATTCTCCAGAATAGATCACATCCTAGGTCATAAATCAGGTCTCAACTGGTACCAGAAGATTGGAATCATTCCCTGCCTATTTTCAGACCACAATGCTTTGAAAATAGAACTCAATCACAAGAGGAAAGTCGGAAAGAACTCAAATACAAATAGGAGGCTAAAGAGCATCCTACTGAAGAATGAATGGGTCAACCAGGAAATTAAAGAAGAATTAAAAAAATACATGGAAACCAATGAAAATGAAAACACAACTATTCAAAATCTTTGGGATGCAGCAAAGGCAGTCCTAAGAGGAAAGTATATAGCAATACAACCCTTTCTCACGAAACAAGAAAGGTCTCAAGTACACAACCTAACCCTCCACCTAAAGGAGCTGGAGAATAAACAGCAAATAAAGCCTAAACCCAGCAGGAGAAGAGAAATAATAAAGATCAGAGCAGATATCAATGAAATAGAAACTAAAAGAACAGTAGAACAGATCAACGAAACTAGGAGCTGGTTCTTTGAAAGAATTGAAAAGATTGATAAACCCCTGGCCAGACTTATCAAAAAGAGAAGAGAAATGACCCAAATCAACAAAATCATGAATGAAAGAGGAGAGATCACAACCAACATCAAAGAAATACCAACAATTCTAAGAACATATTATGAGCAACTCTATGCCAGCAAATTAGATAACCTGGAAGAAATGGATGCATTCCTAGAGATGTATCAACTACCAAAACTGAACCAGGAAGAAATAGAAAACCTGAACAGACCTATAACCACTAAGGAAATTGAAGCAGTCATCAAAAATCTCCCAACAAACAAAAGCCCAGGGCCAGATGGCTTCCCAGGGGAATTCTACCAAACATTTCAAGAAGAATTAATACCTATTCTTCTGAAACTGTTCCAAAAAGTAGAAATGGAAGGAAAACTTCCAAACTCATTTTATGAGGCCAGCATTACCTTGATCCCCAAACCAGACAAAGACCCCATCAAAAAGAATTACAGACCAATATCCCTGATGAACATTGATGCAAAAATCTTCACCAAAATACTAGCCAATAGGATCCAACAGTACATTAAAAGGATTATTCACCACGACCAAGTGGGATTTATACCTGGGCTGCAAGGTTGGTTCAACATCCGCAAATCAATCAATGTGATACAATACATTAACAAAAGAAAGAACAAGAATTATATGATCCTCTCAACAGATGCAGAAAAAGGTTTTGACAAAGTACAGCATCCTTTCTTGATCAAAACTCTTCAGAGTATAGGCATAGAGGGTACATACCTCAATCATAAAAGCCATCTATGAAAAACCTACAGTGAATATCATTCTCAATGGGGAAAAACTGAGAGCTTTCACCCCAAGGTCAGGAACGCGGCAGGGATGTCCACTATCACCACTGCTATTCAACATAGTGTTGGAAGTCCTAGCCACAGCAATCAGACAACAAAAAGAAATAAAAGGCATCCAAATTGGCAAAGAAGAAGTCGAACTCTCACTCTTTGCAGATGATATGATACTTTATGTGGAAAACCCCAAAGACTCCACCCCAAAACTGCTAGAACTCCTACAGGAATTCAGTAAAGTGGCAGGATATAAAATCAATGCACAGAAGTCAGTGGCATTCCTATACACCAAGAACAAGACAGAAGAAAGAGAAATTAAGGAGTCGATCCCATTTACAATTGCACCCAAAACCATAAGATGCCTAGGAATAAATTTAACCAAAGAGACAAAGGATCTGTACTCAGAAAACTATAAAATACTCATGAAAGAAACTGAGGCAGACACAAAGAAATGGAAAAACGTTCCATGCTCATGGATTGGAAGAACAAATATTGTGAAGATGTCAATGCTACCTAGAGCAATCTACACATTCAATGCAATCCCCATCAAAATACCATCCACTTTTTTCAAAGAAATGGAACAAATCACCCTAAAATTTGTATGGAACCAGAAAAGACCCCGCATAGCCAGAGGAATGTTGAAAAAGAAAAGCCAAGCTGGCGGCATCACAATTCCAGACTTTCAGCTCTATTACAAAGCTGTCATCATCAAGACAGCATGGTACTGGCAGAAAAACAGACACATAGATCAATGGAACAGAATAGAGAGCCCAGAAATGGACCCTAAACTCTATGGTCAACTCATCTTTGACAAAGCAGGATAGAATGTCCAATGGAACAAAGACAGTCTCTTCAACAAATGGTGTTGGGAAAATTGGATAGCCCCATGCAGAAGAATGAAACTGGACCATTTCCTTACACCACATACAAAAATAGACTCCAAATCGTTGAAAGACCTCAATGTGAGACAGGAGTCCATCAAAATCCTAAAGGAGAACACAGGCAGCAACCTCTTTGACCTCAGCCGAAGCAACTTCTTCCTAGAAACATCGCCAAAGGCAAGGGAAGCAAGGGCAAAAATGAACTATTGGGACTTCATCAAGATAAAAAGCTTTTGCAAAACAAAGGAAACAGTCAACAAAACCAAAAGACAACTGACAAAATGGGAGAAGGTATTTGCAAATGACATATCCGATAAAGGGCTAGTATCCAATATCTATAAAGAACTCATCAAACTCAACACCCAAAGAACAAAGAATCCAATGAAGAAATGGGCAGAAGACATGAACAGATATTTTTCCAAAGAAGACATCCAAATGGCCAACAGACACATGAAAAAGTGCTCAATATCGCTCGGCATCAGGGAAATCCAAATCAAATCCTCAATGAGATACCACCTCACACCAGTCAGAATGGCTAAAATTAACAAGTCAGGAAACGACAGATGTTGGCGGGGATGTGGAGAAAGGGGAACCCTGCTACACTGTTGGTGGGAATGCAAGCTGGTGCAGCCACTCTGGAAAACAGTATGGAGGTTCCTCAAAAAGTTGAAAATAGAGCTACCCTATGATCCAGCAATTGCACTACTGGGTATTTACCCCAAAGATACAAAAGTAGGGATCAGAAAGGGTACGTGCACCCCCATGTTTATAGCAGCAATGTCCACAATAGCCAAACTGTGGAAAGAGCCAAGATGTCCATCGACAGATGAATTGATAAAGAAGAGGTGGTATATATATACAATGGAATATTATGCAGCCATCAAAAGGAATGAGATCTTGCCATTTGCAATGACGTGGATGGAACTGGAGGGTATTATGTTGAGTGAAATAAGTCAAACAGAGAAAGACATGTATCATATGATCTCACTGATACAAGGAATTGTTAATTGCAGGAAACAAACTGAGGGTTGCTGGAGTGGGGGGTGGGGTGGGAGGGATGGGGTGGCTGGGTGATAGACACTGGGGAGGGTATGTGCTCTGGTAAGCGCTGTGAATTGTGCAAGACTGTTGAATCTCAGATCTGTACCTCTGAAACAAATAATGCAATATATGTTAAGAAAAAAAAAAAGAAGAAGGTAGCGGGAGGGGAAGAATGAAGCGGGGAAATCGGAGGGGTAGACGAACCATGAGAGACGATGGACTCTGAAAAACAAACTGAGGGTTCTAGAGGGGAGGGGGGTCGGAGGATGGGTTAGCCTGGTGGTGGGTATTGAGGAGGGCACATTCTGCATGGAGCACTGGGTGTTATGCACAAACAATGAATCATGGAACACTTCATCTAAAACTAATGATGTAATGTATGGGGATTAACATAAGAATAAAAAAAAATTTAGTCCAATTGTAATTTGTGTTGGTATGTGATATAAAGTAGAGGTCTACTTGATTTTTCCCCCTAAATGCTAGTGTTACACACTAGGTGTTTGCAATCTCAGAATGGATGTAGAGAGAAAGAAACTAGTAAAGAGCTAGAGCCAGACTGGCTCAGAAAATTGTTACCATACTTCAGAGAGATGGCTTGCTACTTTTCTTGTCATTGCAGACTTTATAACCTACAGTTCTACCTACATATTGGGAATTCGAATTTCTATATTTATTTGAAGCTACCTCTCAAATACTGTTTCAGAATATGTGGCATATATTTTTAGTTCAAGGATATCCTTCTTTATTACTGCCAAAAGTGTGATTAGTAGAAATGGGCCTACACTTTCTTAAGCTGTGGTAAAATACACATATTTATCATCTTAACCAATTTTTTAAAGATTTTATTTATTTATTTGACAGAGAGAGAGAGTACAAGCAGGGGAAGCAGCAGGGAGAGGGAGAAGTAGGCTCCCCACTGAGCAGGGAGCCAGAAGTAGGGCTCAATCCCAGGACCCTGGGATCATGACCTGAGCTGAAGGCAGACGCTTAACGGACTGAGCCACCAGGCGCCCCATCCTAACCAATTTTAAGCATACAATTCAATAATGTTAAATATATTCATATTGTTGTGCAACCAATTGCCACAACTTTTTCATCTTGCAAAACTGAAAAGTCTATGCACATTAAACAACTCCCTATTTCCTCTCTTCCCCAGCTCCTGGCAACTTCCTTTTTCTATGAATCAACCTGACTACTATAGAGACCTCATATAAAGGGAATCATACAGTATTTGTCTTTGTATGATGGGCATATTTCACTTAGTATAATGTCTTCAGGTTTCATCTTTGTTGTAGTATGTGACAGACTTTCCTATCCTTTTAAGTCTGAATAAGACTGCATGTATGTATATGCTATATTTTGTTCATCCATTCATCTACGAAGGGATATTTGGTTTGCTTCCACCTCTTGGCTATTGTGAAAGGTGGTGCTATGAACATGGGTATACAAATATCTCTTTGAAACACTGCTTTCAATTCTTCTGGATATACCCATAAGTGGTACTTCTGAATCAAATGGCAATTCCAACTGTAATTTTTTGAGGAATCTCCATACTGTTTTTCATAGGGACTGCACAATTTTACATTCTGACCCATATTTGAGCCTATATTTTGAAAAACAATTTTCTCTTCTCTGTTGTTTATAGAACTAGTACCAGCTTTTCTATTTTATTTGTTACATATCATTACAGACAATAAAATCCTAAAATAAAATTCCTTAGCAATGATATGAAGTTAGTTTTTTATAAGTGACTATCCCAGCCCTGTTCTTCAGAGTGAGGGTGAAAGCTTTTTTCTTTTGCAGGGGATGAGAAGTTATGAAATAACTGTCTCATCATTTCAGAACCTCTCAAATGAGTGTTTGCTCATTTGTGTGTTAAAGTTTATACTTTTGAACTTCATGTAACAAAAACCAACTACAAATATTGTTTCTCAAAACCATGCAATAATCCAACCATATATAATATACAATTTTTAATTTTGGACTCTACCAATAGCATCAAAGAAAGCTCTGATATTTGGTTATGGGCATGGGTATATTTTGAAAGGCAGCTGTCATATTAACAAGAAGCCTAAGACTGTTTAAGTTCTCATTGCCCGCCAAATGCAAATTCTTACTGCTTTTGAGTTTTCGAAATTCTTTTGGAACTGTTTTTCATCTTTCCTCTGAAACGACATTTGCTTAACTGGTTCTATAAATGGACTTTATCGTGAATTAGTAATATTTTCACTAGCTGCTAAATGGGATAAAACTTTCTCTGGCTAACAAATGTGTAGAAAGTTAAAAACCTTAATAAGCATAAAGGTTTGTTCACAACTGTACCTCTTTCAAAGAGAGAAATCTAGAGAAAGCTAGAGAAATATGCTTAACAGTAAAGCAATCACCCAGGCAGCACCCATTTCCACATGGAAATTCCATAGTTGGGAATCTCTTTAAGGTATTAATTCAGGATAAATATATAGGAGGCAATGAGAATAAGATGAAGCACCGAGAATCAGATAAGAGAATATCACAGAAAATTGAATTTCTAACCTACAAATAATATGGACTTTGAAAAAAAAAGTTTATCCATCTTTTAGGTATTTAAAATTAAGCTGTTTGTTTTATGTGATTATGAATAAATCAATTGTAAATATTAAAAATCAATTGTATACTGACTACTATTAGTATGTTACATACCTGGTACATTTTATTTTTATGTATGTATGTATTTATTTTGAGAGAGAGAGAGAAAGAGCTCAAACACACGCAAGGGGAAATGGGGGAGGAACAGAGGGAGAGAGAGAGAGTGAGAGAGAAAATCTTAAGGAGGCTCCACGCCCAGTGCAGGGCCTTATGTGGGGCTCTATCTCACAACCCTGAGATTATAACCTGAGCTGAAATCAAGAGTTGGATGCTTAACCACCTGAGCCACCCAGGTACCCCAGTACCTGGTATATTTTAAAAGGTCTCAGCTAACAGCCATACAGAGATTTAAAGGCAAGTAATAAATAGGCCATTATGTAGTAACCACTATCCAGATCTTTAGGTATGTAAATGTGAAAACATTTATATCAACTTATCCAAAAGCAGTGAGTATGAAACTCTAAAGAGAGTTTATATATATATATATGTATATGTATGTGTGTGTGTGTATATATATATATATATATGCCAAAATGTATTTATTTATATTATTATACACTCTGGCTAATGAACAAAATAATGAAATGTTTCCATCTATAATATAGCAGAGTATCCAATAAATAAACAAGAGCTTAATAAACTTTTAATATTATCAGAAATCAACCCAAGATTTCTAAGTCCAAAATACTTCCAAAAATATAATAGAGTAGGGGAATTTCACTTGGCATATAGAAAGAGGAAATATCCTAGGGGAGGGGTGGGTATACCAGACCTAAACAGAAAGGCTTTCACAAATTCTATAAGAGCTCTAAATTTCAAATGATCTTCTACCAGTTCAAATCTTAATATCATCTTAACTTCCCATTTCCATTAAGGTAAAGAAGTAGAGGAATCATGAGATTGAGACATGCTGGTGGAATATCTACAATTTTATATAATAAAGTCTTAATTTGTCCTTATATAACCAATATACCATCACCGAAACACCTCTTGTTCTTATTAAAGAATAAAAAGACTAAATTCTAACTATATATACATATATGAAATCTAGGCAACAAAATTTATTTTGTTTGGTATTGGATGAAATGATTCAAACTGTATATTCATATTTTTCTTCAATCTAACAAATTATCAGAAATTTATTTATGTTTACTTACTCCAAGTCTTACTTTAATATTTTTTATTAGTAAAGTAGTTAGGTACCTTAAATGTTAAAAATACATTTTATACCCTTACATCTACTGGACAGATAAATAGATATAACATTTTACCATATTTGCTGCAGATATCTTTTCAAATAAATGATACAGATACTACTAAAAATCACTCTGCAATCTTTTTCCACTTTCTCTGCAGAGGTAGCAACAATACTAAAGCAGATGTGTATTTTTCCCATGAATGTTTTCCTTCATACACTTGTATCCATAAACAGTATGTACTAAACCTTCATGTAGAAGGTATTTTACTATACTGGAGGATTTCAACAATTCTTAATATTTGGCAAGAGTCAGGAGAGGTTAAGTGCTATAACAAACCCAAGATTTCTGTCTTACACAGTAAAACTGTCTAACTTACATCACAGTACAGAACAGGCTTACAGGGAGGGAATGATCTCTGCAGACATTCCAGGATCTATATGCCTTTCATTTTAAGGCCCCATACAAAATATACAAAATATCTTCTGTATTCAGTCAACAGGGAGAGAATGCAGGATTCAAGTGGGGAGGTTTAATAAACCAGGATAGAATTAGCATATATCACTTTATCCCACAGTCTATCAGCCAGAACTCAGTATCCTGGACAAAATTTCCTGTACAGGAAGGCTGAGAAATATATTCTAACTGGTCCAAGGAATAGTCACTGCTCTAGTATTTAATGGTCATTTGTTTTTCCCTTTGTAAACTACATATTATGTACTTTGGCATTTTCTTCTGGGTTGCTCATCTCTTCTTATTGATAGTATTCCTTACATATTTTCTCAATTAATCATCACTTATATGCATTTCTTTGTAAGCTCTCCCATTGGGCTATGTCCTTTTTTCCCCCCATTTTGCCATGTAAAATCTCAAAATATTTATATAATAAATACATCTATCTTTTCTTATATTTGCTTTTTGCATATCTTTTTTCTCCTAATCCCATATATCTAATATATCTTAATAGTATGTTTTATTTTCTTTTAAAAAGTTTTAGAGGTATGCTTTTCACACAATATATATGTCTGTGTGGGCTTTTTTTTTTTTTTTTAAGTGCACTCTTTGTTTTAGAAGAGGGTATACATTTTACTTATATTGTCTTCTCTATTCTCTCTACTCTTTATTTTTGAAAATCCAGAGAATTTTGTAAAGCCTTTTCCCCCTCAGACCTTCCAACTTTTTATATTTATGTGCTACATTCTAGTCAAGTCCTTTATGATAGTCTTTAACAACACTACTTAGCCTTTCAGCTTTGACCTGCTATTCAGTCCATCTTTCAATTTTTAAAAAATCAACAATTCTGTCTTTCCTATAGTCTCTTTTGTTTAATGAAGACGATCCCTTATTGAATTCCTTATGCTTTAAATAGGGTTACTCTGAAACCCTCTTTGATTGCTTTAAACATCTACAATTGGTTTAGCTTGTTTTACCTTACTCTCATAGTGTTGGCTTTCCTAAAATCCATGGTGTTCACTGATTTTATTCTTAGCATCCAGGTAGGATAACCAGCTCATCCTAGGTTTCCCAGGATGTTCTGTTTTAAAACTGGAAGTACACATCTTAGGAACTAAGGCCTAGGCAAATTGGAATGGTTGGTCTTCCTAATTCTAGGTCAAAATTCTCTGATGTTAGTCCTGGGCAGTGGCTTTTTATATAAGATCTTGGAAGCTTCTGGATACTACTTTGGAGGACTTTTATTATATCTTAAAACTCTGTAAGTCAATTATTTTTAACTCTTTATTTAAAAGCTTATCCCTAATTGATGTTTATAGTAGTTTATTATTTTATACACTTTAACAGATAGGCACTAAAATATTGCCAGGGTATAATACCTTACTTTTCCATGTTTCTTAAAGAAATATGCCAGAACTGCTTTTGTAAAGGATATGTGCATGGAATAGTAAGTATAATTTTCTAAGAAATAAGACATAAGGTTTTGTATCAATCATGACAATGTCTTAAGAATAGTAAGCTCCACAGACTTTCAAACCAGAATATAACACAATAGGTACATTGTAAATAAAAGTAGATTATTACCCCAAAAAAGTATGACTGGCTTGATTTTATAAAATATTATCAAGTTTCAGATACTGTAACACATTACTTCACAAGCATTAGGGCCAAAAGTATGCCAGATATGTTACTGAATGTTATTGAATGATAGCCCAGTAAAGAAAATTATTCTGTTTATAGGATAAATAAGAAACAAAGATATTGAAAAACAATGTGACTAACCATACCCAGGGGAAACCATTCAGGCTCAATTTAGCCTTCAATTCCTAAGAATGTTGTATATGTATTCAATTTTGTGACTGGAACTCAGAGAAAAGTTTATATATAAGCTTAACAATATAATAAATGCAGCAATTCTCCAAGTGCATGTTAGAAAGTAGATGTGATAAAACAATATTGAACAGATCTCCATAGTTTAATGCTGGGTGAATGCTGTGGCCAACACAGTGGGGTTTTATAGGCCAACACAGCATCAACTAATTCTGTCCAGTGGCCATAACTCACTCTATTAATGTCTCCCAAATACAGGAATCTCTGGGCATAGCATTATAGGAGGTAACTCTACAGTTAGAATTTGTAATCAGGCATTCAGGCATGAGAAGCCAAGAACCAACATGGTAAATGTAAGCTAGAATTAAAAGTGTAGTAAGGCAGACTCAAACCTTAGACAACTAGGAAGGATTAGTACAAATCTAATAAAAAAATATGAAGAATAAAGAAATTTCCAAGATAAGATACATGAGATCTTCAGTTACTGAAGCAGAAAGGACTAACAAATTAATCTTGATCTCCAATCTTTACACAGTTATAAAATAGATGAAGAAGGTCCTGACTCTCTTGGAAATTAAGTTGATAGAATCTTGATAGATAAGGATTCAAGAATGTCAGATTACTATTTTGTCAATCATCACTTCTCATGAGGGATTCCCAAAAAAGCTATATAATCAAGGAATAATGAACATGATGATATTTGAAGAGTATTATCTAGAGCTGCACAAGAGCCTGAGCCTCAGATTTATGTTTTCTGGGAAAGACTGCCTGATTTAGAAGAAGCAACTTAAACCTCAAGGTTTAAGTGGAAACTGCAACTCTCCTGGACTCCAAATCTTAGGTTATTATCATCTTCTGATGATCTACCTTGTCAAAAAAAAAAAAAAAAGGATATGATGTGACTTTTCCTTTTTTACTTTCCAGAAGGAATTATGATCCATAAACAGATTAAGGAAAATTTATAATATTAAAATATCAAGACTTTATGTTTCAATGCTTTTAGAAAAGTTCATTTCCACAAAAAGAAAACTAATAATTTCATGATGCCTTTGCCTGAGTTCACTTTACCTTATTTAAAAATAGCTCCTGTACTTTTTATCATCAACAGAATTAACTAATATTTCAGGTGATATCCTGAATGCACAATTAACTTACTTGCTTAGAAGGTTAAAATTAGAAATTACTCACGTATTAGTATCCTGGAAATATCTGAAAGATATGACACTCTCCAACAATGATGGAGGCACATTAAGGCAGTGATTTCAACTACGGGTTTGAAGGCATGCTTATACACAATTAGGGTGTGGGAGGGGGTGTGAGAAGAGCCTGATAAATGTTGGAGGATGGAGGATATATGTAGAGTTTGAAAAGAAGTTCTTCTCATTCTATACATATGAAACAAACTCATCAGTTAAATAAAATTCTTATTTAAAAAAGAAACTGGATCAATGATAAGAAAATGGAACTTTCAAAGTGAAAAATACAAATAGTTTTTAAATATTCTAAAATAAAAATTTTCACTCATGAGACTGACAAAGATTAGAACCACACCAAAAAAGTTAATTCCTAATACTGGAATGCTAATGGATATGGGTATTTATTTATATATTTAAGGGGGGAGGGGCAGAGAGTGAGAGAGAGAGAGAGAGAATCCCAAGCAGGTTCCATGCCCAGCACAGAACCGAATGCAGGGTTCAAACCCACAACCCAAAGACCATGACCTAAGCTGAAATCAAGAGTCAGATGCCCAACCAACTGAGCCACCCAGGCGCCCCAGATATGGGCATTTTTATATACAACTGGTATAGGTAACAGTATAACTGCTCTGGTGCACAATTTAGAACTAAGAATACTTATTTTATGGGGTGATCTGACAAGGAAACAAAGGGAAATATGTTATTCTATAGTCAGGAAAAAAAGTTATTTATTACTCTGTATTCAGTACGGTCTAATTATCTAAAGGCAGATTAATCTCTAGCCAAGAGGAAATGCCTGTTTCTTATTCCTTCAAAGCACTGTTCAATAGTTATATCCTCACTCCAACATTTACTGCTTAAATTCTTGACCCCCCCAAGCTAAAGAAGTTATCATCTGAAACAACCCATCATTTTCTATCCCATTATTCATATATTTATCTCAGAGTTCTTATTATGAACTGAAATAATTTTCTTATATATTAATTGAATTATTAGTTTGGGTTTTTTATTGTTATGTTAATCCCCATACATTACATCATTAGTTTTAGATGTAGTGTTCCATGATTCATTGCTTGTGCATAACACCCAGTGCTCCATGCAGAACGTGCCCTCCTCAATACCCATCACCAGGCTAACCCATCCTCCCACCCCCCTCCCCTCTAGAACCCTCACTTTGTTTTTCAGAGTCCATCATCTCTCATAGTTCATCTACCCCTCCGATTTCCCCCCCTTCATTCTTCCCCTCCTGCTATCTTCTTCTTCTTTTTTTTCCTTAACATATATTGCATTATTTGTTTCAGAGGTACAGATCTGAGATTCAACAGTCTTGCACAATTCACAGCGCTTACCAGAGCACATACCCTCCCCAGTGTCTATTAGTTTGTTTTTGTGCATATTCGTTCCTACTATCAGAATGCAAACTCTTCTACCAAATTTTACTGCTTAATTAGGATTTGTTTCTGCTCTTTGAGACTAAAAAATAACTGAACTGGTTTTTATAGGCATTTGAAAATATGTCATTTGATTTTAAATCAGCAATTACTGATCTCAACAATCAATATATACCTATTTTAGAATAATACTGAGTAGCTCATATAATCAAATAAATAGATTTTAAAAATCAAGTTCTAATGAAAACCAATAAGGTAAGACACATTGACACTATTTACATGGGACAACCATATCTGATACAATGGCAAGTCGACACTCTGTCATTACCTGGAGACCCACTGACAAAGAACTTTTGTCTACATAACTCTTGATGCTAAATTCAGCTGTCAGATTTTATCTCTAACTGATCCTGAACATATGCATGACTTCTTCAAGATTAAACATCCTGAGCAGAAACAACTGATTAGTTGTAATTAAGTCACATGTTATGTGCAGTTTGTTAGGGTATCAAAAAAAAAAGGGGGGGTTATCTATTTACTTTTGATTCATGATATTGTTGGATTAAAAATCTACCACCTTGCTATTTTTCTCTTTACCAATTTTTTTTTCTTTTGATTTTTCTTTTTTCTGCCTTGTTTTGAATTGATTTTCTGTTTCAATGTTAACCTCCTTTTTAGCTTATCTGCTATAGCTTTTTATTTTAGTTGTTGTTATTCTAGGGTATATTGTATATATCTTTAATTTAAAGTCTATTTTATGGTTAATTTTATACCACGTCATGAAATGTATAAGAATCTTACAATAGTATATTTCCATTTCTCTCCTGCCAACCTATGTACTATTATTTTCATAATATTATTTTGTATATACTGTACATGCCTCACAACATTTTTAATATTCAACCAACTGTTAAAGAGTTTGAACAACAAGAAAAATCTTAACTATGTATCTTCATCATTTATGGTGCTCTTTATTTCCAAGATCTATATTTTCATCAGGTATCATTTTCCTTCTGCCAAAAGAACTTCCTTTAATATACCTTGTAGTGCATTTCTGCTACTTATGACATATTTCAGCTTTTCAATGCTTAAAAAGATCTTTCATCTTCATTTTAGAAAAATATTTTATTAAGTATAGAGTTCAAAGCAGTTTTTGTCTTTCTGTACTTTAGAAATGCTGCTCCATTGTCTTCTCACTTGCATTGTTTATGATGAGACATCTGCTGTCATTAAATGTTATTTTTCTATAGCTAATACATCTTTTTTTTCTCTCTGGCTACCTTTATGATTTCTCTTCATAATTTTAACTAATTTGATTATAATGTGCCTTTTTCTACTATTCTTTGTGTTTCTTGTACATGGGGTCTGTTGTACATCTTCTGAGATTTGACATAACAAATTTAGAAAAAAAAATTGGCCATAATTTCTTCACATAGGTTTTCTGCACCCCACATTTGTTTGGGGATTCTACTTACACATGTTTTTGGCTACTTTAAGTTGTCTTAATGCTCAGTGTAGCTCTGTACTTTTATTGAAGTCTTTTTCAATTCTCTGTTAATTTTGAATAGTACATATTACTATGTCTTCAAATCCAACCTATATTTTCTTCTGCAATGTTTTCTGCCATTAATCACAACCAGTGTATTTTTTAATCTCAGAAATTAGTTTTTACCTCTACAAGGTCAAATTTAGATTTATTTTTAAGATTTTATTTATTTATTTGACAGAGAGAGACACAGCGAGAGAGGGAACACAAGCAGGGGGAGTGAGAGAGGGAGAAGCAGGCTTCCTGCTGAGCAGGGAGCCCAATGTAGGGCTCAATCCCAGCACCCTGGGATCATGACCTGAGCCAAAGGCAGATGCTTAACGACTGAGCCATCGAGGCGCCCCTCAAATTTAGATCTTGTCATATCTTCCATATCTTTATTTTTAGGGTTTTTTTGAGATAAAATTCACATACCTTAGAACTCATCTGTTTAAAGTTTATAATTCAGTGTTTTTTAGTTTTCTTCCATGTATGTACAATCATTACCATAGTAAAGTACTGTAATGATCTCTGATTATTTCTTTAAGATAAATATTTAGTAATAGAATTTCTGAGACAGAAGATATATAAAATTGTGAAGCTTTTGTATATATTGGCATCAACATACACTCTTAACGGAATCATATATTCTAAAAACGTATTTTTCTGAAGCCTTTTAATTTTTTTTTTCTTTGAGAATAGTTGACACACAATGATACATTAGTTACAGGTACACAACATAGTGATTCAACTTCTCTTACATATGCTATGCTCACCACAGTGTAGTTACCATCTGACACCACATAACATTATTATAATATCACTGACCATATTCCTTTTGTTACAGTAAAATGACAATAACAAAAAACTATAATTGAAAAAAATTTATATTTTAAAATTTTTTATTCATAATCTTGAAATCTTTCTACTTCAGATTCTTAGACCTACAGGCAACCCCATATCTTTAAATACATATTTTCTCACTCACCATGAATTTAACACCTCCTTAAAATTTAGCTCATTTAGAGGCTAGAATGCTGGAGTGAATATGAATCATGTCTGTTCTTAAGAAGTTATTCTTAAAATAGTAGAATCAGAAAGGACAGAGTTGACTTTGGACTTAACTTTTGAGATTGAGATAAAAACATGGCCATTACCATTTGCTAGTCCTTTATAGACTTAAAAATTGTGTAAGCATTGACTTAATATTTGAATTTATTTACTAAGAAAAATGGAGAATATTTAATCATAGTGTATTTTTAAAATGAATGACAGCCATTTGAAAAATACATATCAGAACAGTTGATTTCAGGGGCACCTGGGTGGCTCAGTTGGTTAAGTGTCTGTCTTCATTTGGCTCAGGTCATGATCCCAGGGTCCTGGGATTGAGTCCCACATTGGGTTCCCTGCTCAGCAGGGAGTCTGCTTCTCCCTCTGCCCTCCCTCCCATGCTCTTTCTCTCAAATAAATAAAATAGGAAGGAAGGAAGGAAGGAAGGAAGGAAGGAGAGAGAGAAAGAAAAGAAAAGAAAAGAAAAGAAAAGAAAAGAAAAGAAAAGAAAAAAGAAAAGAAAAGAAAAAAGGAACAGTTGACTCCAGAAAGGGAGAGTACAAAAGAAATAGGACAGATTTTCTACAGTATTATTCTCTTCTCCTACTTCCCCTCTTCACCCACAAATCTTTACGTATTTTCACATTTTTTATCTTGCTATGAGAGCATATGTCATGACTGTCATTGACAGTTTTATTTACTGGTTTCTTTGTGAAGCTGAAAAGGAACATTAAATGGAGTGGAAATTTTATTTATAAAAGTGAGTACTTATAAATGAGACATTATACTATGCATAAAGGACAAAAAAAAAAAAAGCAAACTTAGCAGTATTGTCAGGTGGGTAACACACCGGCATTTATTCTTCAGGCAGATAAAAAGAATTCTGTTTGCGAGCATTATGTTTCTTTTAATTCAGACTTTTTCCAAGGTCTAGTTTTTAGTTGCAAACTTGACTTTGAAATACTTCTGTTGGTTATCACGATCAAGGATATTTGAAATCACTACTGTATTGAGCTGCATATCTGGGGTAGGGGTGGGGGGACAAAGTTAATGTATTCTTGGTTAACAGTGGTTAAATATCTTATTTTAATAAAATACTGAAACACACACAAAAAATGGGTGATTTGTGGAATCAATAGCTTTCATCAATGCTTTTACTCTTTACAATGATCAAGTATACACGCATTTGGACCAAATGAAATGTCTTGGCTTACTCAGGGAATGTTTATCCACTATAGGAGCCATCTAGACACTAGGTTTTTTTCTCACTTTCATCGTGTTTTGGAAACCTGAAGTGTTCATAAGTGTATATTCCTTGGATTTATAAGGGAAAATGAAGAGGGACAAAAATCTTAATAATTATCTCAATAACTCAAAAGAGTAGGATAAAGCTTTAAGTAAAGGCAGAGATCTAAAATGATATTTAAAAGTAGGCAGTTAACCTCTGCGATAGACTCACATGAATGCCACCTTCCATCCTTCAAGTTCAAATAGGCTAGAAATTCAAAACACCTATGGCATTATCAAGGCAGTGATCTGAAAGTTATAATTCTGTGTCTTACTCTAAAATTTTACCTCATTTGTATAGCACATCTCTAATTACCTAATAAGAATGCCCTTTTCTTCATTTTTCTCTTCAGAGCTTTATTGTGTCACTTTAGATAGATTACAATAAACTGAGGGTTTCTTATCACTTGTTTCCAATTTTTAAATGAACAGCTGTTCCAAATGCACTATCACTGTTTCTTACTACTGTCCTTGGACCCACTGACCATAATCTAGATCAAGGACACCAAATCTTTGTATGTTAATTACTACTTAACATTTCTTTTGAGAATGAGAAGAAATATATAATGTATCCTTATATAATCTTCCCTTACTCATGACACTCTCCCATTAAAGATGTGCATTTATGAGGACTTCATTTAGAAAAGTCATTAATTTTGAATAAAAGATAATTCTAATAGCCTTTCAAAAATTTGTTCTTTCAAAAAATCTAAGAAGTAATTCCAACTTCTTACATTTTTTATTGGCTGTTATCTTTGCCTCAGACCCTGTTACCCCAAATCTTTTCAAATCATTAGTTGACTTCTTTTCATTATCCAGGACTCAGCTCAAATATCATCTCTTCAGAGTTTTTTTTTTTTCCTTGAACAACCTGAACCTGCTTAAAGGAGTCATGAATTATCCTATTTTCTTTTTATATGATTTAAAAATATCTTTAATTCCAATGTACTTATGTGTTGGCATGCTTATGCTTATTACCTGCCTCCCATTATAGAATGCAAAACTCCTTGAGGGCAAGTACTCTTGTGGATTACTACATCCCCGGACCTAATATGATTCCTGGGACAGTATGCACTTAAAACGTTTATGGATATGAGTACTGAAGTAGTATACTTGTATACAATTTTTTCAGCATTTTATTGGCTCTTATGTCTCTGTGCAAAAATAAGGAGGATAGGTCTTGCCCCATACAGTGGAAAGACACATATAAACTAATACTAATAACATGATACAATAAGGGATATTAGATGAACATAGATAGGGTGGTCAAATGTTCTGGTTTCAGAGTCAAAGAGGCTACATTAGATTACCTTGTACTGAGGCTTACAGGAGAAAAAGTACAGATTTTTCAGGGGTCATTAAAACAAGCATTACAGGGAGAGGTGATAGGAGGAGCAGAAACAAAATGATGAAATCCTATTAATATTTTGCATTGCTTCTGGCAAACATTTTACCTTAGGGCTACAGGGGTGGCTTCAATATTGAAAGGTATTTCAATAATGACAGTGGTAATATTTATAGTGCTTATATGAAGTTCCTTCCATGTATTATCTCATTTAGTACAACCTAGAATTACTGATTTTATTTCTCTTACAGAGAGAAGTAAGTAGTCTCCAATCTAGTTTTATACCCAAAAAGTCATTATGACATTGAATTTTTGACCTTGACCATTCCTCCACACTTGCTATTAAGATGACAAATACAAAGGGAAAAAAGGTGCCTCTGTAGATTTAGAGCTTCAACTAGCTTATTGCTTTTTAGGGACTAATTTTCCTAGTTTTACAAATTTTATATAATGTGTATCAAGACAAAATTGATCAAGAGAAAATTAACTTCTCTATGAATTTCTGCATGGTATTATAATTTTAAGAAAATACAAACTGTAGAGCTGTAATATGAGTCAGTCAAAAGCAATAATAAATATAAATCCCAGATTCTTAGATGTCCATATATCTCTTTGGTTCTGCCTTAAGATATCCTAGCACGTGGTCAAATAGAATAGGAAGAGGGACAAAAGTAAAGAAAAAAGAATTTCTGATTCCTGTAGTCTGTATTTTTCATTCTTCTCTGAAAACATTAAACCATTTTGGTGAATAATGTTTATTTTTAGTGTTTCATGCATTTTGGTTTAACATTCCTGACTACATTTTCAATTTCCTACTCACAAGGACTATGCCTCTTTGGTATTTTCCACTATATACAGTTTTGACAATGATACATCTTTAATTATTTCTTCAATGTAATTTTAAAAATATTATATAGTTATTAAGTTACATTTTTAAAATGTCTTATTAATTTTTCCCAAATGACCTTATATTCTGATTAGCATATAATATTATTTGAATAATGCTATATTTTGTATTTTCATAAAATGTATCTTTATTGCTGCTGGGTAAGTAAACAAGAGCAATGAAGATGTGATTTATTGTATAAAACTCATATATATCCACTCACAGAAAGAGAGATGGAATTTGAAGTCAGAACAGCTGAGTTTGAATCATATATTTGAAATCAATCTATGTGAGCTTTGGTAAGTCATTTAACCTTTGTGAGACTCATTTTTTTTTTTCATCTCTTAATTTGCACAGTAGTAATGAAACTTATTTCACTATTATAGTTATAGTGAATATAAAATATAATGTACAAGGAAGTACCTTATAAACTATAAATTTCCATTCTGTTATTATTTAAGTAGTTGCACATGTGAAATTTTTTATGTAAGATTAGTTTCCTACATCTGCCAGCCAACACTAGCCAATGCCAAATTTTAAAATATAGCCCTTTAATATCAGCTCTTCTTTAAGGGACAAAAATATACATCTCCCCTGGTGCCCACAAATAGGTCAGATATTGGACAACTCATTAATTTCAAACTGCACCCATCTCTTCAGAGAAAATAAATAATCCAGGGTTGTTTCTAAAACTATAAGGTAAAATCCATTATATTAAAAGATTGGTAATCTCTCATGTTAAGTCATAATCATAAGTCATTCCTGTTAAAACTGGACCTTACAACTGAAAGGTAAATTAATCAGGTGTCAAATCACGGCCACATTAGTATTTTTGAACAACTCTTTTTAGTGCCAGTGGTTCAAAATTACCATTCAGTGGCACATGTCTTATTCAAAACCAGTTTACTTTGTCAGTCTCTACTAATTCAATATCATTTTAGGAAAGCATTTAATCTAACATTATTTTAAAGGGCTTTAATAAGGGTTTTTAAATCTTCAGAAATCGTGTAAAAATCTAATACATCTAATAGCAAGTTTCCTCTTTTACATCTAGAAATAATAGTTTTAAAACTCTTCACCCAGAATCTGAATTACAGAAGACAATTCTTGATAATTCAAGAGCTATTTGTCGCACAATTTGATGGAAAGTAAAACCAGGTATTCAAACAAATCAATGGAAATACAACAAAAGAAATGCTGTTAATATTATGACTTGTTCTTGGAAATTAAGTTATTTTCAAGCCAGAGGTTCAGCTCCTCTCTTCTTCCCCATCCTCTAAAGCAATCTGTGGCACACAGTTTTTTGGTTCTTAATAAATATTAGCTTAATAAAAATAAATGACTTTGGACTTTCACTTTCAAAGAAGAGTAGAGCTATATTGGGTTTATAAGTAAAATAATGTTCATCAGGATGCATTTTGAGAGAAGAGAGCATAATGGGAGAATATTATAAAAGGTACTGAAGCAAATTTCACTTCTTTCTAGTAACCTGGCAAGGTAAAATAGGCCAGAACCAAATAGGCCAAATCCATTTCTTTATCTGGCATTCTCTGTCTCTGTTCTCCTGCTCAGTAAGTGACTCTTTCTTAATTAAGAAGTTTCCTTAGTTCTGCAAACCTTCAGGAAGCCCACCAGGAATTAGGGAGAAGAAAGCCACTTAGAACAACAAAGCTTATACATACAACTGCAGGTGCAGCTGCTATTAGTGGGATTAATACTGAGGACCACAGAAAGCTTATCAAACTATGAGAACAGGTACATTTAGGTGGACAGTCTTAAGAGAGAGGAAGGCTATGTAACATGGTCAATGATCTCTGTAGGCAAACTAATCATATGGGTTTTAGGATTTCTCAGTATAGGCTACCTAAAAAAATCTCAGAATGCAATCAGCTGCACTTTTGATAAGCAAAAGCCTATGTATAGAGGGAAAATTCTTGAATTTGGTCACTCTTTTTTTCTGGTTAGAGAGATTTCAGTGTCTTTTTTTTTTTTTTTTTCCCACTCTTCCAGGGCACTGGGGAAGGAGTTGCTCCAAACAGGTAAGTCTGATTTATAGACTTTCCATTAATCATGTCCATCATAGTAGGTGGGAAAATATTTGCTACCCAGATTCTTTTCTCTTTATTCTGTTTCTGAACCATAATTTACAAATATCTCTCGGTGAATTCCAAATGCAGCAGAAAAAATATCAAACAAAAGCATTTTATTCTGCAGTTATGAAGGTTAATTAAATGCCAAGAGATGCAAAAACTAGGAAAAAGCAAAGTATGAATAGAAACATACTCTTACTGTAAGTTTGTTAGTTTGTTTTTCTTTGAGGGTAAAATGATGGGAAAGGCTAATGGATGCATCATTTGGCTCATGATAAAATTCTTGGGAGCAAATTCCATAGAAGTATAATAGAGATGATATAAGGTTCCTCAAATTAAGCCTTTACATTTATGTTGTATCTTTTTACCATATGTTTTAATTACATAATCATACACTTTATAACATGCATTTTATTAAAGTATGTATGTAGTACCAGATTTATAAAAGAAAAGTTCTCATTCTGAACAGTCTGACCTCATTCCTAAATGGTAACGAATATTAACGATTTGATGTGTTTTCTTTCTGATGTTAAAATATATACAGTAAGTTCATTCATTTTGCTAACTGCATAGACATGAGTTATTGAATCAATTCCTATTTGAAAACATTTAGGTTATACCATTTTTATGAATAAATAATGCTGCAATTAACATAGAAGATTTAGATTTTGAAGTGTCCTCAAGAGAACATCTGAGCTAATGCCCTATCTTGGGTTAGCAGATACTATCATGAGGAATGAAGACCCAAACAAAATACTAAGCAATTCTCTTACTTGATAGAGTTGTGGTTAGTGTCAATCTGATTAAGACACAATGACAAACTCTAGTTTCTACTAATACAACTGCTTCTAAAAGGTAGAATAGTTTTAAATTAAAATAACACATGTGTATTTTTTAAACCTTTAAATAGTATAGCTCCCCAACTCCCAAACCCAATTTACTATTAATTTCACAGGTTATAAACTCCAGACAACTAACAGCAATTGGCAGGAATTCTGCCAAAATTACAAAACAAGAAAATCTTATCTTTCAGCTCTCATTTTCTCTTTGCCCCCAAATATTATAAAACCTTTATTATCAATCCTAGTTGTTAATAAAAATGTGAACCTAGATTATAGTTCTTATTATTATCTCTAGGAGAACATGTTGGCTTCAGAAATACCATTTTATTAGAAACTTGGCCCTTATATATGAGAAGCTACAGTTGTCATATTTGATTCTAAATATTATTGCATTTCCTATATTTTATGGATACATAGCTGGTGCTTTGATAATATTATGTGTTCTGTTGTTCTTCTAGAATATTTTCATATGAAAAACACTGAAAAAGCTACACAATTTCTACAAGAGGACAATCACAACTGCTAAAGGTGAACAGACTCCAAACAGGAAACCAAAATTTCTCTATGTAGAAACAGAAAGATGTTTGTTTAATATTTATTACTGAGTAGTATTCTATGATCCCCTATTTTGGGATTTTTGTTGTAGCTGTTGGTGGTGGTCTCTAGTGTACATTTACATAATGTTACTTAAATCTGTTCACAAAAATGAGTATAATCAATAAGTGTATTAGATTAGATTGAATTCTCAACCTGGGGTACAATGTGTCCTCATTTAATTAATGCATAGATTCTCAAATTTCAGTAACTTTGAGGGAAACATCAGAGTCCCTCCATAGAAGCTTTCAGCAACTTTCATCAGTAGTCCTACATGGATGAGGAACTTGATTGAGGACAGAGTAATGACCTGAAAAATGTGGGCAGAGATGCCCTAATTCTTTGCATATTCCTTCCTTTGACAGAAAAAGAAGAATCCACAATTGACTGTGAATGGTCTATAAAATGTTTTGGGTAAATATGAGAACGAACTACTTCAAGAAAAGCAATAAGGACAAAACTAGAAGGTAGCTAATAAGGAAAGTATCACAGCCAAACTCTCCTCCACAGTACTAACAACTGGAACTCAACAAAAAGTGTTTTTGAAGACATGAATATGTATATTTTTCAGAAGAAGTATAAAAATGATTTTTTTAAATCAAATGGGCATTTGATTCCTTTCTCCATGAATTCTGATGAAATAAGTAGAAATATCCATACTTTTAGAAATTTTCCAGGCCATTTTCTCTTGAATCCCTTTTTCTTGGTTCTGCTCTTTGTATTCTCTGGAAACATTTTTTCAGTGATTCCAGAAAAATAAAAAAAGCTTTTACTTTGCCTGGGAAGGACTAGGTAAATTTAGGGCCAAGAAATTTTGAAAAGTAGTATTTTGCTCTTGACATTTTTGTTTCTTCTTAACATATTTGTATATTGGGACAATTGTACTCTTGCCACTAGAGTGCTGAAGACAGAGAAGATTGAGCATTGGTGTGAAGTTGGAGGGAATGGACTACAGAGTCATTTATTAATACTGGTTCCAGACTCTGGAGTTGTTTGTAGTGCAGCCATTAGTAATTCATGGTAGTTCAGGAGCTCGTGAGGGACTGCATTAAGTTTGGAATCAAATCTCCTAACACTGCAAAGTGGTCCCTTGTCCAAACTTGATTTATATGGATATGCTTCCCTGTGGAACATCAAGGAATGGTAGGTGACTAGCTGAGAATAAATCAAGGACTCGAGGTCCTGTACTTTCAGGAAAATTTGGTTTAAATAAACATGTGTAACTAGATTTAAATAAAAACTTGAAACATGACACTAAAGATAAAATTGCCAAATATAAAGGAAGTTCTGTACAATAATCCATATCAAACTATTGAAAGATACTAATTAAAAATTAAAGTTGATTTTCTTAGAATAAAAGAGAAAGAGGTGCAAACAAGAATCACATAAACAACACCAAGTTACGATTCTTTGATATCAAAAAGAGCATTTAAGTATGGTATGAAGAGTATTTTTGTGTGTTTCAGCTTCTAAATGTATTGTCTCTTATCACAGATACTGAAAAACATAATGGTGAATATTATTGCAGGTCCTTTCATTAATTTTATTTTTCTGGATCCTGGGCCCAGAATTATTTCTCAATTTCAAATTTTGAAAAAATATACTCCCCAAGTTAAAAATCATAATGACTTTGATTTGACACTTTAGGGTATGTGTGGGTATATATAAATTTGAAGATGAAGTTGTGGGGTTCACTCAGAATTTTGGCCCACTCACTTACCTTGGTCTTCTCTTATCTAAAACCCCATTTCAACTAAAAATTTCCAGCCATTTTCTAGAAATTCTTTCCACGTAGTAAAAATGTCACCAAGGAAACAGACTGGAATCTATGAAGTTACTACCAAAACTTTGATTCTGTGCTATTGTTCTTTACTTAGTTTATACAGGTACTCATTATTTCTTTAGTGATTTTAAAGAATGAAAATTTCCAGTGAATTAGTAGCTGAAAAATAATTCAAAAATTTCTTAGGGATTCTTACAAGGCTCTAACAATGTGGGGGAAAATTTTTGAAAATGAGAGGCTGTATCTTGCAACAGTGCATCTTTTATCATTACAGAATTGGACAAGAGAATGCAAAATATCAGTGAAAAATACACTATCTCTCCTAGTTGATAATTCTAAGTGTTACCAAGTGCTGGAAAGTGCTAGCACTTGATTTTATAAACAATGGAGAATAACTAATGATTCTGAGAAGGATAGCACCAAATGAACTTATGGCTGCATAATATTCCATTATATATATGTATATATAATGATAAAAATAGATAAGGAAGATATAGGGTATGTGTGTGTATATATATATATAGATAGATAGATAGATAGATAGATATAGATATATATTTGTCTATTTGTCTGCTAATAAGCATTTAGGTTGCTTCCATATCTCAGGTATTGTAAATAATGCTGCAATAAACATTGGGGTGCATATATCTTTCAAATTAGTGAATGATATTGTTATAGTGATGTATTGGGACAGATGGTAGCTACACTTCTAGTGAATATATAGCATAATATATAAAATTACTAAATTACTATGTTAGACACCCAAAACAAATGTAACACTGAATGTCAACTACAGTCAAATAAAAAAATCAAACACATCAAATGTCCAACCAAAGAAGATGGTTAAGCTGTGATTTTGAATGATATCATAGAAGATTATTCATTTACATGGGTAAAATTTTATAATATATTAGGTGAAGAAAGCACATTACAAAATAGCATATTCAGTATGATTACACTTTATAAAAAGTATATAACTATCTCTGGATAATACAATGATACATGATTTTTATTTTCTTCTTTGTACCATTTCCAAATTACCATTAAACATGTATTAGTTTCATGGTCAGAAATAAATAATAAATTTTTAAAAAACTAAATGAATTTATCTGGTAATAAATGTACTAAACTGCAACATAAAAAAAGACCATAAATGTAAGGAAGAGGTGAGATTTATCATTATTTTCAGATAATAGAATCATATACAAAAGAATAAAGAGAAACATAATAGAGTTACAAAACAACCCAAGGAATTGGAGTATGAGATGATAAAATTAGAAAATCAATAGTATCCTTATACACCAGGGGAAAAAAAGAATATAATGAAAACACACTAAATCTTAAAAGTACTAGACAAAAGTCATATAAATACATAGGAATAATTTTAATATAAATGTGCTACATCTAGATCCATTGTTAAGAAAAATTAAGTAGATACAGAAGACGAGAATAGTTTCACACTATATTGTAAGATAGAAGACCTAAAAACTATTATTTTTTTTTCTAAAATGAAACTATTGGTTTAACACACATCTACCAATATTTAATGGAATATATTTTGGAACTCACAAATTTATTCCGAAGTTCATACAGAAAATATTATATTTCATTGATTTTACAGTACACAATTTTTTACATGTTAACAACTCTAAAATTGGAGTGTGTTTTACAATTGAGGGAATGTCTTGGTTTAGTTAACAGGATTTTTTTTCTTAGTTTTATATAATATAAAGGATTGTATTATAAATTACAATATTTCATATATGATAAGGTATACAAATACAGATAAAAAGTGAATTAGAAAATATTTTTCAGAAGGGAAACAATTACTGAACAAGAATAGTGAGAGTAAGATTACTATATGTTATGAAGCAGAAAGATTAAAACAAGTGTCTACAGTGTGCTAGACAGAGAAGACAATAATAGAACTAAGACATATACAAGGATTTTAAGCCTAATTTAAAAAGCATTATAACCCAACTAGAAAAGAGTTATTCCATAAAATGTGTTGGGGTAAGTGATTAATAGCTTGCAAATAAAACTTCAAGTCTCACACCTCAACTTTCACTAAAATATACTGTAGATGAAGGATGCCTGGGTGGCTCAGTCTGCCTTCTGCTCAGGTTGTGATCCAGGAGTCCTGGGATCAAGCCCAGTGTCAGGCTCCCTGCTCAGTGGGAAATCGGCTTCTCCCTCTTCCTCTTCCCCTCCCCACTCCCGCTCGTGCTCTCACTCTCTCTCTCTCAATAAATAAAATATACTGTAGATGAAACAGTTAAAATATCTTTATATAAGGTATATCAAATATAAAAATGGAAATAGGAATAGCTGAAACTTCAATAATTCACCAGCTTAAAGATTACAGAAGAAATCTCACAGGAAAAGTACTGATACCTTTGTCTATTTACAATGTTTAAATGTGCTTGATGTATTTTCTATTTTGAAACTCTTATATATACACAAACTAAAAAATATATTTGTACAGTTTACACAGTAATAATGAAGAAACTGTGTAACTTGCCACAGTTTAATAAATAGCATATTGCCAGAACCTCATAACCCTTTGGATGCCTTTTCAAATGTCACAGCCTCCTTAGAGGAAAGACCCCTAAATTTGTAATAATCATTTCCTTGCATTTCTTGATGGTTTCACAAAAATAGTTGATCCTCACTATTCACAGTTTCCACATTTGCAGATTTGTAAAATTTACTAAAATTTATTTGTGATCCCCAAATCAAGTATCACAGCACTTTGGTGGCTAATTACAGCCAAATGCAGACTGGTGAAAAATTTGAGTCTGATACATACATTCCCAGGTGAGGCAGAACAAGATGATATTCCACTTTGGATTTCAGCTCTCATACTGTAAATGTGTCCTTTTTGCTACCTATTTAGTGTCACTTTTCTCATGTTTGTGTTTTTTGGTAGTGATTTCACTTTTTAAAATGACCCCCAAGAAGAGTGCTAAAGTGCCATTTAGTGTTTCTAAGCATAAGAAGGTGGTAAAATATCTTATGGAGAAAATTAGTATGCTAGGTTAAGTTTCTTTCCACATGAGTTATAGTGCTGTTAACAGTGAGTTCAATGTTAATGAATTAACAATGTATATTAATGTATATTAAATATTTTATATGATAATATATATTAAATAAGGTATCTTTAAAAAGAAACACACATAAAACATAAAACAAGATTATGGTATTGCTTGGCTGACAAAATGTTGTGACAAGAGACTCACAGGAACCTAACTTTGTATTTCCTCTAGGAACAATGGTTCAGTATTCATTAATCCATTGTTTGCAGGGAACTTTATTGTAATGAGAATTAACTGTCCATATTAATCACAAGTCAATATAAGATTCAGTTTTTACTCTTCATGTTTACAATTATCTTTTCATACTCTATGTATTCTTCTGTAACCTGTTTTGTTAAATATTATCTTTACGACATTTGTCAATGTTGATGGAAGTCAACAATAAAATCAGTCACAAGCGTTGACAGCTAGAGAAAACTGGTTACAGTTTTGGTTGTTAAATAAGCAGACACAGTACTTCAGAAGGAAACAGTGCAAGTAAGTCTTCTTATAATGAAAGTCTGGTGTGGTTGGGCAGTTTAGAGCAGAGTTTCACTTTATTTCAGGAGCAATTATAGAATCTTCAAATATTTCACAAATACTGTTTGGACCCAGGTCCTATATCTTCAAGCTTCCTCTCCATCTAGTGGCAGCTTTCAATAAAATATTTTAATATACTGATTTAGCACTGGCACTTACTTGAAGTGACAGAGTAGAAGGTATGTTGAACACATTAATCAGCATTTCTATAATAATGGCATTCCATTTTACCGGGGTTTATGTGGGATAACTTCTAGACATCTCCTAGTGTCTACAAAACATATCTGCAATTCGTTGGAATTATCAAATAGGTCTATGATTACTTAAGTTAATCATCTGACCAGCTTGGTACATAGGGCAACCATTTTAGTGAAAGCAGTATTGATGGTCTCTAGATGGGGTTTTATGATTATGACATAAAATTGTATCTAATGGCCCCCAACCCCTAATTTGTAAAAACCGAATGATGTGGTTATGAAAATATATCTGTCTACACTTAAGCAAAGGAAAGTTATCTGCCTATTACCTGCCCCAGGATGTATGGTTCTCTAACATCTGCATAAGAACCAGCTGTTGTGCTTGTTAAATATGTTCATTCCTGGGAGTCACCCCAGACTTTCTGGAACTAAAATTTAAAGATACATGCCTTAAGTTTGCAAGTATGATAATTTTCAAATGCCCACTAATATTACAGTTTCTGAGCTTGACAATTTGAAAATCTTGACTCAATATGATGAGGTAACTAAAGCAAATGTGCAATGGTTCCTCTGTTAACAATCTCAACGGTTATAGGGGACATGCCTTAACTGCATTAATTACACTAGGATTCAACATACAGGCAGCAGCTTCTCTGTGTGTTCTAATTACCCTGCTCACAATACTTATTCCAATTAGACTTCCTGTAATGCTAAGGTTTTTATTCTTTAAACCTAAATCTTTGGTTTTTTTTTTTTTTGTTTCAGAGGGTGAAAGGATTGCAGACAGTACAGACAAAACAGCATATTAGGAAATCTCATACTGACCCTCTTCATTATAAGGTCACTATTAGAAGCTGCTGGTTTCTGTTTGTTTGTCCCAAGGCATAGAGGTTTTCCAAAGCCTTGGAAATGTTGAAAATGCACTCTAATTTCAGTGGCTCTAAGCCCTAAATTCTAGTGGCTTCTGCCCTGGCTAAAAAAAGTGATATGTGTACTAGGAAATGAGAGTGAATTTTCCTATTCCTATTCTGTCCTTCAACAGCCTCCAGAGGCATAAGTTGTTTGTCTGTAATATTGGATTTTAAAGGTCACTTTTTATTTTATAGCTCTAGGTCGGTTTTTATTTCTACATATTTTACATGACCTGTGGTAAATTAGAATCTAACCTGTACTGAAGGACAAACTATAACTATGTCTAATACCCTAGGACCTCATTTTCCCACTTTAAAGTGAATACTTTAAAACTTCCTTAACAAAGTCGTGGTAATTCCTTTGGATTGGTACTTAAGACTGTATATTATGGCTTTTAAAGACTTAAACCTTAGGATAAGACAAACATGGGTTGGCTTTTTAGATATTTACTAGCTGTTGAACATTGGTCAAGTTACTTAATCTACAGAAATGATGTATTTCCGTAAAACTGAGGCAACCATGGTCCCATATTATGGGACTGTTATAAAAATTAAATGGGATACACATTTAAGACATTTAGGAAAAATTTATATATAAAAATAATCAATAAATGTGTTATTAAATCAGAAACCATATTTCACTATATACTAAAAGTCATTAAATTTAATGATTTTTAAAACCATTTTCCTACAAAGTTAATAATAGCACTTTGAATTTCATTATAAAATCATGCAAATAAGTAAGAATATAACAGCTCAATTAAATAAGAAGGATGGCAGGCAGAAAAGAAAAATGCTCCAATTTCATCTTTCAGAATGAAATTAAAATTAAACTTCATAAAAATAAGCATACACTTGCTTTTTAAATATATCCTTAAAATAGGTATATAAAACCTACCACCAGTGGTTAGATAGATAGATGCTATTCCCAACTTTGTTTAAGGTGTGATGGCTCCCTCTGCATATTTGAACAATGAGAAGATCTTGTAACTTCTAACACTTTATCCATGTTTAACTTAATGGTGAGTGTACACTTGCTGGTCAGTAAATGCCTTTTTGAATGAATTAGTGATTGAATCAGAGCCTTTGGTCATTGCCCAAACATGTCATTTTTGAAGTATTACTTTTACTCAAATATTGTTCATATATTTATTTTTTTAACCAAGTAACTTTTAAAATAATCCAGGAATCACTTTTTTTATTTGAGTTATAACTCAAAGATATAACCAATGAAATTTCCTGGCATAAAATATTGAAAATACCATAACCTTATATTAATATAAAATCTCATTCAGTTTACTTGTTCCCTATTAAAAGCATCATAAACCATATATTGATTCTTTAGAAAATAAAGGAGAATAACCTTGTACCAACTGAGGCATCCAGTTAGCTGACATATAAAACAAGTCCTTTTCATGGAGTTTCTACATTGTAATTGGTATGCTGACTGTGTCAAAAAGAAGAAAGGACTAGAAAAAGTGTAAAAATGAATTTAAAATAACAAAAATTTACTCATGATGATCCCAAATTCCAGTTTAAAAGAAACACTGATCAAAAGGACATTTCTCCAGAAATCACTTCAGTATAATGTTGAAAGTTGAGATAATGGTAATACATTTATAGTTAGGAAAAAAACATTTTCTAGATGAATCAAAAAGTTGTTGGATGATGGCAAGTCATTTAGTCAGAAATTATTTCTCCATAGCACACATACTTATACACACTCATAACACACACAAAGGAGTCCACAGTTTATAAAAAGGTTTATATTAGGTATAAATACCAAGTGCACTGAAATAATTTCCAGCAAGTTTAAAAAAACTAAGCACTATAAAAATTCTACTTTGAAGAGAACAACCAATTTCCTCTGACAAAAAGGTAAATTAGACTTCTGTTTCTCTATTCTTCACACTAAGTACAATTTAAATCCCTGCATATTATATATAAAACAATAATAATAAGGCTCTGAAAGTTGGGAAGAGGAAGGAAGACCAGGCTAAGAAGTGTGGAACCCAAGAAACAACACAATGGTGAGTTTCCTGGATTTTCATTTTGCTACATATATCCCAGACTTAGACCTGAAGAAGCTGGCAAACCAGCAACAAAGATGGACCAAACAAAAGTTCCAATAAAACTCTCTAATCTTAGGGGCACCTGGGTGGCTCAGTTCGTTGGGTGGCTGCCTTCGGCTTGGGTATGCATCCCGGAGTCCCTGGATCGAGTCCCACATCAGGCTCCCTGCTTCTCCCTCTGACCCTACCCCCTCTTGTGCTCTTTCACTCTCTCTCTCTCAAATAAAATAAAAAAATTTAAAAAAAAAAAAAAACCTCTCTAATCAAAAGACCAGGAAAGGGATAACCTAGCAAGACAGAAAAATCTTAGACTATAATTTCAATACACAAATATGGCTCTATCCACCATTCTTAGCAAGGACCAGCTAGGAAGTTTAGACTTACACCTTTGCGTGGCTGTACTGAGTTACCTACTTCCCCACTGGGATAGTGTCTGAGAAGACCTTATCAGAAGCTAGGATTTTCATTCCCACGTATAGTAACAACCTCCTCTCCTCGTATTAGTCAACACAACATGCAGAACTTGGATTTCTACTGTTACAAATATAGCTAAAAAGTGAATTAGAAAATATTTTTCAGAAAGGAAACAATTATTGGACAAGAATAGTGAAAGTAATATAAATTATGAAGCAGAAAGATTAAAACAAGTGTCTACAATGTGCTAGACGGAGAGAACACAAAAGTAGAACTAAGACATATACAAGGGTTTTAATCCTAATTAAAAAAGCATTATAACCCAACTGGAAAAAGATTTATTCTATAAAATGTGTTGGGGTAAGTAGTTAATAGCTTGCAAATAAAACAGAGTCTCACACCTCAACTTTCACTGAAATATACTGTAGATGAAACAGTTAAAATATCTTTATATAAGGTATATCAAATATAAAAATGGAAATAGGAATAGCTGAAACTTCAACAAAGGAAATAATTCACCAGCTTAAAGATTACAGAAGAAATCGCACAGGAAAAGTATGATATCTTTGTCTATTTACAATATTTTTATGTCTTTGATGAGTTGGTTTCAGAGGAGACCTATTGGAGAGTCAAGATTTCCACCACCACCACCAAGCAGTAACAAGGTCCCTATAGCGTCAGCTAAAGTCATAAGAGAAGCATTAACAAGGCATTCCTATAATTCCCAGTAGGGTAATATCTGCAGAAGTCTAGAGAGGAGCCAGATCTCCTACAGCAGTAATGAGGAGCGCTCACCCATACAAGTGTCAATAAAGGGAGAGTGGGGAGCTAGACTTTACCCTCCTCCCTTTCTTTGCCAAAACAGTATCAGAGAAAGCCAGATTCAAAGAATCTTTGCATAAGTTCCAGATTCTTATAATAACCACCTTGTAAAAAATCAGCCATATTACTAAAAATAAGGAAAACTGCAACTGCAGCAAAAATTTTAAAGCAGCCATCATAACAATGCTTCAAAAAACAATTATCAACATACTTGACACAAATAAAAAAAATGAAGTTTCAGCAAGGAAATAGCGTCAGTAAAAGTATAAGACAGGAAGAACTAAATAGAAATTTTAAAATTAAAAAGTACTCTTCCCCCTCACACACAAATTCAATGCTGGCTTTAACAGCAGAATGGAGCATAGAGAGGAACAAACCAGTGAACTAAAAGATAGAACAAAGGATTACCCAATCTGAGTAAGAGTCAGAAAAAAGAAAACATGAATAGAGCCTTAGGGCCTGTGAGAAGTATAATAAAAGATCTACCACTTATTTTATTGGAGTCCAGCAAAAAATAAGAGAAACAGGGTGAAGTTGAAAAAGTACTTGAAGGAATAAAGAATACAACTCCCAAATTTGGTAAAAAACACAAATCTACAGATTTAGGAGGCTAAATATCCTTAATTAGGATAAACACAATAAGAGTCACTGCAAAGCACATTATAGCTACAGTTGGGAAATGAAAGGCAAAGAAAATACCTCAAAAACAGCCAGAGAAGAGTGATACCTAATCTGGAACCAGTTCAAATGACAGTGGATTTCTCACAGGAAACTATGGAAGCCAGAATAAAGTGGCACTACATGTTTTAAATGCTGAAAGAAAAGAACTGTCAAGCCAGAATTCTATATCCAGTGAAAATATCCTGAAATAAATGAAAATGAAAATGAAATAAAACTAAATGAATTTGTTGTAGCAGACCTACCTAAGAGAATGGCTAAAAGGAATTATCTAATCACTACAGAATCCTAGGACACAAGGAACTAAGAAAGAACAAAAGGAATAGTAAAAGGTTGGGTAAGTAGGTAAATATATACATTATTCTTTTCCTTTTGAATTTTCTAAATTATGTTTGATGGTTAAAGCAAAAATCATAATACTATCTGATATACTTCTCAATTAATGTAGAGAAAATATTTAAAACAATTATATGATAAATGAGGAAGGTAAAGGGACATAAAAGGAGATATGCTTTGTACACTGTATACTTTGTTCATTCTGGTAAAATGTCAATACCAGCAGACTGTGAGAAGTTACATATATAGAATGTAACACCAAGAGCAACTATGGAAAAAAACTATACAAAGATATGTACTTAAAACAGAAAAATTACATCAATTCCAAAGTAACCCAAAGAAGGCAGGAAAAAGAAAACACAAATCAAAGGCAGAGAGAAGAGATAGAAAACAGAAAATAAAATGGCAGACTAAATCCCTAACATATCAATAACTATATTAGATGTAAATGGCCTAAATACACAGATTAAAAATCAGTTATTGGTAGAGTGAATTAAAAAAAAAAAAACAGGACCCAATTATAAAGCTGCTGTAGAATTACTTCCCCCTTTGAGAAAAGTAGGCAATGAAACAATGAAAAATTTCTGCATTCTGGTAGGCACTTGTTTCTCAGAGATCTGTGGATCCTGATGGATCCTGCAGACCCCTATTGGGAGTAAATCCATATTGGCCCTGTGTGAAAGTCAGGTCCTCTAAAGTGCCAAGAGATTAAGGAGTTAGGCAGAATTGCCCATGACACTCATGCAGGGGGATCAGAAAGAGATCGAAGAGCAGGGAGGATTTTTCCAGATGCCTATGCAAAGGACAGGTACTGTGTCTACTATTACACTATAGGCTCATAGGTGTGGATATCACTGTGTGCTTCACTAACCAAAGAATTGATTCCATTTGCCTCTTAGGATACTGAGATGAAGTGAGCTGGAAGGAAGGTAGGAAGAATGGTAGGAAGGGAGGGAGGAAAGAAGGGTGGTAGGCCAAACCATCTATGTGGGCCCATGTATAGAGAGAATATCAATCAAAACTAATACAAACCACAAGTAGTTAAATAGAACTGTTGGGACACATGTTCAAGAAACAGAATTTTAAAATTTTAAAAATAATAGTAATAAAAAGAAATTATTCAGGAGCTTTAAATGAAACACTTTCTGGAGAAAAATATATCGCTTTATAACTCCATATTCTGTAGATAAATGTAAGGAGATGGATCTGGATAAATATATATGAATGTACAGACAAAATTTTAAAAATCATAACAAAACTTAAAGTATAAACCCAGGGAAAATAAATTGTAGATAATGGGTGCATCAACAATAATTAAAACAATTTCTTTAAGATTTTATTTATTTGTTAGAGAGAGAGTATGTGCACAAGCAGGGGAAGCAGCAGGCAGAGGGAGAAGCAGGCTCCCTGATGAGCAAGGAGCCTGATGTAAGACCTCAATCCCAGGACCCCGATATCATGACCTGAGCTGAAGGCAGGCACTTAACTGACTATGCCACCCAGACATCCCCTTAAAATAATTTCCAAAAGAAAAATAAAAATTCACTGAGATGAACAAATATCTGTCTCAAAACTGAAAGGGTTCTCTAGGGCCTAGGTTACATTTACTTGAAAACATACACACACACACACAAGCTACATATATACACATGAACCTGAACCTTCAGGATAAAGTCTTGTATGACTCTGGGTTCAAAAACAGGAAAATTCTAGGAAGCATGAGACTCCTTCCACAGAAAGAACCATCTCTAGATTTTTTATAAATATACAGTATATTTCTTTTTTTTTTTTTAAAGGTTTTATTTATTCATGTGACACAGAGAGACAACAGCGAGAGAGGGAACACAAGCAGGGGGAGTGGGAGAGGGAGAAGCAGGCTTCCCGCTGAGCAGGGAGGCCGATGCGGGGTTCGATCCCAGGACCCTGAGATTATGACCTGAGCCGAAGGCAGTTGCTTAACCAACTGAGCCACCCAGGTGCCCCAATATACAGTATATTTCCATAATGCTTATACATGAAGACAATGGGAAAATGTCTCATTTATCCCTATTAGTTCTTAAAATGTGATAAAACCAAAGAATCACCTAAAAGAAATAGTTACAGTCCTGTCCCCAGATCCTCCTTTTTATATCCTAAAACTCTATCATTAGATCTAACATCATGTAGCTCTAAATATGCATACATAGCAATACATATTTCTAATTACAGACATTTAAAATCATGTTGCATAGTTTATATTTTGTTTCCATAATGTTTCAGGAATACAAAAAATATAGTTTTTTATAATGTATTTATTTTAGTAATCTCTACACCCGACATGGGGCTCAAACCCACAATCATGAGATCAAGAGTCACATGCTCCTCTGACTGAGCCAGCCAGGCACCCCAAATACAGTTCTTAATCAGGGTTTTTGGAGGATAAAAGTAAACTTCTAGAGCTCTCTCTGTTTAATCAGAATCTTTCAATCTTTAAAATATATAAATACCTATAATATATAATTGTGACATCAGAACAAAAATTTGGGCAGAAGCACACATACATATGTATTTGTATATACACACATATTGTAAATGTATACATATATGCATACTATTGGGGAAATATAATTAAGAACAAAATTTTGTCAACCCAGAAATCCTTTTCACAAAGGTATTAGAGAAAACACGTATATTGTTAAATAAGCATTAAACGGATATGTAACATAATGGGCATCACAGGCAATCCACTCTAACTCTTACATAGCCAGATAAAACCCATTACACCCTCAACAGAAATAATGACTAGTCTTCAAGTAAGAGGTTGACAATACCTTTTGTCACACAGAGTTCACCTTAATTTATCTGTTAATTGGGTTGACCATCTCTTAGCTAATTGATTTTATCCAGGAAAGAAAAAAAACTTCTCGTGTCTTTATGGCAAGAGGTAGTCTTACAACTTGAAGCACGGTGTCCACTGAAGTTAGGCTCGGGCCCTACTGCAGATACTGGTGAGACAGGTGTGCTATCTTCTTTGATGCTTATGTTTGAAAAAATGTAAAGATGTTTACATTCAAAGAAATGGTTCTTAGGTTTTGAGAAAGGTATTTCTGGGTCAGAAAGCTGAGAAAATGCCTATTTGGTTTTCAAAAGGATTTGCATTGATTTCAAAGAGGGAAAAATACTTATAATTAGAAGTTTTCTAAAGTAAATGTTCTAAGAAAATGGATGGGGGAGAAATCTCTTTTCTTATTTCAATAGGGAAATTTAAGTCTTTTATTTTTAATTTACATTTGTCCCTACAATATTCAAATGCATACCCATATGCATATGTATTTGTAGATGCATATGCACATGTATATATATGCTCTTCAATTTAGTCATCCCCTAGTCTTCCTCTACTCTTTATTTTCTATACCTGTTAACCACTGCTATATCCCACATTATCTTCTACTGTCAACATCAATATATAATCTTTTTTTCCTTTGGTTCAAACGAAATTTGCTGCCGTAAGTGATTCAGCTTATTCAAGCTACATATTAATAAAATTGATGAATAAATTTCACACATGCTATCATATATAAATATTTAGGAATATTATTTTTTTTCTTGAAGATTTATTTACTTTAGAGAGCATGAGTGGGAGGAGGAGCAGAGGGAGAGAATCTTCAAGCAAACTCCCTGCTGAGCCTGGAGCCCCACTCATGGCTTGATCTCATGACCCATGAGATCATGACCTGAGCTGAAACCAAGGGTCCAATGCTTAACCTAATGAGCCACACAAGCGCCCCATAAATATTTAGGAATTTTAAAAACATCTTAATTAATTTAAAATAAACTCTTCTCTTGCCATTATCTGAAGTTTACATGTGATCTTGTTGATTTCAGGGATCCCTGTCTATCCTAAAAATCTCACTGGGAATATATACACATCTGACAGTACCTATGTGTAATCATGTGTTATTAACTAATGAGGTGCAAATCACTTCCTACACACTAACTTCTTAGGCTTCTCAAAATGTAATTCTCCATCCCAGAGTAACTGCAGAAGGCTGAGGTAGAAAAAAATGAAATGAAACTAGAACCAATTATCCAATTATCTTTATCTTTAGGAATCCTACATTTCCTTTGCTAGAGGTTTTATTCCTTACTGCTTCCATCAGTTTTTTGTGGATCTTGTGGTCAGAGACTGTATTTTCCTCTACCAGATATTAAATTGATTTGAAATTCAATAGAATAACACATCTCATATGTTAATAACAAATATATTTTAAGGTCCTTTTGTAATTCAGGTCTGATATGGGATTAGAATTCCTAAATTATACACTGCCCAATCAAATATGGTTGAAATAGAAATTTTGTGTTTTAAGTTTATTTCCCCCATTATTACACTAGTCCTGGAGCAGAACAAGCATTCCATAAATATACCAAGTGAAAGAATGAGGATAATGCCTCAAATCTAAAATATCGTAAGTGTAATTTTTAGCCCTATAACATAAAATTGCCAGAATATTTCCAACCTAGCAGCTATAATATTTATATCAACAGAAGATCAAAAACGAATGTCATTTTGTAAACTTACAGATTTGAAATAACAACCATGCTTTCAAATGTTTAAAAATTCTAATGTGTGTGTGTTTTTTTAAAGCATATACTTTTAAAAAGACCAAGCATGGAATTGCCTGCATGTCTAAATATCTTCACATACCAAAAGTTCCTCATTCCTTTGTAATCTCCCTAAGTAATCAGGTTCTCTGATGCCTCTCATTTGGCTGTTTACCAAGATGCTTAAGGAGAGCTGATTCTTCAAAGTCAATTACTTCTTGTCCTGAGTACCAATTCCCTAACACCATTAACTCCTAATTCTTTCAAGGAATAGAGAAAGACTATTGAGCTAATTGAACCATATTTCTAATGTCTAATGGTTGCTAATGATTTAATGTGTTCATCCTTCCACATAATATATTTGCATTTTAACAGGAAAATAAAATGTCTAAGTGGAAGGAATGACTACTGTGACGATTTCCAGATAGATTATAAATATTAACGCACTTTAAGTGAAGTTCCCTGGAAAGATGATTGTGTTTGTTGAACAGGAAAATGTAACTGACAACTGTTGCAAAAATATGTTTGGGGAAATCAATTCCTTTGTACAGTCATTTTAATAAAAATTTTAGTCCAAACAACTAGGCAAAATTGTCCATTTAATCTGGCTGAAACAACATACAGTAAGTAAAAATTTAGGAGAATAAAACTTTAAACAATTACTAGTTGAGATGAAATTATGAGTTATTTATACAGTTATATTCTCAGCTCTTACCTTTTTATCAGCTCCTTAGTTTTACTTTTTATAGACTTATTGGGAGTTATACTCCCAATAACTAACACATAATAAATTTCACATCTTTAAAGGGTATAGTTTGATAAGGTTTGATATATCTATATCATACAAACAACATATTTATAACCTTCTGAAATTTCCATGCAACTGAGGTAGGGAAGCTGAAGAGACTCCACTTTAGAAAGGCTTCATTTCTGTTGTTTTTCTGCGAGGCCCTATTTACTCATGTTCTATATTTTGCCTCTGAATCAGCCAAAGAAGCTATGTTCCCACTTCAAGGGAGAAGAAAGAAAGTAAATCATTTTCTGAGTTTTACCCAAGGCCCCCAAATACCTGATAAACATCTAAGAAGAGCCAGATCCCAAACATGTTCGAGGTCATTAGCTTCAAACAAACTTCAGCTGATGCTGGTATCAACAGCCCTTACCCTCATGATTTCTAAAATAACATCTGTTATTCTCCTTTCACTCACCTTTGATCAGACCCTACCCTAGATTCCTAGACACCTTTTCCAATATAAACCCCTAACCCCAAGCGAGGACAAGACTCCTTCTCCCTTCCTGTTTGAGTCTCCAGACACTCCGTCTATAATTCTCCACCTGTCACTTACACTATTCAATAAACTCTGTTTTCACTTTCTCTGGCTCCATTTGACTTTTTTCCTTGATGAAGCCAAGGACCCTCTTGGCTGGTCCTGCGGGATCCCCCTCCAGGTCCTCGAACCCAGCCTGCCTGCATCACAATCTCCTGCAATACATACCTCTTCCTTTCTACCCCTACCCACTGACCTCTGGCATCTACTGATCTGCTTTGTCACTACAGATTAGTTTATATTTTACAGAATTCCCCAAAATAGAATCATACAGTATGTAAAATATTTTTTTCTGAACTCTCTCATTCAGCATAATTATTTTCATTTTCATTCATATTGTTGCATGTATCAATAGTTGATTCCTTTGTTTGGCTGATTTGTACTGCATTGTATGGGAAGACCACATTTTATATATCCACTCATTTGTTGATGGACATTTGTGTTGTTTCTAGTTTTTGTCTATTTCAAATAAAGCAGCTAAAAAATGTGTATAAAATTTTTGTAGGAACGTATACTTTCATATATATTGGGTGAATTATCTAGGAATAGAATATTTGTATCATATGGAAGGGTATATAAACATCTTTAAAAATAAACAGTTTTAGGGACGCCTGGCTGGCTCAGTCGGTTAAACGACTACCTTCAGCTCAGGTCATGATCCTAGGGTGCCAGGATCGAGCCCCATGTTGGGCTCCCTGCTCAGTGGGAAATCTGCTTCGCCCTCTGCTTGTGCTCTCTCACTCTCTCTGTCAAATAAGTAAAATCTTTAAAAAAATAAAAATAAGCAGTTTTAGAAACACACAAAAAATTGCAACGATGGTACAGAGAGTTCTCATATAGCTAACACCCTGATTCTCCTATTATTAACATCTTATATTATGTGGTACATTTACCAAATTAAAGAACCCATACTGATATATTATTAGAAACTAAAATCCAAGCTTCATTCACATTTCTTTAGTTTTTACCTAATGTTCTTTTCTGTTCCAGATCTCTAGCCAGGATTCCACATTTAGTTGTCTTATCTCCTTAAATTGTATATATATTTAAGGTGCACACAACTTGATATTTTGATATCTGTATATGTTGATAAATACTGAGCACAATCAAACTAATTAACATATACATCACCTCACATAGTTTCATTTTATTGCTTTATAGTAATAAAACTTAAGATCTATCATCTTAGCAAATTTCAAGTATACTGTACAATATTGTTAACTTTGCTTCTGATGGCCTTGAGAGTATGGAGGAGTACCAGTCAGGTATTTTGCAGCATGCTTCTCTATTGGGAATTTTCTGATACTATCTCATGATTAGACTGGGTTTTGGATTTGGGGGAGGAAAACCAGAGATATCAGAGATGAACCATGAGAGACTATGGACTCTGAGAAACAAACAGGGTTTTAGAGGGGAGGGGGGAGGGGGGATTGGTTAGCCCGGTGATGGGTATTAAGGAGGGCACGTACTGCGTGGAGCACTGGGTGTTATATGAAAACAATGGATCCTGGATCACCACATCAAAAACTAATGATGTATTGTATGGTGACTAACATAACATAATAAAATTTTGAAAATTTAAAAATAAATATCAGAAGCACATTCTGTCACCATGATTTGTCACTCTTTATGTTAACCCTAATCACATGACTGAGGTAATGTCTATGAAGTAATACTTTCCTTCCCTTTCCATTCTGTACTCTTCAGAACAAAGTCAATATAGTACTGCCCACATAATAAGGAATGGGGAGTTATGTTCTACCTCTCTGAGGAAGAGGTATCAACACAAATTATTTAGGATTCTTTGCATAGAGATTTGTCTGTTCTCCTCTATTTATTTTGAATAACCAGCTAATCATGTATTTATATTAGCATGGACTCAAAGATATGTATTTTCTTTTTTTAAGATTTTATTTATTTGACACAGAGAGAGAGAGAGAACAAGCAGGTGGAGAGGGAGACAGAGGGAGAGGGAGAAGCAGGCTCCTGCTGAGCAAGCAGCCCAATGTGGGGCTCAATCCCAGGACCCTAGGATCAGGACCTGGGCCAAAGGCAGCTGCCTAACCAACTGAGCCACCCAGGTGCCCCCAAAATATGTATTTTCTATTTTGAGAGTCGTTACATATTCTGAATACAAATCATTTGTCAGATATATGATTTGTAAGTATTTTCTCCCAGTCTGTTGCTTGTCTTGCATTCTCTAATGGTGACTTTCAAAGAGCAGAAGATTTTAATCTTGATGAAATTCTGTTTATCATTGTTTTTCTCTTTTATGGGCTTTGCATTTGGTACCATACTTAAGAAATCTTTGCCTATCCAAGCTCTCAAAGATTTATTTCCATGATCTCTTTTACAATGTATATTTTTTTATATTTAGATCTATGAACCATTTTGAGCCAATCTTAGTATATGCTGCATGGTGTGACCAAAGTTCAGTTTTATCTTAGAGTAGGCATTAGAGTATATTGTATAATACAGTCAATCCTCTAAGAGATTGCAAAGACAGAAAGAAATCTTACCCTTGTATACAGCCTAGCAGATATAACTGATTACACACATGTTCAAAAAGTACATGATAACTAGTTCTCAGGTAAGAGTACTTGAGAGCTCTGTTTCTCAGACAGTTTATCCTAATTTCACCTGGCAATTGGGATGGTCACTGATGTTTGCTAACTGAATCTCCAAAGGAAAAATAAACTTATTTTTTTTTTAAGATTTTATTTATTTGACAGAGAGAGACACAGCGAGAGAGGGAACACAAACGGGGAGTGGAAGAGGGAGAAGCCGGCTTCCCCTTGAGCAGGGAGCCCGATGTGGGGCTCGATCCCAGGACCCTGGGATCATGACCTGAGCTGAAGGCAGACGCTTTAACGACTGAGCCACCCAGGCAACCCGGAAAAATAAATTTTTCATATCTTTATGATAAGAAGTAGTTTTGCAACTTCTGGTGAAGCACCTGCCTAAGTTAGATTCCTAACCTTCCACAGAAACTGAGAGATAGGGGCACTATCTTTCTTGATGATTACATTTCAAAGAGATGGGGGGCACCTGGGTGGCTCAGTCGTTAAGCGTCTGCCTTCAGCTCAAGTCATGGTCCCAGAGTCCTGGGATAGAGCCCTGCATCGGGCTCCCTGCTCTGCAGGAAGCCTGCTTCTCCTCTCCCACTCCCCCTGCTTGTGTTACTTCTCTCACTGTGCCTCTGTCAAATAAATAAAATCTTAAAAAAAAAAAAGAGATGGTTCTCTGGTCCTACAGAAAGACATTCCTGGGCTGTTAAAATGCTACCCACCTTCCAGCAGGAAGAGATCATGGTGAGGGTGTTTGCCCAGGACAGGAGCTCAGCTCAGCTTCACTGCTGGTTTAGCAGTGAAATCTGGAGTCTCTGGCAAAAGGCTTATTGAGCCTTTAAAAAGATTCAAATACATTTGAAAAAACAAAGAACTTACAAGTTTTCTAAAGTAGATGTTGGAAAGGGGCAGGAAATCTCTTCCCTTATTTTCAACAGGGAAAATTAAACCTCTCATTTTTAATTTGTATCTGCCCTTACAATCTTTACTGATATTCTGTCCCCCTAGTCTATAATTTTTCAAGAGGAGTGTTGAAATCTCCTACTATAATTGTGGATTTGTCTATTGCTCCTTGAAATCAGTTTTGTTACATGTATATTGAAACTCTCTGATGAGGTGCAGAAATGCTTAGGAGTTTTATGTCATCTTCATGAACTGACCCTTTTTTTCAATAAGAAATGACTTTGGTAATGATCTTTCTCTTAAATCTACTTTAATCCATTGTTAATATAGCCACCCTAGCTTTCATTTGATTAATACCAGCACAGTATAGTTAAAAAATCTATTTCAGTTAAACCATTTGTTTCTTTATACTTAATAAAGGTTTCTTGTAAGCACCATTTATTTGGAGCTTGCACTTTTACCCAATCTGATATAATCTCGTTTTTAGTTGTGATGTTTGATCAACTGACCTTTTTAATGTGATCATTGACATTGTTGGTTTTAAATTCACCAAATTGCTATTTTTTTTCTATTTGTCCTGTCTGATCTTATCCCCTTCCTCTTTTTTGTTTACCTCTTCTAAAATAGTAATTGTATTTTTAAAATTAAACTTTATCTCTTCTGTTGTCTATTAGCTCATTTTCTTATTTTTTTAGGAGGCTTATGGTAAACATCTTTAACCTACATTAGTACATTTTATATCACATTATACCACTTTATGTGTCATATACAAAACTTAATATACTTCTACACCTAAACTCCTGGTCCCTTCTTGGCCTTTGAGCTATTATTTTCATTTATTTTATTTCTAAATAAATATAAAATAAAGATTCCACATTATATTGTTATCGACTTTGCTTTAAATAGCTAATTATTGGGGCATCTGGGTGGTTCAGTCAGTTAAGCATCTGCCTTTGGCTCAGGTTGTGATCTCGGGGTCCTGGAATCGAGTCCCGCATTGGGCTCCCTGCTCAGCGGGGAGTCTGCTTCTCCCTCTCCTTCTGCCTCTCCCCCCCCTCCACTCATGCTCTCGCTCTCTTCTCTCAATTAAATAAAATCTTTAAAAAAAATAGCTAATTATCTTTAAAAGATTTTTAAAATTAGAAAAATAGATTGTTAAACATTTTCACCAATATTTATCATTTTTCCTCTTCTTCATTCCTTCATGTAGATCCTGCTGTCCCTACATTATGTTTCTGAAAGACTTCTTTTCACATATCTACAAGTAAGGGGCCGCTGGTGATAAAATCTTTTAGCCTTTTTATGCCTGAGGTAGTATTCTCATTAATATTTAAAAGATCTTTTGAATACAAATTTAAATAGTCTTCTTGTTTATTTGTGGTTGGAGTATTTTGACCTTTGTATATCTGTAGCTTTACAGTTTTAATCAAGTTGGGAAAAGTTTTTCATCAGTTATTCAAATTTTTCTTTTTTTTTTCTGTCTTCTTCCCTTTTCTTTAGAACTCCAGTAACACTTATGTTAGACAATCCGAAATTGTCTCACAATGCACTCATACTCAGTTCACTTTTTTGTTGTTGGGAGCTTTTTTTCCCTCATGTGTTTTATTTTGGATAGTTTCCATTGCAATGCCTTCATATTAACTTTTCCTTCTGCAATGTCTAATCTGCTGTTAATTCCATCTAGCATATTTATCTCAAATAGTTTTGTTTTCATCTCTAGAAGTTTATTTAGGCCTTTTTATTTCTCCTATATCTCTACTTGATATACAACCCTCTCTCAACCTTTGTGAACACAGAATATATATTTTTATAACATTCTGGTGCCTTGTGTACTAGTTCTATCATGAATGCACTTGAAGTATTATTAATATAGATTTTTTTCCCCATTATGGGTCCAACTTCCCTGCATCTTTGCATTCCTAATATTTTTCTTAATTGGAGTCTGATATTAAGAATTTTTTCTTCATGGAAGCTGGATATGTTGTATTTTTATAAATATTCTTTAACTTTAATTTGGAATTAAGTTAAATTGCTTGGAAATCCTTTTCTAGTTTTACTGTTAAGATTTCTTAGATAAGACCAATGGTCTTTGGATAATTTTAGGTAAAATCCTCCAATTATTCTACTCAATGTCCCATGAATAATGATATTTTCCACTCTTGTTAGTGGGAAATAAAATTTCCCCAGCTCTCTTTGAGCTTTGGGATTGTTCTCCATTCCTTTTGCCCACTTCTTTTCCCAACCTCAGACAGTTTTCTTACTTATATCCATTGATTAATACTCAGCTGAAAACTCAGACAGGGCCTTTGCAGGTCTCTGGAGTTCTCTCTGAGAAGGTTTCTCCTCTCAGCTATTCTGCTTTGCAATCTCTAATTGCCACAGCTTCACTGCATCCCCAACCATTACCTTAACTCAAGAAGTCCTGGGTTTTGCCAGATCTTCCTATCTCTATAATGTAGCTTAGGAATCCCTTCCAATCAGGAAGGCTGTACAACCCTAGAGATGCAAAAAAAAAAAAAAAAAAAAAATTTTTTTGGTAAAGGTAAAATTTATTTTTTTCCACCCCAACCCCCCTGGAAGAAGCCAAATTTGTATCTACTAACAAATTTATTTCAGCATTTGTAACTGTCCATGTATGTGTCTGTTCCTTGGATTCTCCTTTGAATTATTTTTAATACCTTATTGTTTCCTTTATTAATTAGTAGGTCAAATCAAATAATTAGCACTTGTTCATTTTATATTTGAGAACTAACGATTATACCTATTTTAAAAATTATCTTTTAAAAAAATAGGTATAATACTTCATTAGGTGGAATTTTCTTAATGTCCAATTGATGGATATTTGGATATTTTTTATTTTTGCTATTATAAGTTTATCAACTCATTCCATTATCTATTCTTCTATTTAAAAACTCTTATTTAGGAAAAATTCAAAGTATACATAAATAAGTCAAAAGGGACTATCATTTTTAAAGACCATGATACAAATTACTTAATTGGGACTTTAGTTCTGACTAGTCACCTACAGGTATGCATGGTCATCTCTAAATAGATTGTTAGTTGCAGCAATTTTGACATAAAGACACTGTATTTCAGCATTCAATAACCATGTTATTGGGCTTCTGAGATAAAACTTTAAGATGCATAGAGGGATTTTAATTATATTTTAGTTAAGAATAGCTGATAATAACTAGAAAAGTGAAGTTCAAGTTTTGTAGCTTCATATGTTTAAAGTTGGTGCTTCCGTAGACCCTACTAGCACTAATTTATAGTCTCCTGATGTAGGCACTTCCTTTCGTTATGGCCTCATTTAAGATGATATAAAGTCACCAGGAGCATGTATGGCATAAAGACTCATTTCTGAGGTTAAAAATAAATAGTAAGTACTGCCAAGTGAGTTCCTGTCTATATATGTTTGAGTGTGTGCATTTTTCATTTAGTAATGCTTCTTTAAATTTAAAGAAATAATTCTTTAACTTTTATTCCTAATAGTAGGTCAGAGAAGTTCATGAGAAAAAAATTATCTTCAGTGCCTTTCATTTCACAGTCATCACCTACTGATGTGAGATAACACGAGTCAGATACTAATTCCCTCATACAATATTTTAAATGTACTTTTACTAGTAATTCTACCAATGTGGCTAGGTCTAACTGAAACCTCATGACAGTATTCTTATTTTTTATTAGGCTGAAATCCAAATCAAGTCAAGCCCTGATAATCAGGGCTCTTAATATAAATTTTAAAAATTGGAACTTGAACTCTGCCAAAATTTACAAATTGGAAGCATAACATCGGATCGTACTCTAATGCTTGAAAACAGATTTACTTATAAACCTGTGAAAGGACAGTTAAATTAGATATTCATTTGTTTATTCTTTTTTTAAAGAGTTATTTATTTATTTGAAAAAGAGCGAGCGAGCTCGGGCAAGTGGGGGGAGGGGCAGAGGAAGAGACTCTCCAGGAGACTCCCCACTGAGCATGGAGCCTGATGCAGGCTGAATCTCAAGACCCATGAGATCATGACCTGAGCTGAAATCAAGAGTCAGACACCTAACCGACTGAGCCACGCAGGCACCCCTCCATTTGTTTATTCTTATGTTTCTTTACTCTTATTGAAACAACTTTTGGGTATCTGTTTGTGTCAAGCTAAATATTGGTATGTGGAAATAAAAATAAAAGTACTATGTTGTCCCTGCTTTGAAGACATTTTAGAAATGCTATATAAAAAGGTCCCACAGAATGAGAAATTTGGGGGAGGGCAGTGGGATCCAACACTCTGGAGGCATCAGAGGAAGATTCATAAGTAAGCACATATTTTAGTTGGTCTGAAAAATGGGTAGATTAACATTTCTGAAGTGAAGGAATGAATGTCAGGAAGAAGAAACATGCAGAAGTGGAAATTTTTACCCTATGGTTAGAGAAGAATTCCAGACACAGTCTATATGATTTGTGAAGAAATAAACACAAGGTGATAAAATTATGGAGGAGAATTAGGTTGGAATCAAATAACGCAAGATTAGTATAGATATTTTAGTATTTTGACCTTTTCAAATTGAGGAAGTTTAGGGTGTTGAAGGGAAATAATTATATCTGACTGAGTGCAAGAAGCTAAAGCAGGTAGGTCAATTAGGAGGCTCTTACAATGATCTTAATAAAACTTGCAGTAGTTAGAATTAAGATGACCAGATGGCTCAAAGAACTTTCACAGATGGAATTTTAGAATGAAATGGGGAGAATAATTTTCCAAAAGATTGGTAATGAATGCCAGGTCCTGATTTTCATATTATTTTATGAAGCATATCTTCACAAAAATTTTAATTCCAACTCTAATTATTATTATTTAGTGTGATAGACAAGACTCCCATTTAAAGAAAAATTTCAACCTTTCTATTTTGAAGGTTCAAAATATTTATAAGAGCTAGCGTCAGACATTGAAATGGTCTCTCTCAAATTCTAATATAACATCTAGTTGAGATTTTAGAAAATTATAAACTGCACTTCCCAGATTCCCTTGCAACTACTAATCTGAATATTTCTCTAAAGAAGAACTGTTTTGAGACTTACAAAGAAGAAACAAGAAGAAAAAATCTTGCTGTTTTTTGGCTATTATAACTGGTCACAAACATTTAAACAATGTTTTCTGGCATTTCTTGGTGGCCAGGGATTGGTAGTAACATTACTCCTGTATCACAGTAAATCCAATCGTTGCCCCAGAGTTAGTAGCTTCCCCAAATTTCAGGATCTGTTATGTTATGGGAGTCATATGAAAAGCCCAGAGCATAATCTGGTTCTATAATCATTCCACTGATTTTGCTTAAAGTATCTAGAATGGTGTCCCTGTTGTACGCACTAAACTCTGTCCCACAATTAGGTTTATGTTAGAAAATATACAAATAGTTTCAACTTCACATTCTTGAAAAATTACAATATATAACCCCCAAAACTAATACTATGTGGAGATTTTAATATACCATCAAATCATGTTAACATATTAATGCATGTTAACACGTACAGTGTAGGTTTTTTAGTATATTCACAAAGTTGCACAACCATCACCACTAATTCCAGAATATAGTCATCACCCAAAAAAGAAACCCTGTACCCATTAAAAGTCACTTCCCATTTCCCCCTTTCTTCATATCTTGCTAATAACCACTAATCTCCTTTCTATCTCAATGAACTTATTTTTTCTGAAGATTTCATATGATTGGAATCATATAAGTGACCTGGCTTCTTTTACTTAGCATAATGTTTTCAAAGTTCATTAATAAACATTAATAGCATGTATCAGTATTGTACTCCTTTTTATGTCTAATATTCCATTATACATATATATATCATATATATCCATCATGAGATGATGAACATTTGGGTTATTTACACATTTTGGCTATTATATATCATGCTGCAATGAACATGTTTTTGTGAGGACATATGTTTTCAGTTCTTTTGGTAATATATCTAGGAGTGGAATCACTGGGTCATATGGTAACTCTATTGCTTAACATTTGAAGAGCTACCAAACTGTTTTCCACAGCAGCTGTATCATTTTACATACCCATCAACAATCCAGGAGGTTTCCAATTTCTCCACATCCTTACCATCACTTGCTATTAGCCACTTCCATATGGAAACTTTGTGGCAGACATGAACTTTACTTCTGACAGCAGGATTTTTGTGATAGATAGAAAGATGGGTATTTGATAAAAATGAAGGATGATGAATGAAAGATAATGACATAAAAAAGAAAACAGAAAAGTCAAAGACTTAAAAAACTAGAAATTGTGGATTCCTAGTAGTAATTAATCATGGAATTACCATTATATTACATCTGCCTGTCAATTTGGTGAGCATATTTTCCAAAAAAAAGATAATTTGAAAAAATCTATTTTTTCAATGACTAAAAATTACAAAATCTAAACATTATCAAAACATTTAGGTTATATTTTCAGACTTAAAGAATTTCTTTCTGGGGTGCCTGGGAGGCTCAGTCATTAAGCGTCTGCCTTCGGCTCAGGTCATGGTCCCGGGGTCCTGGGATCAAGCCCCGCATCGGGCTCCCTGCTCAGCGGGAAGCCTCCTTCTCCCTCTCCCACTTGCCCTGCTTGTGTTCCTTCTCTCATTGTGTCTCTCTCGGTCAAATAAATAAATAAAATCTTAAAAAAAAAATTTCTTCCAGAAATAACCATACACGCAGAAGTGAAAATCAGTTATGCATTTTCTATGATCCCTTTTTCTCTATTTATTAACTATCATTTCACAGTAGAAATTTCATAGTGTCTGCTTTCAAAATTTTTAAAATTTCTCTTAATAGCATAACCTAGATGCAGACATTGTAATTATTTTATTTAACATTTTTAAGAACATGGAGATTGGAATCAAAGAAGGTTAAATCCTGGCTCTGGCATGTAAAAGCTATGATTTGTATGTCAATTTATTTTTATTTAATATCCAATTTGTAAATAGGGGTCCAATTTGTAAATAAGGGATATTATATTTTATATACAAATGCTTACTTGAGGGGAAAAAAAGAAATATTGGATATAATATGAGCTTTAGAATAAAAGCTAGCAAACATCAAGTCCATAATGCATCATGGCTATTTTACCAACTACCCATTTATCTAGAAAGGTTTTTAATCCTATACTTATTTGATAATGTGTTACATATTTAATATTGAAGCAAAAATTATTTTTTACTTAACATTTCATCATAGATACGTTCCCAGACAAATAAAAACTTCCTTAAACACAATTTGATTGTCTGGTTAACAGTCTCTATTTGGAAAATAATTTACTTAAATATATAAATAATGGCATGCTTTTAACTTATAGCCATTAAAATTATTATATAACAAATATTTCTGAATTTTTTCCATAGTTTTGAGTTATTTTCTAAAAAAGAGGAATTCATTAAAAGTCTGTTTGCCTTAAAGTATATGGATACATTCAATGCTCTTTACATATATCACCAAATTTAAACATATTTTAAACAATTATTTTTAAGTGAATTAATAGACTGTATTTAGAAGAGTTTTAAATTCACAGAAATATTGAGTAGGTAGTACAGAGACTGCCATATACTGTCCTTCCCTCATATACATTCCCCCTAATAATAACATCTTGCACTTGATTAGAACATCTTGTATTAACATCTTATATTTGATACAATTAATGAACCATTATTGCTTTCATCTTAACTAAAGTTCATTTCTACTATTGATTTGTACATTAGAATGTTTGAAAATAAGCAAAAAAAAATCTACAGATATAGCTCTGGTTGTATATCTACCTATGGCAGGGATGTATTTTAGCCTCACTCTGGCATGGAACAATAATCCCATTCTTAAGATATCCATATAAATAAATCAGTAGATTATACAATTTATGCAATAATTACAATCAATTAATGAATATAATCTATTTTTGCCAATGTATTAAGTGTATTAAATCAGCCAAGGCAAAATATAATCAGTGGGCATTCATTAAAGCATAAATGCAAACCATAACATTTGTAATAATGGTAATTAAAAAAATAACAAGAGAACTAATAATAATGATACCTAATTTTTTTGAGAACTTACTTGTTACAGGTACTTGTATTTTATACACATTGCTTCATTTGAGTCTCTTAGCAGTATAAACATCTAGTATTTGTTACTCTATTTTATAGATAAAGAAAGAAATACTTACAGGGATTAAATAAAATAGCTTGAGCATCACACAGCTAGTATACTGCAGAAGTGGGATTTGAAACAAACCATCTGATTCCAAAAACCATTATACTATAGTCACAAATTGATATTTGGTATTTCCCTTGTTCAAACTCTCTAAAAACTTTCTAAGTCACACTTCTGTAAACAGAAAGTGAACTAAAAGTTTACTTTTTATAACTTGTGAAAGTAATATAATATTGAATAATAAAGACTTTAAATGAGCAAAATGAATGCAGAATGTGATTCAGTGGCTATTAAATATTGTCAACTTTCTCTATTAATGGAGTTTAATAGAGAGAATAGGTCAAGCAGGTCAACCCTGACCATCATTTACTGTGAATTTATGTTTTTCTTTTTTTTAAAATCACTTAAAATTGTTTATAAAATTATAGTGGATGTGCACCTGTGCAAGAAAGGATGAAATCTTCCACAACTGAAAACAACATTTATTTATATACAGGTCATTTATTCCAGCTGCCCAGACATGACTGCTTGTATTGTTTGTCTGTAAACAACTGGAAATAATTCATCAATCTCAGAAAATGTAGCTAATCTTTACTAATTAATGATGGGTTTCTGCAACATGATAAACTGTCTTTTCTTATCATTTGTCTATAAATAATTTAAAACATCCTTTAACAACATAAGGAGAAAAATAATCACCTTTTTTTTTTTTAATTTGTAGGTTAACAAACTGGAGTCTGGAGAGAGTTTAAAAATATTTTAGAGAAATTTTTTTCAGTCACAAAATTAAAATAAGAGTTTATGTAAGAGTTTCAAATCATCAGCTAACTAATAAAAATAATTAATTCCTGTAATTGATAAAAAACAGCCTCATTAGAAGATAATATGAGTGTAATTGCCAAAGGAAATATCTCAGGGATACAAATTTGTTGATTCTTCAATAAGGTACATGAACATACGAAACATATGGCAGAATGCAAGTGCATTATAAAAGCACATCTCAATCTCAGTTCTACTTTGTATTTAATTTTTTTAAATGTAGTCCTTTATAAAATTTTAAACATGTGTCTGCCTTTGGCTCAGGTCATGATCCCAGGGTCCTGGGATCAAGCCCCCCATCGGGCTCCCTGCTCAGCAGGAAGCCTGCTTCTCCCTCTCCCACTCCCCCTGCTTGTGTTCCCTCTCTCGCTGTGTCTCTGTCAAATAAATAAAATCTTAAAAAAATAGATTTTAAAAGATAAAATTAAATAATTTGTAGATTACACTCATCTATGTTCTAAAGACTCTGAGAGCTATAGTGGCTACAATTTATTAAGAAGTTATTTCACTGATTATGCTAAAGACTTTGGTTATTAAGAATGAATACTATTAAGACTTTTTTTTTTTTTAAGACCTCATTCTTTAGAAAGAGAACCAGAGGAAATAAAATATAAGACATAACAACATGTTATTGCCTACATAAACGATGCAGATTTACTGAAGGATTCATAGCACAGTTATGTCTGAGAGAAGTCTTGAAGGATAAGAATTTCAAGAGTGGCACTAGGTACAGGGAACACATTTTGTGGATAAGAAAAAAAGAAAGCATTGTGTACATGTAGGAGCTTAAGAATATTTGAATATTATTGAAGAAATGGTTGGAAAGGAAGAAAAGTCAACTAAGAAGTTATTTTGAAAACATGAACAGGTGGTATTTTGGGGGAAAATAAAACACAAAAATATAATCATTCATTCCTTCATTGAAGAGGTAGTTGTCTAAGTAAGTGCCAGCCATTGAAGTTATCAAGTAAATTATATTTTATTGGGAAATGTAGACTAATATACAGGCCATTAAATTACACTCTGGTAAATTCTACTTAATGGGTAAGTTCTTTGGGAGGACACAGGAACACAAAGGAGAGTCACCATTGTAAGTTACCCAGAAGTTAAGTAAGTTAAGACTAAGCTCATAAATAGCTGGGGAAACAGTATTCAAAAGAGCAGAAACAGCAGGGGTGCCTGGGTGGCTCAGTCGTTAAGCGTCTACCTTCAGCTCAGGCTCAGGTCATGATCCCAGGGTCCTGGGATGGAGCTCCACATCGGGCTCCCTGGTTGGCGGGAAGCCTGCTTCTCCTTCTCCTACTCCCACTGCTTGTGTTCCTGCTCTCGTGCTCTCTCTTGTCAAATAAATAAATAAAATCTTAAAAAAAAAAAAAGAGCAAAAACAGCATATGCAAAACATAGAAACTAAAAACAATCAGGCTGCATGCAAGTCCTTGTATATGCCCAGGACACTGAGAATAAAGAATAAGATTATTTTTTTCAAAGAAAATTAAGTTCATGGGCTTTGATATTTAATAGATAGTGGTTCAAGTCCAAAGACTTATTAGTTGTTAAGCCTTAGTCAAGTTAATTGACGTCTCTTAACTAAAGTTTTTTCCTCTGTAAAATGCTTTCACAAGGAGCATTACAGGAATTACAGAGAATTACATAATTTATGCTCAGCTTCTTGCTCAGAGTAAGTGGTAGATGAATAAAAAATGGTGGTGGTGGTTGTTATGAGCTACCTAAGCATAGAAAACTGGTCTATTGGGCATTGCATACTTAGTTCTTAGAACAGTATTTGACGCATAGTAAGTTACTAATTAGTGTTTCTGAATGCATGAATGTTTGAATTATCACAGAATCCAATGGAAAAGCTTTTGGTACAGAGGGAAGCCATGACTTTTAATTGCACCCATATAAGAACAATCCTGAAATATTATTTTTGGGGTTAAGAAACAAAGAAGTCACTGGTGATTTCTATAGAATATCATCAATTCAGTAATAGTTGAGTAGGAATTAATGAGGAATTAAGAAATATAGAGAGACCAGTATAAAAACGTATTTCAAGCAATTTGACCTTAAATAAAGAGGATGGAAATAGGGGTGCCCCGATGGCTCAGTCATTAAGCGTCTGCCTTCGGCTCGGGTCATGATCCCAGGGTCCTGGGATGGAGCCCCACATCGGGCTCCCTGCTCAGCTGGAAGCCTGCTTCTCCCTCTCCCACTCCCCCTGCTTGTGTTCCCTCTCTCACTCTCTCTCTGTCAAATAAATAAATAAAATCTTAAAAAAAAAAAAAAGAGGATGGAAATAGGACTGTGGCTGAAGGAAGAAAATAGAGAATTTTGGTTTGGTTTTTTTTCCCTCCAAATTGGTCTTGGGAAGAGGTAGCAAAGAAAGAGAAGTTATAGGAACAGAGACATCATGGTCAAATGAAGTGTGTGATGAGATGAAAGCAAGAGAGAATATAGATGGAGAATTAGGTCACAACTCTAGCATCACTTTCACTTATACCATAAGGAAGGAGATACAGAAGTGAATAGGAGTTGACTCAGTAGGTCTGAGTTACTCAATCTTTGAACATTTAAAAGCTAGACTATCCTTTGACCAGTCCTAGGAGATAATCTCTGAGCCCTTGAATCATTCTGCTTGATAAGAGTGTTTCTATATGCTTGAGGGCTTGAGACATTCTGTACCTATTTGACCAAATAAATTTATTCATTAACGTAATTTACAAAACTTCCCATACCACAATCAAGAATGCTGGGAAATAAAGTCTTAACTCAAAGTAAGTACATGTCCAGGTGAAAAAACATAAATTCTGTAACCACAGCAGAATAACAGACTTGAAATGGGGTAAATGACCAAAAAAGAAGGTGCTATATGTGGGGTTTACGTAGGCTCCCTCATCTAGTTTATTTCATAGTCTAATGAAAAAGAGTCCTAGGTAGGTTGAATAAATTTCCTAAAGCCACACAGGTGGCACATGGCAGGTCCAGGAAACAAATCCAGCTAAGTATGACCTCCAAGTCCATGTAATTTTCACTAGAGGAATGATTTTTTAAATATTTAGGCATTTTCAGGGCACCTGGGTGGCTTAGTTGTTAAGTGTCTGCTTCAGCTCAGGTCATGATCTCAGGGTCCTGGGATGGAGCCCCACATCAGGCTCCCTGCTCAGCGGGAATCCTGCTTCTCCCTCTCCCACTCCCCCCTGCTTGTGTTCCCTCTCTCGCTGTGTCTGTCAAATAAATAAAATCTTTAAAAATAAATAAATAAATAAATAAATAAATAAATAAATATTTAGGCACTTTCAAGATGACTTGAGAATATCACAAAAGTTATAGTCCATAGAAAAACATACTAACAAGACTCCTCTTAAGCTTCTGAGGGCAGTCTGTGAAGTAGAACATTAGAGCAGTAATTCTCAACAGTAGGAAGGGTACCTTGTTTCCTACAGCTTGATCAGAATTAATGTTAACATAGGAGAGATGGATATAAAAATGCACATAAAATATATTCCCTGCATCTACATCCTAGGCCGCTGGTCCACGGTAGCAATGCACCAGAAGACATATGGGCCTGTTAAGAACTCTCTACCAAGACACCCTGAAATATACCTTGTTCCTCAAAATTTTCTCAACTGCAAAGGATTTAAGAACAGAACCTCAGATTTTAATGTACATTATTTCTTTGATGTTTTTAAGCAATTTTTAAAATTGTCCAAAAAATATTATTTTAGAGGTGGGCAGGTATGTGTCTGCCTGTATGTTTGGAGTGTAAAAGGACATGCAGCTTTCTAACATTCAAAACTTTCTGAGAATTATAGGTCCTAATTATTACCCTTTTAAAAAAAAAAAAAGATTAGGAAATTGAAGGAGGTATGGGTAAGAAGAAACAGCTTTCCTCCGATCTCAGAAACAAATGAACCAATACTTATACTACTACTACTGCTAATACTTTTCACATTAAAAGCAGGTCAAATCCTAAATTGTTGCACTTTCCCCAAGGTAACCAATTATTTATGTAGATGGCATTCAAAAAAGCATGTAAATAGTTAACATTAGTTAACAATCTTGGGAAAAAAACTGTAAATGCAAATAAGATATTTAGAGAGATACTTTGATTATAAATACTGTAATTATCTCAGTAACATTCTATCATATCCATTTTAAAACTGGGTCATAATTTTTCACCAAGGCATGAAAGCATTACTTCTTTTTCCTTCCTTTAGGATACAGATTAGTTCAATCATCATTTTTTGACATTGCACTTACCCAGAGAAAATTATGGGGAATTAAATGTAAAAGCTTTCCTGTCCACCCACTGACTGCCCCGTGCCCTGGAGTTCCTCCTTTTCAGAGAAAATCATATAGAATTAAATAATGTTGGGGTTGGAAGAAGCCTTAACGGTTATCCACTTACACCACCTTTCTGAAGCATGAATTGGATACTTGATTGTAAGGTGTGACCATTGTAGCAAATGTAATTTCAAGGGAAAAATAGTTAAGGCTCTAGGAAAGGTCCTGTGTATAACAATAAAAGTAGAGAAACTTTCACAAAAACTTTTAATCTGTGCAGGCCAGGGCAGGACTAAGCATTCCTCTCACATCTAAAACTACAGAGATGCTGGTACACAGATAAGGACCATGATAAAAAGAGAAAGCCAAAAATCCTTGAGAAGCAGCTGCCACCCAAGTAAGAGGGATGATTTGAAAATCTCAAAGAAAATACCCATGTTACATAGCTTGCTCCTGTGGGTCACTTCTATATATTGTTGATTTACTTATTCTTGGAGTGGTGGGGGTGGTAAAGAGAGAAACTACAAGGGAAGGAAAATCAGGACACTGACAGAATAGAAGCCAGGAAAGGTTAGATGAGGACTTTTGTGCTGATATATTATAGGAGGACAGTTTTCTCTTTCTTGTAGGGAATTAAATCTTATAATTTTAATCTTGTAATTAAATCTTATAAATATCATAGTCCCAAATCTATGTCTGGAGACATATAAATGAGAAGAAAATATATTTAGAGAGTGTTTAAAATATATTTATTAAACGCAGAGGGCATGCAAGTTCATTATTGCTTCCTGCCCTCATATACCTGCCTTCTGCATAGAGTATAACTGTACAACTTGAACAGAGTAAATATCACATTCACCTGGAAGAATTGTATGGCATTCTTTCTAGTTCCAAGGATAAAATTAATAATTTTTTAATTCTTATGTTGCACTATTCAAATTTATGGTGCCTCTGTTTCTGTATAGTAGTTATTTGTGTCTGAGGTTGGCTCCTTCAGTGGATCAGTGAGTATAGGGACCTCATTTCATACAATAAGGCACCATCCTCCCAGCATAAGGTATAAAGAGCACAGCAGTGCAGGGAATAGCACAGGCACTAAAAAACCTCTGAAGAAATGCATGAAATTTGATTGTAAGACATTTTGATAGATATGGGAAAAGTGAAAGCTATGGGAATTAGCAAGGATTTTATTGCACTGATTTTCTGGTACCAAACTTTACCTGATCCATCCCTCCCATTAGATGTTCCATCTTAATATGTCAAGGAATCCCAGAGTTTTAGATATATGTTTGCTAAAATCCAGTATATTTATTATTTAGTCTATTTCATATCAGTCACATGCTTATATGAGTAATACAGTCAAGTTACCTAAGTTTAACACAAACAAGAAAGTGTTTGGTATTACATTCTATCTTCTCTTTACTCTCTGTCTTCCAAATGATGACTCATGAAGGTGTCTACAACCTGAGCCTATACCCATTCTCAGTTAATCCTGTCTAAAATTTTGATTGTGTTGGATTCTTCCTATTTTGGCAAAAATTTTAATCTCTTTTAATACCAGTTACCTCATCTATATAATAAGGTTGTTATAAGGATTAAATTACATTTTCTATACAGATAGTTAGACAAGTGCTTGGAATATAAAAAAAAATACACTGAAAGTAAGCTATTATTGTTCTATTAGTATTGCTGCTGCTGTTGCTACTACAACCACTACTATTAATAGTGATTTCTTTTTTTTCTTTTTTAAGATTGATTATTTATTTATTTATTTATTTATTTATTTATTTGACAGAGAGAGAGAGACATCAAGAGCAGAAGCACAAGCAGTGGGAGTGGAAGAGGGAGAAGCAGACTCCCTGGTGAGCAGGGAGCCTCATGTGGGACTTGATCCCAGGACCCTGGGATTATGACCTGAGCCGAAGGCAGACGCTTAATGACTGAGCCACCCAGGCACCCACTAGTAGTAATTTCTAAAGCAGAAAATAGTTGCAATCTTAGTCTCTAGATTTGGATATACAATGCTGCAATATTACTTATTTTCGCTCTTTTCTTCTTTAAGCCCTCCTCCTTGTATTTCTTTTCTTCTTTCTCTGGGTTGAACCATCAAGATCTATAAAACAAATCTTGGCTTCAGGAGAGCTCAGTACAAAAGTATCTTTCCGTGGAGTCTTTTATGCCTTTGTAGTCACTTAGTCAAACTGGTTATAGTAGGTGCAAATCAGCAGTAACCAAAGCAGCCCTGAGAGTATCACTCTTAAGGAATTTTTTAAGGTATTTTTGGGAGTATTACATAGGGGGCACGGTGTCTGTATCTAGGTCAGTGGTTCTGAAACACCATGATTTTGCTACCCAAAAACATCTGACAGTATTTTAAGACTCTGTAGGTTGTTTCAGGGAAGAAGGGAGGTAAAACTGTTATCTAGTATGTGGAAACCAGAGATGATGTTAAACATGATATTCACAAAACAGTTCTAAATCAAAAAGCAATATCTAACCCAAAATGTCAATATTAACAATGTTTAGAAACTGATCTAAGCTGATGCACGTCAAAATAAAACACTATGTAGTGAAGCTACAGTTGAGAGCAGAGGAGCCTCCAGTAGAAATCAGTATTTTAGCAAAATTTTCTGGAAGAAATATACATTTTCAAGGACTATAACATTATTGGATCAGTAAAGTAGCCAACAAATATTTCTTCACTAGAATAAAATAAACAGAAAATTACAATAAAATTACATCTGTGATACAATGAAAGCATAGATTTGGGGGGGAAAGGCACAGAGAAAGCAGAGAATTAGAGGCTGGCAAGAGTGGTATCAATGGGCGGAGCAAGATGGCAGAGGAGTACAAGACCTGGATTTCATCTGGTCCCAGGAATTCAGCTGGATAGGAATCAAACCATTTTGAACACCTATAAACTCAACAGGAGATCGAAGAAAAGAATAGCAACAACTCTCTGAACAGAAAAGCGACCACTTTCTGGAAGGTAGGAAGTGCAGAGAAGTGAATCCAAGGCGATATTCGGGAAGATAGGAGGCGGTGGAGGGGGCCTCCATCGGCCGCTTCTGGCAAGTGATAGAGCAGTGGAGCACAAAATCGGAACTTTCAGAAGTCGGCTCTGCAGAGGGACGTCGCTCCAATGGCTAAGCAGGGGGGTGGAACCCTCGCAGGACAGTGTGGTCTCAGGACCCTCAGGATCACAGGAAGACCAGGGGTGCCTGAGTGCAGCAGAGCTCCCAGGTATCGGAGCAGGGAAGCCAGCTGCAGAGACGGAGCAGAGGAGTGGGCTCTCAGCTTGGGGTTGCCATAAACCGTGATCCGCGGCACAGTCGGGCCACTGCTCTTCCAGCAGGGACCCAACAAGCTGCAGATCTGGGGAGACTCCCCTCCCTCCCCTGGGAGAAGCGGCGCGGGAACGCACCGCAGGCATCTGCTGGGTTTGGAGACTCCACCCGGGGTCGGGTGCCAGAGATAGAAACGTTAAGTCACAGGCTGGGTGAGCACGGAGTGAGGCTGGAGACCTGGGAGACAGGAGTGACTGACTGCTTTTCTCTGGGGGCACACTGAGGAGTGGGCCCCAAGTTCTCAGCTCCTCTGGGGTAGACACTGGGAGGCCGCCATTTTTACTCTCCTCCTCCAAAGCTGTACGGAAAGCTTGCAGGAAACAAAAGCTCCTGAGAGCAAACCTGAGCCAATTACCTAGCCCGGACCGGCAAGGGTGGGGCAATTCCACCTCCGACAAAGACATCTGGGGACCACAGCAACAGGCCCCTCCCCCAGAAGATCAGCAAGAACATCCAGCCAAGACCAAGTTTACCGATCAATGAGAACTGCAAAACTCCAGAGCTAAGGGAATATAGCACATAGAATTCATGGCTGTTTCCCCATGATTCTTTAGTCTTTCAAAGTTAACTTTTTAAATTTTCTTTTTCTTTTTTATTTGAATTTTTCTTTTTCCCTTTTCTCAGCCAACATCTTATCAATCCCATTTTTAAAAAACATTTTTATTTTTTATTTTTAGAGTCATATTCTATCCCTTCATAGTAGTTATCCGTATTTTTGGCATATATATCTAAGTTGTTCTCTTTTTAAATTTTGAGATAGTTTCTTCTAACAGATCAAAATATACCCTAAATCTCTAGTGTATGGTTTTTTTCTACTCCCCTGCCTGATCACATTCTCTCCTTTTTCTTTTTTTTTTAAATCCTCTTCTTTCTTTTTTCAAACAACTTATCAATTCCTTTTATAGAATTTTTTATAATTTTCATCTTTACAGTCATATTCCATCCCTTCAACATATCAACCCTTATTTTTGTACATATATAAGTTTTTCTTTCTTTAAAATTTTGGGAGGCACTTTCTTCTAACAGACCAAAATACACCCAAAATCTAGTGTGTGGCACTGATCTATGCACCAGGCTGATCATATTTGATCATATTCTATTTTTTTTGTTTTGTTCTGTTTTTGTTTGTTTTTATCTTTAACTTTTTCTTTTTTCTTTCTTTCTGTTTCTTTTCCTCCAGTTTCAGGTCTTTTCTGATTTGTTTAGAGTATACTTTCTGGGAACATTGTTACCCTGTTAGCATTTTGTTCTCCAATTCATCTATTCTCCTCTGGACAAAATGACAAGACGGAAAAAATCACCTCAACAAAAAGAACAAGAGGTAGTACCGACTGCCAGGGACCTACGCAATACAGACATTAGTATGATGTTGGAACTAGAGTTCAGAATGATGATTTTAAAGATATTAGCTGGGCTTGAAAAAAACATGGAAGTTTTTAGAGAAACCCTTTCTGGAGAAATAAAAGTACTAAAATCTAACCAAGTCCAAAACAAAAAGGCTATTAATGAGGTGCAATCAAAAATGGAAGCTCTAACTGCTAGGATAAATGCGGCAGAAAACAGAATTACTGATATAACAGACCAAATGATGGAAAATAAAGAAGCTGAGAAAAAGAGAGATAAACAACTACTGGATCATGAGGGCAGAATTCGAGAGATAAGTGATACCATAAGACGAAACAATATTAGAAAAATTGGGATCCCAGAAGAAGAAAGAGAGAGAGGGGCAGAAGGTATACTGGAGCAAATTAGAGCAGAGAACTTCCCTAATTTGGGGAAGGAAACAGGCATCAAAATCCAGGAGGCACAGAGAAACCCTCTCAAATCAATAAATATAGGTCAACACCCCAACATCTAATAGTAAAACTTACGAGTCTCAGAGACAAGAGAAAATCCTGAAAGCAGCTCAGGACAAGAGATCTGTAAAAATATCCCAAAAAACAAAAGCCCAGGGCCAGATGGTTTCCTAGGGGAATTCTACCAAACATTTAAAGAAGAATTAATACCTATTCTTCTGAAACTGTTCCAAAAAATAGAAATGGAAGGAAAACTTCCAAACTCGTTTTATGAGGCCACCATTACCTTGATCCCCAAACCAGACAAAGACCCCATCAAAAAGGAGAACTACAGACCAATATCCTTGATGAACATGGATGAAAAAATTCTCAACAAAATGCTAGTCAATAGGATCCAACAGTACATTAAAAGGATTATTCACCACAACCAAGTGGGATTTATCCCTGGGCTGCAAGGTTGGTTCAACATCCACAAATCAATCAGTGTGATACAACACATTAATAAAAGAAAGAACAACAACCATATGATCCTCTCAATAGATGCAGAAAAAGCATTTGACAAAGTACAGCATCCTTTCTTGATCAAAACTCTTCAGAGTATAGGCATAGAGGGTACATACCTCAATATCATAAAAGCCATCTATGAAAAACCCACAGAAAATATCATTCTCAATACGGAAAGACTGAGAGCTTTCTCCCTAAGGTCAGGAACATGGCAGGGATGTCCACTATCACCACTGCTATTCAATATAGTATTAGAAGTCCTAGCCACAGCAATCAGACAACAAAGAGAAATAAAAGGCATCCAAATTGGCAAAGAAGTCAAACTCTCACTCTTTGCAGATGATATGATACTTTATGTGGAAAACCCAAAAGACTCCACCCCAAAACTGTTAGAACTCCTACAGGAATTCAGTAAAGTGGCAGGATAAAAATCAATCCAAAGAAATCAGTTGCATTTCTATACACCAACAACAAGACAGAAGAAAGAGAAATTAAGGAGTCGATTCCATTTACAATTGCACCCAAAACCATAAGATACCTAGGAATAAATCTAACCAAAGAGGCAAAGAATCTGTACTCAGACAACTATAAAATACTCATGAAAGAAATTGAGGAAGACACAAAGGAAAAACGTTCCAGGCTCATGGATTGGAAGAACAAATATTGTGAAGATGTCAATGCTACCTAGAGCAATCTACACATTCAATGCAATCCCCATCAAAAGACCATCCACTTTTTTTCAAAGAAATGGAACAAATAATCCTAAAATTTGTATGGAACCAGAAAAGACCCCAAATAGCCGGAAAAATGTTGAAGAAAAGCAAAGCTGGCGGCATCACAATTCCGGACTTCCAGCTCTATTACAAAGCTGTCATCATCAAGACAGCATGGTACTGGCACAAAAACAGACACATAGATCAATGGAACAGAACAGAGAGTCCAGAAATGGACCCTCCACTCTATGTTCAACTAATCTTCGACAAAGCAAGAAACAATGTCCAATGGAAAAAAGTCTCTTCAACAAATGGTGCTGGGAAAATTGGACAGCCACATGCAGAAGAATGAAACTGGACCATTTCCTTACACCACACACAAAAATAGACTCCAAATGGCTGAAAGACCTAAATGTGAGACAGGAGTCCATCAAAATCCTAAAGGAGAACACAGGCAGCAACCTGTTTGACCTCAGCCACAGGAACTTCTTCCTAGAAACATCACCAAAGACAAGGGAAGCAAGGGCAAAAATGAACTATTGGGACTTCATCAAGATTAAAAGCTTTTGTACAGCAAAGGAAACAGTCAACAAAACCAAAAGACAACCGACAGAATGGGAGAAGATATTTGCAAATGACATATCAGATAAAGGGCTAGTATCCAAAATCTATAAAGAACTTCTTAAACTCAACATCCAAAGAACAAATGATCCAATCAAGAAATGGGCAGAAGACATGAACAGACATTTTTCCAAAGAAGACATCCAAATGGCCAACAGACACATGAAAAAGTGCTCAATATCGCTCGGCATCAGGGAAATCCAAATCAAAAGCTCAATGAGATACCACCTCACACCAGTCAGAATGGCTAAAATTAACAAGTCCGGAAATGACAGATGTTGGTGGAGATGCAGAGAAAGGGGAACCCTGCTACACTGTTGGTGGGAATGCAAGCTGGTGCAGCCACTCTGGAAAACAGTATGGAGGTTCCTCAAAAAGCTGAAAATAGAGCTACCATACGATCCAGCAATTGCACTACTGGGTATTTACTCCAAAGATACAAATGTAGCGATCCGAAGGGGTATGTGCACCCTGATGTTTATAGCAGCAATGTCCACAATAGCCAAACTGTGGAAAGAGCCAAGATGTCCATCAACAGATGCATGGATAAAGAAGATGTGGTATATATATATACAATGGAATATTATGTAGCCATCAAAAAGAATGAAATCTTGCCATTTGCAATGACGTGGATGGAACTGGAGGGTATTATGCTGAGCGAAGTAAGTCAATCAGAGAAAGACATGTATCATGTGACCTCACTGATATGAGGAATTCTTAATCTCAGAAACAAACTGAGGGTTGCTGGAGTGGTGGGGGGTGGGAGGCATGGGGTGGCTGGGTGATAGCTACGGTGAGCCCTGTGAAGTGTGCAAGACTGTTGAATCACAGATCTGTACCTCTGAAGCAAATAATACATTATATGTTAAAAGAAGAAGAAGAAGAAGAAAAAGAAGATGATGATAGCAGGAGGGAAAGAATAAAGGGGGGGAATCGGAGCGGGAGATGAACCATGAGAGACGATGGACTCTGAAAAACAAACTGAGGGTTCTAGAGGGGGGATGGGTTAGCCTGGTGATGGGTATTAAAGAGGGCACGTTCTGCATGGATCACGGGGTGTTATATGCAAACAATGAATCATGGAACACTACATCAAAAACTAATGATGTGATGTATGGTGATTAACATAACATAATAATAAAAGAGTGGTATCAATGGAGGAAAATAACTGGTTAGATGGTATAGGTAAGGATTCACTTTCCTCTTTGTGTATCCCATTTCTAAACCTCAAGAATGCTTTGTAATTGGGCGCCTGGGTGGCTCAGTTGGTTGGGCGACTGCCTTCGGCTCAGGTCATGATCCCGGAGTCCCTGGATCGAGTCCCGCATCGGGCTCCCTGCTCGGCGGGGAGTCTGCTTCTCCCTCTGACCCTTCCCCCTCTCCTGTGCTCTCTCTCATTCTCTCACAAATAAATAAATAAAATCTTTAAAAAAAAAAAAAAAGAATGCTTTGTAATTGTTCCAAAGTCCTATAATGTGGCACCAGAAATCTGGGCTACAATATTCTTTCTCAATGGTTAGTTGCCTGAGGCAGCACTTCAGATGATAGAAAACCATTTCTTTAGTCGTATCCAAACTCAAGCTCTACTGCATGGAAACTTGATTCTTTCTACTTCCTCTTGTGTACAGGGAATCCCTTCCTTCTGTTTATACACTGCCAACAGAGAAATCAAATATTACTGGCATTGATGAAACATCTATACAGCAATGAGGTAAAAGACCCCTAGAACTGTTCCATTTCCCACTTTTCTACAATTCATTTTGTTGGCCAGACCAATTCATCTTCCACAGCATGAAACCCAATCATATAACCCCTCAAAAATGAAGGAAGGGAAGATAAATGTAGTCCAGCTATAGTCCAACAAGAAAGAGGAATAATAGTTAGTGATAATTTAGTAAACAAACCGGTAACATATTCACCGAGAACTGAATCCATCATGGGATGAGTGTGAGCGAGTTGCCCATCAAAAGTATAATTTCTGCCCAAATACCAAAGGATTTGGTTTCAGTGTTTTCATCTTAATTATCTTAGTTAGTTTTTCTTTGTGTATATGTGAGTTCAACTACTCTTTATTGACTTCTTGTAAGGAAAAGAAACTACCATTACAAAATCAGAGATGTTTCTGTTCTTAACCAAAAAAATTAAATGTTTCAAAAAAATAGTGCTTTCTGGACCATTTTTTACACCATACACATACACAAACAAAAAAATTGTGCTTTCTAGACCATTTTTTATACCATACACAAACAAAATCTCTTCAATATTTTTCTTATTTGAAAAGATCCAAATGTGAGACTTGAAATCATAAAATTCCTATTAAAAACATGGGCTATAATCTCTTTGAATCAGCCTTAGCAACATTTTTCTAGATATGTGCCCTAAGGTAAGGGGAAAAAAGCAAAAATAAACTATTGGGATGACAACAAAATAAAAAACTTTTGTACAGTGAAAAAGGCCATCAAGAAAATGAAAAAGCAACCTATTGAATGGGAAAAGACATTTACAAATGATATGCCCAACAAGTGGTTAATATACAAAATATATGAAGAACTCATATGATTCTATTTAAAAAAATACAAATAATCTGACTTTTAAAAATGGACCTGAATAGACATTTTTTTTCCAAAGAAGACATACAGATGGCCAACAGACACATGAAAAGATGGTCAACATCACTTATCAACAGAGAAATGAAAATCAAAACCACAGTGAGGTATCATCTTATACCTGTCAGAATGGTTAGTATCAAAAAGACAAGAAATAACAAGTGTTGGGAAGGATGTAGAGGAAAAGGAACCCCTGTACAATGTTGGAGGGAATGTAAATTGGTGCAGCCACTATGAAAACATTATGGAAGTTCTTCAAAAAATTAAAAATAGAAATAGCATACAATCTAGTAATTCCATTATGGGTATTTACCCAAAGAAAATGAAAATACTAATTTGAAAAGACATATGCACCTCTATGTTTCTGCAGCATTATTTACTATAGGCAAGATATCAAAGCAATCTAATTTCCATCCATACATGAATGGATAAAGAAGATGTGGTGTGTACACACACACACACACGAATACTATACAGTCATAGAAAAAGGATGAGATCTTGGCATTTGCGACAACATGGATGGACCTTGAAGATGTTATGCTAATTGATACAAGTCAGAGAAAGACAAATACATATGATTTCACTTATATGTAGAATCTAAAAAACAAAACAAACAAAAGCAGAAAGAGACCCATAAACAAACTGGTGGTTGCCAGAGAGAGGGGAATGGGGGATGGTCAAAAAGTATGAAGGGGAGTGGGAGATATAGGTTTCCAGTTATATAGTGAATAAATCACAAGGATGAAAGGCACAGCATAGGAAATATAGTCAATGGTATTGTAATAGTGCCATATAGTAACAGTAGCTACACTTGTGGTGAGCATAGCAAAACCATAAGGCTGTCAAATCACTATGTTTTACACCTGAAGTTAATCTAACATTGTGTGTCAATTATACTTCAATTAAAATAAGAGGAATAAAATATTAGCGATGTCTTACCTGAGCTCACTTTCAACCCTGAATCCTTTCTTTCAAAAAACAAAACAAAACAAAACAATTTGGTCTTACCAAAAGATTTTCAGATTCCAGCCAGCACAAGAAGGCCTTTCTCAAAAGTGCCTCTTTTGCTACTGCATAGATGTGAGTCTGGGATCCTACCTTCAAGTTCAGCCAAGAGAAGAGAGATGATGGATGGTTATAATCACCACCACACAAAACTTTCAGTGCATTCATTTGCACAAATCTTTATTGTGGTTTCTAATCTCCACAAATGTCAAGGTGATTTCAAAATCCTTGATTCAACAGATAAGCTCTAAACTAAAGATTAATATGTGGGAACCAAAAGCAAATTATTACTACAATTATCTCCAATTGTTTGACATGATTGATGTTCTATTCAAATGACTACATAATGCACAAAACAAGTTCTGGAAGTCCATAATAATCCTAATAATTCATAAACTAGAGAGTAAGCTCTTCAATATTTTTCTTATTTGAGAAATTTTTGCTCCAAAAGGCTGACTGTAATATATACTTTTAAAATCATCCTAAATGTTCACTGGCACTTGTTAGATCTCAGATTCTTTTTTTTTTTTTTTAAGATTTTATTTATTTATTTGACAGAGAGATAGACAGAAGAGCACAAGCAGAGGGAATAGCAGAGGGAGAGGGAGAAGCAGGCTCTGTACCAAGCAGGGAGCCCGATGTGGGACCCGATCCCAGGACCCTGGGATCATGACCTGAGCCAAAGGCAGACGCTTAACCATCTGAGCCACCCAGGCGCCCAGATCTCAGACATTCTTGAGAATTTTAGTGAGTTTTGAAATGAAATTCATGGCTTTATTCAGGCATGCAAAATTCCCTACACTGTATATTAGCAGAAACGTTGTGGAGAAAAAGTACCCAACATCTGAACATCCTGTGAATTAAATGGAAGAAAATTCTTAATGGTAGTTACTGATTTTAAGGGAATACAGTCAGTTCTTTAAAATATGTATAAAATGTCAACTGTGAGTTATATAATTGAAGAACATGAATCACATAGCCAGGCGTTGCTTTAAACCATGACTTTGGCTCATAAATATTTGTTCATTCATTCAACAAATATGTCCTGCCTACAAGCACTTTGCTGCAAAACTACAGGTAGATGGTTTAACTTCTGTAAGTCTTGTTTCATAACTGTATGGTTAATATTATCTATCATCAGGATGACTGTGAAACCCATATTAATACTCAATAAAAGGGCAAACAAAATGACTATAAGATCCCTACTTCTCTTTAAACATGTGATCAGATGTCCAAATCTCAGATAAGAAACAGCATACTCCTCTTTAAAATGAGCTAATCATGGCAGCGAAGAATTTAAAATAGTTTCACATTAGCAGATTTCTTTTATAAACTGAAAAGCAATATAATTCCAATGGAATGAATATCATTACTTTGGTATAAGAAAATGGTTAAATCAATAACAATCTTTCCACACTGGTTGCAGAAGTGCCTTATATTTGTGCTTCTTTTTGTTTTTTGGGGGGTTTTGAGCTCTATCATTTACCCTCATAAACCAGCTAGTTTTCCAAACATAAGACAACATACAAAAATGCTTTTGTGAAGCAACTTTGAGCCTCAGCCACAGGCTGGGTCAGAACAGCTCCACTTAAACTGTTCCCAGGCTCTGATATGGAATAAAGACTCAGTCTAGATTCCTAAGCCCCACAATGTAATTCTTATTGATGAACAAAGGGATTTTTCTTTTCTTTTCTTTTTCTTCTTCTTCTCCCCCTCCTTCTTTTTTAACGAGTGGTCTATTTTTTTATTGTTATGTTAATCACCATACATTACATCATTAGTTTTTGATGTAGTGTTCCATGATTCATTGTTTGTGCATAACACCCAGTGCTCCATGCAGAACGTGCCCTCTTTAATACCCATCACCAGGCTAACCCATCCTCCCACCCCCCTCCCCTCTAGAACCTTCAGTTTGTTTTTCAGAGTCCATCGTCTCTCATGGTTCGTCTTTCCCTCCGATTTCCCCCCTTTCATTCTTCCCCTCCTGCTAACTTTTTTTTTTCTTAACATATATTGCATTATTTGTTTCAGAGGTACAGATCTGTGATTCAACAGTCTTACACAATTCACAGTGCTCACCATAGCACATACCCTCCCCAATGTCTATCACCCAGCCACCCCATCCCTCCCACGCCCACCACTCCAGCAACCCTCAGTTTGTTTCCTGAGATTAAGAATTCTTCATATCAGTGAGGTCATATGATACATGTCTTTCTCTGTTCTTTTAAAAATAGCATAAATCATTTGAGAAATGGAAAAAGTATCTGTTTATATCTTTTCCTCTAAGAAAGTTTGTGGGTTTTTTTAAGATTTTATTTGCTTATTTGAGAGAGACAGCATGAACAAGGAGGATGGGCAGAGGGAAAGGGAGGAGCAGACTCCGTGCTGAGCAGGGAGCCCAAGGCTGGGCTGGATCCCAGGACCCTGGGATCATGACCTGAGCCTCAGGCAGAGGTTTAACTGACTGAGCTACACAGGCGCCCTTCTTAAAAAAGTTTCTGGACCCCAAAGTAATTTTGACTAAATGCTCCCTAAACAAACCCCATCTCTGTACACTACTGGTCCATTTTATGAAAGTATACTTATTCATATACACTTATTCAAGAAAAGAAGATGCCTATCTCTTCTACATTTCATAATTAATTCTTCCTAGAACAAAAATGTTTTCTTGAAAGATATGTTTTATATTGAATATGCAGAATTAGGGATAATAAAGTGGAATTTAAGAAAACATATGAACATGGGGGAAAAAAGAGAAAGGCAAACTAAGAAACAAACTCTTAACTATAGAGAACAAATGGTTACCAGAGGGGAGGTGGATGAGGGGATGGGTGAAATAGATGATGGGGATTAAGGAGGGCACTTGTGATGAGCACAGGGTGTTGTATGGAAGTGTTGAATCACTATATTGTTCACCTGAAACTAATATACACTGTATGTTAATTCCCTGGAATTTAAATAAAAACTTTTTAAAAATTTAAAAAAATAAAGGGGAGAGAAATCCCAAATCACCTATGATTGGACCACTAATAATTAAGAAATGTGTGGGTGTTGTCACATGTGCTTCACATCTCACACCCCCCACTACCACCACCATGGATATAATTAAAGCCTCTTGTGTTCTATTTTACTTTGCTATTTCCATTCCTTTTCTAGAGTATTCTTCTTCTATGTATTTGTTATTTTTCCATTAAATGTGTATTCATGAAAAAATATAGCATCATTTTAATGATATTGATGTAGCATCTTCCAACATGCTTTAAGTCACTTGATATATATAATTCATTTTAACTTCATGCAATGTTCAATTTGTAAAATTTCCACAATGTCTTTATTCAATTTACTATTGATGGGATATATAGGTTATTTCCATAATTTTTGATATTGAATTCAGTTCTGCAATGAATCCTGGTGCATGTGCATAAGACTTTCTCTAGGGTATCTAACTAGAAGTGGATTTATTGAGTCATAAACAATTCACACTTTCACCTTAAGATACTGTTAAATGCTCTTCAGCATGATTTTCCAGTGTTGACACTCACAGGAATGGCTTTTTTCCCCAGTTGATATTGCCAAACTTTCTAATTTTTTGCCCTTTGATAGATTTAAAATAGCTTATTGTGGTTTTAATTTTTCTTGTACATATTTCATGCAAAGTTCAGTACTTTTTAATGTTTATTGATTCTACTGGTTTCCTTTTTCTCAGTAATTCTTGTAATTTTCCTTTTTTCTATTATTTTTATCACATTGTTTCAAAAAATTATTCTGTATTTATATCATCTCCAGTCATATATATGATAATATACATTGTGTCATCTCCTTGACTTGTCCTCTAGCACTCTTATATTGTACCTTTCACTCAACAGAAATTGTTTTTGATATACTAAAATATAGCAGTATTTTATTTTTGAATCATGCTTTTCATAAAACATCTTTAAAGTTTTCTACCTTAAGGCATTTACATTCTCTTATAGTTCTACAATAAATTATCATCTTACATTTAGGTCTTTAATCATCTGGAAAATCATGGTGAGTTTCAATACCCACCTGGTTAAGAAGTAGCTGGAAACTTTACTCACTATTAAAAAAAAAAATCCGCCATGTTCTAGATGCCAGGATAAAGAATACATTGGAACATCTTATTACTGGGTTAGTCAAAAGTAAAACTTACGTTAAGATTAACACACAAAGCAATAACCACTAGTCAAATCTGTTATTAAAAATTCCTTAAAAATGCACAATATAGGACTTCAATATACTATCTTTCTATCCATGTAACTCAGATATTTCCCCTTCTATTGTTGAATAAAATTATATTTATTTACTGAGTCCAACCACGGAGAGGGGGCATGTTATTTTACTTGCTGGAATTATGTTCAGTACACTGAGACACATTTTGGGGATACAACTAAGGATTGAAACTTACTGTAGAAAACTTCTTCCATCTCTGTGGCATCTGTGTCATATGATTATTGAATACAATTTCTATTCCTTTGATATTAAAGGGTAAAAGATTTTTGGAGACACACAGATCTTGGCTCTAGTAGAAGTCATTGCTTATTAAATGAATAAGTATCATGTACGGTAAAGAATAGTTCACTCAACTGAACATATGCAATTATTTCTTATACAGCTCCTTCTTATGTAAGATGGTCCAATAACAGATATCTACTGAAGGTCCTCAAACTACAGCTGAAGTCTCTAGAACCACTACTGACTTCAGAATCATCAATACTGAGAACACTGAATAAAGTAATAGAACACTACCCCATTATGCCCCCCCCCAAAAAAGAACATTTAGTGATAAAAAGCACATATAAAGTTGTTTATAGTGTATTTCTATAAAACCATCTGTGGTGGGCTGAATGTAAGTTAGAATTATCAGGGGGACCCCTGGGTGGCTCAGTTGGTTGAGCGTCTGCCTTCAGCTCAGGTCATGATCCCAGGGACCTGGGATCAAGCCCCACATCAGGCTCCCTGTTCAGCAGAGAGTCTGTTTCTTCCTGTCTCTCTCCCTCTGCCTCTCCCCCTGCTCGTGCTCTCTCTCTCTCAAATAAATAAATAAAAATCTTTTTAAGAAGTTAGAGTTATCAGGGATAAACAAAATATACTCTAAGGGAGGGCTTTTAGATTATGCTCACTGTCCTTCTGAAAGGTAGTGCAAGATTTATTCATCAAAAGGGCTAAAAGAAACTTGGCTTTAGGATTCACAAAAGATCTTAGAAACAACCAGGAATTCCTGGATAGAAACAGCTGTTTCCCCAAGATACCAAAGATACAATTTTTACCATAAGGTGAGACCTGAACTTCTCTAGATTACTACAGTGAGGCAGATTTCATTGTTAGAATGCTCTTCCTCATTTTAACTTGAAATCTGTCTCCCTTTTACCGTTTCTCCATCCTTCCTCTGAGGAGGTTTCCTGACCCCTAATTAAGTTTACCACATGCATCCTAAGCCCAGCTCTGTACATTCCTGGGGTATTTTTATGAGGATATACATTTCTGTTGTTTTTGTTCATAGAAGCAAAACCAAATAAAATTATGGTATGCTTTTAGGGGAAAAAAAGTGTCTACTCATCACAACTAAGGTCAATAGTGAACAGATGCAGAATTGTTCCCAATTTGGCTTCCCCAAGTTCACTGAAATTGTTGTCAATTTAAACTACACAGAAAGAAACACAAAAACCTTATAAATTTGCCCCAATCAGATGATGGATACCTCTCCCTTTTGCTATTCTTATAAAATAAATTTCTTAGTGCAAACAGGACTTCACTAAATTCTAGTGCATTTGTAAACAAATGCAGGCAGGGGGAGATTTGAAGTATACTATACATCTGGATATTTTGCTCAGAAGGAATTTATTTCTCATGAAATCATGGATTCCCAATTTTCTAATGGACTATTACCATGACTAAAAAGTGCATGGCTTTCTCAACACAAATTATAGATTTTGTTCATTGTATAAATGCATTTCAAAATATACTATTTATTTTTACTGAATTGGCTTGGTCACTGAATATAAAATTTCTCATTCTTCATATTATAATTAAGTAGACAAAGAACTTACAGAAGTTGTAAAATCTTTAAAATGCTTTGATCTTTAAGGAGAGAAGGAATTTTTAAAACAAAGGTTATTTTGTTCTGCCTGAAAAGACAAGATTTATTGTCTGTTTATACTTTCCAGTGTGAAATGGTAATAAAAATAGAAGACAGAATGTGATGTCATTTTGACAGAATATAATAATGAGAAATTGCTCAATGAAATAAAGATATCATATTAGGCTAGAAGCTTTTCCTGGCTTTCCAGTTATATATATATATATATGTATAGGCCTCATAACACATGGTATATTTTTATATGCATATATGTATATGCATAATACATATTCATATATTATATATACATATAACTATATTTCACACACTAGATTTCAAGTAGCCAAATATTAATTTAGATTGCTCTGAATCTATCCATACAAACACAGAAATAAAATCTGCTAATTACAGATAAGAAATCTAAGGTTCTGAGAGGTAAAACATTTTGTACAAAGACACAGCAGGTAGATCCAAACTAGACTTTGAATTCAGATTCTTTTGCACCTAATGCCAGAGAAGTTTCTACTTTCAATTATATTTATTAAATTATTGTTGGATTTTATAAAATTTGAATGGAAAATTGTTTGGCATTCATGAAATTTAGACTAGTACTATTCATGATGATGATATAATGTTAAAAAATATGGGACCTTTGGTGAAAGTAAAGTTTTACATAATCTGTCAAAGAAACCAAGATATTTGTCTTGACTGAGAATGAAATGTTGGTGAGAATTCATTTGCCTATTATGGAAAACACACACTAGGGTGGTCCCCATGATTTTCACACCCTAGTATCCATGCTTTTGTGTAATTTCCTTCCCTTGAGTTTGGGTAGGACATGTAACTTCAAGTTATTCAACAGGGAGATTGTCGTTGGTGGGCCCTTCAAAACAGGATGTAGAGATCAGAGACTCAAATCAGCAGAGATAAACACTTGTTTTCTTTGTTGCTGGCTTAGAATATACAAATTGCAATGCATCAGACAACTGCAAAGAAATGGATTCTGCCTGTAATCTCAGGATGCCTGGAAGTAGATTCTTCCCTACTCAAGCCTCCAGATGAGTATGTAGCCTGGTTTCAGCCTTGTGATACCTGTAGCAGAGAACCCACATAAGTCTGTACCAAACTACTAACCTACAGAAATTGTGAGACAATAAATCGGTGTCATTTCAAGCTCATAAGTTTGTGGTAATTTTTTACATAGTCACAGATAACTAATGAACCTAGTAAATAAATAAAATGAAGAAGGCAAGATTGAGAAAGAAAAGGAAATTTTTAAAATAATTTTAAAGATTTCAAATTATAAAAGTTTTATATATTTATAAAATGTATAGATGAATATGCTAAGTTAAAAAATTAAAGCTTCATTTTGTGACTATCATTGTTGATTCCCCAAATCCTCTACTGTATATGAAAGTCAGAGGGAAAAAGGAAAGAAAAAGGACAGTCTCACTTCTTATTTCCAGGTCACATAACAAGTGAAGAAAGTGAGACAGCAGCACCTTTACTGAACCTCAGTGAAGTAAAACCACCATTAGTTACATTTATAAATTGTACAGGTCTACACTTTAGATGTGCAGCAGAGATGACTTGATTTTGCTTTAGAATGACTGGAGACTCAAACAAAAGACTCAAAAGAGTAGGAGCTAGAATAATGTGATGAGAATTCCCTTACATGACTGGAGGATGATGCTAAGTATCAGATGGGTGCCTCAGTTCTTCTAAATACAGGTTTTTCATCTTGTCTCTCTACATGTTATAGTATGGACTTCTTCAGGATCTGATGGCTGGGTTCCAATTGTAAATATCAATAGAGTATAAGTTTGAGAGCATGCAAGAATACACAATCATGCCAGGGAGAAGCTGTACGCTGTTTTCTTTTTAAAATGTAGCCTTGTAAATCATGTAACCTAACATCCACCACACTCCATTGTGTGGAAGAATCACAAGCCTACCCAATTCACAGGGAAAGGAAAGTAGACTCAATCTATTGATGGAGGGCTGGCATTGTTTCAGAAGAGCAGAAGGGACCAGAAATACTTCTATAGCCATTTTTGAAAAATACAATCTCTCACCTGTGTATTACCTATTCCCTCTAATTTATATTTGAATCTAGGATTTATTTGACAAATAAGAAGGGGCTATAGTCACTTATATCTTACATAATTAAAATGTTAATTTTACTGTTCTGCATATTTTCAACTTAGAAAAGAATCTGTGAAAATATGTGTATCTTTAAACCAGGTACCTTCAAATCCTTATGAATTACAGGGACTCCCTTGTCTGCTGTTTCCTTTATAAATTTGTTTTTGTTTCCCAGAAATTTCTGCTCCTAAGCTACAATTATCTTTACCTCTCAAGAATTGGTATACCTTACTTTAAAAGCTGTTTCCCAAAGGATAATTTGCATGTTTAAAACCTGAAACCTAATGGAAGTTTTTTTTTAAGTTCTCCATACCTTTACTTGAATTATCCTTTCAAGCCTGGCCTAACCCAACTTCTTTACATTTGCAAAGGCATCTAAGTAGTGTTCCCTAAACATAAGACACACTTGTCTCCTTAATCTGTCCTTGCTCTAATCTCCCTTTATGAAAAATCTTTTACTTAATCTCTACTATTGAGAATACTATTCACTATATTTTTGTTCCCATGTTAACTTTCCCACATAGTATTCATTTTTCCCATGTGCAGAACAGAGATGAGTTTTTACTTGTATCTCCAGAGTTTATTACAGTATAATATAGTATATTATAACAATTAAAATTCTAGGTAGTCATCTGCTATTAATTATCTGGCTATAAGGTCACATAGCCTGACTCTCCCTAAAACTCTGGGATTTGCTTCTGCAACAGATTTACTGAGGGTTTAGAACTTTTTTCTCAGATTTGGTGGGATTCAAAATAACTCCATTTCAACTGTCCACGTGCAGATGTGCGCATGCACACACACACCATTAGAAGTAGTTATAATGCACAGATCTTTTGTGTAGTCCTTTCAACATTTGAAACAATTAACAGCAATAAATATTGTCTAATTGAAACCTGTGAAATACAAGCAGAATCTGTGTAGTCACTGAATTTCAGTGTCTTAACATCCCATACACGTACAGTCACACAAAATCATTTCTTCTGACAAAATCTTACTGAGAAAATAACCAGGTTTTGGACTACCTACATCCATGCTTTCATTCAGGCATCTAGGTTGCCAGATTCTGCCATCTTCAGTGCACAGATTTCAAGATCAACCTTGGAGTGCACAACGATGTTGGCCAGAAAGAAAAAGACCATGGGAGAATGAAAAGGAATTTTATTGTTTTAGGACTGTAATTGATGCACATTACTACTGTTTAGATTCCATTCACTATAACTCAATCACATGAAAATTTCTAAGTACAGAAGATGCAGAACATGGGTAGCCATCCAATAACACTCTGCAGAGATTTCTGGTTGACAGCCAGTTCTACCACAATGACCAGTCAGGTATTCCTGGTGATAGTTGGAGCCAAGTGAGGTCCAAATTCTGTTCAATTATTTTATTTGAAGAACTACTACTATATATTAAGTCAAAGTGTTTTATGCATTCTATATATTTAAATGCATGTGACAATGTGGAAATGACGAAAAAGCAAAGATAACTCCCTACTATGGTCTTCCATATAACATCTAGTTCCATAACACTTTAAATTGACTTTTAAGACTGGTTAAATAACCCCACTAAATTCATTTATATACTATTGGTTTATACAGATTAATATATTCTATATTGCAAAATAAACTGACACCTCAAAAATTATATTTTTAATATACATTTTTGACCACAAATTAGAGACTTTACCACAAATTAAATACCCACAAGGTATATTCTCTAAGGTAGGTTTAGCCTTAGTAGTAAGCCAATGATTTCATTATTTTAAATGAAAAATGTTTTAAATGTTAAAAAAATGTATCTACAAAAAAAATCACATTTTTTGTACTTTTCAAACTTACACACCAAAATAGATGGTTTTGTGGCCACCTATATGCATGGCTGTATGTTCAAGAACAATTTATTTAGATAACCATGTAAGAACACATCAACGTACTTGTTGCTATATTGAGTATCTGTGTTCCTCCCAAATTTATATGTTGAAATCCTAATCCCCAAATTGGTGGTATTAGAGGATGGAGCTTTTGGGAGGTAATTAAGTCATGAAGGCAGAAACCTCATAAATGAGAAAGTGGCCTTATTAAAGAGTCTGAGAGACCTCTCTCACCAACTTCCACCATGGGAGGATACAAAAAGAAATCAGCAATCTGCAATCTGGAAGAAAGTCCTCCCTAGAACCTGACCATGCCGGCACCCTGATCTTAGACTTCCTACCTCCTGAATGGTAAGGAATAAATTTCTGCTGTGTAAAAGCCACCCAGTCTCTGGTATTATAGAGCTGTTATAGCAGCCCTAATGGCCCTAAGACACTACTATTAATACATTAATACTAGTCACTCATTTTATCTATAAAATAAATAATTATGTTAATAAACAATGCTAAACTTTTAATATGATAAACTAACCCTGCATAATGTAAGGTGTTTTGTTAATAAATTATTTCAGTGTGTACTTCTTTATTGAAACAATGTAAGAAAAAAATGGTAGAAAAACCTCACCCACTATGTAATAAGAATCTCAGACTGCCTTATGAATCTGATTTATGAGCATGAACTAAACATGGTTACCTTGAGAGCAGGGTAAAAAACAAATTGAAATGCCAGATAATCTAAATTCAAGAGACTTTTAGGTCCTACTTTCCTATAAACCATCGCTTGTTTCCTTCAAAATCTAACACTAGATAGACACTGTTAGGTATTTTTCCTACGTGAAATATATACACTAACTAATAAGATGCGGAGATCTAAAGTTTTAAAAATATTTTAGCCCATACTATTCCTATGGGGGAAAAAAGTACACTACATACCAAGAGTACAGCTTTTCCCTTTCTCTTACAGGCTTGTTAATCTCTAATAACAACCTGGACTAAGTCTTATACCATCAGTTTTCCTAGTTCTCAGGCCTTCATACCCCGACTGGTAACTCTATCATTGGATCTCCTTGTTCTCCAGCTTGCTAACATGAGATTTTGGGACTTTTTGGCCTCCATAATCATGTGAGTCAATTCCTTATGATAATTCTACACATATAACAGGACATATTGGCTCCTATTGGTTCTGCTTTTCTGAGGGAATCCAGACTACTACATCACCATAATAGAAATATTTACTAGAGTCTCTTCTAGTTATGACTTCATTTTTTTTTATATTTATCTTTTTAGTATATATAAAGAATTTTGGCGTATGAATATTTTTGTACCATTTCAAAGTGGTCTGAATCACACTGAAATTTTCAAATCTTTTTAAATCACTATTAATCTTTAGGATAAAATTTCCATATTGAAATCATATTATATATGCAATATTATGTCATGCTTTAACTGTGCTTCATATAAAGGATTATTCTGTTTCTCTAGAAACATGTTATGTTCTAAGTACAGAGGGCTATTTCTTACTTCATTTAGTATAAGAATTCAGATTTAGTTAAATATTCTTTTTTTGCTGCTCATTTAGAATGTTGCCAATAATTTATCACTTATATGTGAGGCACTGTGCTACTTTCTTCATATTCATGCTCGTATTTAATTCTCACAATTCTTTCTTCTTTACAGATGAGAAAATGGAAGCACACAGAGGTTAAGAAACCTATACAAGATAAATAGAAAATAAATGGCCAACTAAAGCTTTGAATCCAGGCTATCTCCCTATACATACCATATTCTGTCTTCTTCTCTGATTAAATAATTATTTTTAATTTGTTGGTACAAGGTAACAAATTTCCTTTCAGAAAAGTAGTATTGTTTGTGTTCACTACGCTCAATGCAATACCACTCCCTGTCCTTTTCAGCATTACTTATGTTACTTTTTATATTTGGTAATTTAAAAATCAAATAAAATTTCTCTCCATTTCATTTTAACATCTTAAATTATTAGGGTAAACATTAAGTTATCAATATAGACTGATTCTGATATACAAGAATGGCAATTTGACATGGTTCAAGTTATTATAAATGAGGTTGAAATATTTTTTCCATTTTTAATATTTTTAAATCCCCTCTGAATTTTCTACTGAAGTTTTCTTTTCTGCCATTGCCAAAGTAGTGTTCTTATCAATTTATATGAGCTTTGCACATAAGAACATTAACTTTTTGACCTAATAATTTGATGAACAAGGGTACTAAAACATAACCAGATAATGTTCAATATCTCAATATAAAAGATTAATATTGTCTAAAGACAATAAACCATGTAGATATTTAAATGATATTAAGATAAACAGATAACTCTGGGGCAGAATTGAAACAACTGAAATTGTAACTTCATTTACCATATCCATTCACATCCAGAAGTAATATCAAGCTTCTGTGGGATGGATAAAGGAGGAGGAGGAGGGAAGAAATGGGGGATAGTATCTGGTTTCCAAGTAGTATTCAGGATAGATATTACATATTTTAATCTTTAATCTCATAAAGCACAGAACCTAAAATTAAGAATTAAATATCTGTAAATGTATACTTACATATACACAAGAATTTATGTTTGAGAAATTATGTAATTATTTATGCAAAACTGAAGTATCAACTTTTCTCCTTCTCATTCTTAATAATTTCCACAGAGGTCTTTCTTGACTTCATCTTTAAAATATACTCATTGTATACATTTATTTTTGGTAGAAATTAAAAGCTTTTAATTGCTATAATTTTCTTGACTCTTACAAAAGGCAGTGAATGAAATGACGGATGTCAACTACAGATATAAGGAAAAGATTTATTATTACTAAAACAATTACTGAAATACTTAAGTATATGCTTTGCATATTTCATAAATTTAATGCTTATAATGACATTATAGTTTTATTAGCTTTAACTTTTGTATAAACTAAAAAAAATCTTAAAAGTTGTGAAAGGACAAATAGGTACTGTGTGGGGGCTTTGTAAAGCATTAGCTTGACTAGACTGAACTCATTTCCCAAAATACCTTTTCTTATGTTTTCATCTATGGGAGGTTTCTATGGAAGGCAGAAGTGAAGCAGCAGTCATTTAGTAGCTCACACATTGTCACATACCTGTGGGCTTATCCTGTTGGCAGGAGGTAGTTGCAGAGCCTTCCTCTGGATTCTCCTTCTCTTCTCTGACTCCAGGGCTAGGTCTATGGGTTTGCTCCATAAGGAAGGTCCTTCCTACAAGACACCCATACCATCAAGGTCAGAGGCAACAAGAACTGATATAGTTTCTATTCATAGTCATGGATGCTAGCTTGTGTTTGGATGTCCAGATTCTTCTGGTTCTGCTTTTCTGATAGAACCCTGACTAATACAGATACAAAATAATCAGAGTAGATGTCAATCCCTGTGCCACACTGCTGCTTACTTGGTGAACATCAGCTCAGGGTTTGGCTAATGTTTGAACCTGGTGTTTTTTAATACAACTATTCTGTCTCTTTCCACTGCCAACATACTGACTGGATATGTTAAAGTGTTTTGAGAAATTGTGAGGTATTATACAAATGTAGGTTTTTATTGCTATTATTATCAACAATATTATTAAATTTTGCCTGGTGAATAGGCAATGCATGCTTTCAAATGCAAACTTTATTAGTAGTATACTTATACTAATATTAAATATTAGAATTTGGTTACAAATGATACATGTTCCCATTTTATTGGACTTTGAAAAATCCTCTCAAAGGCATTAGGTTCTGTTTAATTACTGAGCTAAGAAACAGCTAAAGAAGTCAAGAAGTCAAATAATCTTTTAATTGAACCCACTGGTTTAACATAGAATCCCAATGTACTTAGCACCTGTTACTGTTGACATCTGTTATACAGCTACCAGCTACCAGTTATTGCCCTCATTTCTGCCATAACTGAACACAATGAATATACAGAGATACACAGTTGACCCTTGAACAACATGGTTTGAACTGTATGGGTCCACTTATACACAGATTTTTTTTCAATAAAGTACAGTACTCTAAATATATTTTCTTTATGAATTTCTCAAAATTTTTCTCTAGCTTACTTTATTGTAAGAACACAGTATATAATACATATACAAAATATGTGTTGATCGACTGTTATTAGTAAGCTGCTCAACAATAGGCTATTAGCAGTTCAGTTCTGGGGGGATGGTCAAAAGTTACAGAGTTTTGACTGCGTGGGCGGTCAGTACCCCTAACCCCTGCATTGTTCAATGGTCAACTGTACATTACATGTATAACAAATAAATACATATATTGTAGAAAATGAAAGCCAGCTTTCTTGCTGATGAAAGATGTTAGAAATAAAGAGAGGATGATATATATATATATAGATAGATAGATATATAAATACTGAAATGTTGGATTTGATTTGGAGTTATCAGGTATTTGGAGTTATTAGTTATTTGGAATTTGGTATGATTTCACAGGGTTTTTTGTTTTGTTTTGTTTTGTTTTTTTTAAGATTTTATTTATTTATTTGACAGAGGGAAAGACAGCAAGAGAGGAAACTCAAGCAGGGGGAGTGGGAGAGGGAGAAGCAGGCTTCCCGCTGAGCAGGGAGCCCAAGGCGGGGCTCAATCCCAGGACCCCAGGATCATGACCTGAGCTGAAGGCAGACCCTAACAACTGAGCCACCCAGGTGCCCGATTTCACAGGTTTTAAAAATATGTGTGTATATAAAAGAAATACAGAAGTGTGAAACATTTCCTGTCTCTATCCAATGAGAATACCTAGAGCAGGGATACCCAGGTAGCACCTAGTAAAACTAGTGAACTAGTGCACAGATCTTAGTTTCTAAATACCAGCCCCAGTAAAAAAAGACCAGGGACCCTTGGAGAAGTTGTTGATCCCAAGGCAAAGATAAAGAAAAATACAACATAAACCAGGAATATCTTAACATTCCAGGAGATAAAGAACTGATAAAGGAAGACTACATGACAATGATGACAGCACATCAAAGGGACACAGAAGCCAATGTGAAAGAGCTCCCAGTGGCCAAAGCTAACACAATTTGAGAAACAATGATAGTTTTGCATTATAACCCAGAGATTAAAACAAATATGCATGAGTCCATAGCAATATAAAGAAAAGATATCTCTTAATTATAGAAGAAAAATGTAACTAAGTGAGAAAGATTAGAACCCCACAGTAATAATTGTTGTAGGGTAGGCCAAAATTAGTAGGCAAAATTATAAAGAGAACTTTATATAACCTCAAATTATTTTCCCTCAGGTATTGCTTAATTACCTGAGGGAAAATTGTAACTATGCAGTGGAGAAACCAGGTAGACACCATCTTAACCAAAGGATCAAGGTTAATAACAGCATTATAAGCCAGAATGACATGTAACTGCTGATGTGATCTATTCATATCATCAGGGCCCATCTCTTCTATTTTTTCCCCAAATTCAAAACTTCAACAAAGTCATAAGAAAACATCAGACAGGGCGCCTGGGTGGCTCAGTCATTAAGCATCTGCCTTCGGCTCAGGTCATGATCCCAGGGTCCTGGGATTGAGTCCCACGTCGGGCTCTCTGCTCAGCCAAGAGCCTGCTTCTCCCTCTCTCTCTGCCTGCCGCTCCCCCTGCTTGTGCTCTGTCAAATAAATAAATGAAATCTTAAAAAAAAAAAAGAAAAACATCAGACAGACATCAGACCCAAATTGAATGACATTCTACAAAATACTTTCAAAAGTGTCAAACGCTCTTCAGAAATGTCAATGTTATGAGAGACAATTAAAGACAGAGAAACTGTCACAAACCAGAGGCAACTAAGAAGACAGGACAACAAAATGCAATGCAGGCTTCTGGATTAGATTCTGGAAGACAAAAAAAAAGAAAAAGAGGAAAGATAGTGAAATCAAAATAAATTTTGTATTTTGGTTAACAGTATTTTACCAATGTTAAGAGTATTGTCCCAATTATCTTAATTTTGAGAACAGTACCATGACTACACATGATGTTAACTTTGAAGCTGGGTAAGGGGTATCAAGAGCTTGATTTTACGTTAGGGTAGAATTGATATGAGGTTAAGAAAAGACCCCAAGTTGTCACTGATATTTGGTAAAATAAGGTGAATTTTGAAGCTGTTTTCAATCTTGATTAGAAATCAGAAAAACAAAATTGCTTCTAAAAATTATCTGGAATCTGATACTCACAAACACTGTGCTGTACTTAGTCATGCAGCTATCAATGAGGATATAAGTATTTCAGTGAGGAAGGAGTTAACACTATTAAAATATAATTTTTTTTCAAATATTAAAGGAGTTTTAAGCTATTAACATCATTAGATAAGTTACATATGGTCTTCAGAACCATTTATTTATGAATATTACACAAAAACTGTGTGCTAAAATACAACTATGCATCTAATGTTATGCTTTCATTTATTTTTTTAGATTTTATTTATTTATTTGAAAGAGAGAGGAGGAACAGAGGGAGAGGGACAATAGACTCCGTACTGAGCACCAACCCCAACATGGGGCTTCATCTCAGGACTCTGAGATCATGACCTGAGCCGAAACCAAGAGTCAGACACTTAACTGACTGAGCTGCCCAGGTGCCGTTATGCTTTCATTTATGATCTGCCTTTTTCTACAAAGGATTTAAAGTAGATATGCCCTAATATACCTATTAAGAATAATGGGCCAGAAAAATTATTTTTCATAATTTTCCCATAGATCTGAGGAAACTTCTTAGATGAGGGAAAGACAAAATTGAATTATCTATAGAAATATTTACTTAATAACTGACAAATAAGCTAAGTGGGTCATAAACTAACGATTGTAAAGAATATCACAGGAAACCATTTAGTAGATATAAGTAGCCATTTAAATTTTGCAAAAGAATGAATTTATCATTTTAGATCATATGGTTTTGGATCCAATGATAATGATATATTAATACCATATTAAAGCTGAAATGACCATAGCCAGACCAATCCTTTTACTCTTTAAGTGAAGAAACTAAAAACCAATTATGGGTTCTCTATCAGAATACTGAACTTCACTTTTTCACAACGGGTTTGACACCAGAACATAGGTATCGTGAAAACCACCACTAAACCTAAATCAAAATGGGAAAGGAAAAGACTGATATCAACATTGTCATCATTGGACATGTAGATTCTGGCAAGTCTATCACTACTGGTCATCTGATCTACAAATGTAGTGGGATCGACAAAAGAACTATCGAAAAATTTGAGAAGGAGGCTGATGAGATAGGAAAGGGCTCCCTTAGGTATGCCTGGGTCTTGAATAAACTGAAAGCTAAACATGAACATAGTATCACCTATGATTTCTTCCTGTGGAAATTTGAGACCATCAAGTATTATGTGACCATCACTGATGTCCCAGGACACAGAGACTTTATCAAAAACATGATTACAGGCACATCTCAGGCTCAGGCTGACTGTGCTGCCCTGATTGTTGCTGCTGGTGTTGGTGAATTTTTTTTTATTTTTATTTTTTAAGATTTTATTTATTTATTTGACAGAGAGAAACAGTGAGAGAGGGAACACAAGCAGAGGAAGTGGGAGAGGGAGAAGCAGGTTTCCTGCTGAGCAGGGAGCCTGATGCGGGGCTCGATTCCAGGACCCTGGGATCATGACCTGAGCTGAAGGCAGACGCTTAACGACTGAGCCACCCAGGCACCCCGGTGTTGGTGAATTTAAAGCAGGTATCTCCAAGAATGGTCAGACCCATGAGCATGCCCTTCTGGCTTACACACTCGGTGTGAAACAACTAATTGTTGATGTTAACAAAATGGATTCCACTGAGTTGTCCTACAGCCAGAAGAGATACAAGGAAATCATTAAGGAAGTCAGTACCTACATTAAGAAAATTGGCTATAGGGGCGCCTGGGTGGCTCAGTTGGTTAAGCGACTGCCTTCGGCTCAGGTCATGATCCTGGAGTCCCGGGATCGAGTCCCACGTCGGGCTCCCTGCTCAGCAGGGAGTCTGCCTCTCTCTCTGACCCTCCCCTCTCTCATGCTCTCTATCTCATTCTCTCTCTCAAATAAATAAATAAAATCTTTAAAAAAAAAAAAAAAGAAAAAAAAAAAAAGAAAATTGGCTATAACCCTGACACAGTAGCATTTGTGCCAATTTCTGGTAGGAATGGTGACAACACACTAGAACCAAATGCTAACATGCCTTGGTTCAAGGGATGGAAAATCACCCATAAGGATGACAATACCAGTAGAACCATGCTGCTTGAAACTTTGGATTGCATTCTGCCACCAACTCATCCAACTGACAAGCCATTGCTTCTGCCCTCTCAGGACATCTACAAAATTGGTGGCCTGTGTACTGTCCCTGTGGGCCAAGTGGAGACAAGTGTTCTTAAACCCAGCATGGTGATCACGTTTGCTCCAATGTTACAACTGAAATAAAGTCTGTTGAAATGCACCATGAAGCTCTGAGTGAGGCCCTTCCTGGGGACAACGTGGTCTTCAATGTCAAGAACGTATCTGTCAAAGATATTCATCATGGTAATATGACTGGTAATATGACAGCAAAAACGACCCACTGATGGCCAAATCAGTGCTGGATATGCTCCTGTACTGTATTGTCACAGCTCATACTGTTTGCAAGTTTGCTGAGCTCATGGAGGGGATTGATTTTATCATCCGCAAAAAAGCTGGAACGGCCCCTAGTTCTTGAAATCTGGTGATGCTGCCATCATTGATATGGTTCCTGGCAAGCCTATGTGTGTTGAGAGCTTCTCAGACTATCTTCCTCCAGGCCATTTTGCTGTTAGTGACATGAGACAGACTGTTGCTGTGTGTGTCACCAAAGCAGTGGATAAGAAGGCAGCTGGAGCTGGCAAGATCACCAAGTCTGCCCAGAAAGCTCAGAAGCCTAAATGAATATATTCTCCAATACCTGCCACCCCAGTCTTAATCAGTAGTGGAAGAACAGTGTCAGAACTGTTTTTGTCAATTGGCCATTTAAGTTTAATAGTAGAAGACTGACTAATGATAGCAATGCATCATAAAAAATTTAGAAGGAAAGGAGAATATTCTGTGGACCATTTGGGTTTTTTTGTACATACGTGGCAATTTTAAGTTATTAGTTTCTATAATCATTACTTTTTTGTGTAGCTTCAAGTTTTTATTTAAATTCCAGTTAGTTAACATATATTGTAATATTAGTTTCAGAAATAGAATTTAGTGATTCATCACTTTCATACAACACCCAGTGATCATCACAAGTACCCTTCTTAATACCCATCACCCATTTAACCCATCCACCCGCCCACCTCCCCTCCAGCAATCCTCAGTTTGTTCTCTATAGTTAAGAGTCTGTTTTATGGTTTGCCTCTCTTTTTTTCTTATGTTCATCTGTTTCATTTCTTAAATTCCACATACGAGTGAAATCATTTTGGTCAAATTGTTTCCAAAAATACCGATTTTAGTACTTTTTAATGGAAATAACATGACCAAAAATCTGCCACAGAATTTTGAGGCCCATTAAAACAAGTTTAATGAGAAAAAGAGAATACTGAACTTCATATTTGTCTTCAGCTAATGATTAATTTTTTATCACTTATGGAAAAAAAAATCTCACTCTGTGTGAAAACATTCAAAAATAAGCTAATATATGTCCCAATCATAATTTTATGAACATATCTGTCACTCTTCCTTTTGTATTTTCTCTGTTCCTTCCAAACAAGACTCCATGCTATCCCCCAAAATACATGTGTTATATTTTATAAGTCTGCTTGCTCTGTTTCCTCTACCCAGGACAATATCTCTTTCATCTTTTCTTAATGTATGCCTTCCCATTCCTTCTTTAAGAACCACTTCAAGTAACACCTATTCTAAAAAAATTCCCCAGCAAAAATTTTCCTTTCTGTACTCTCCATAACACTCTTTTTCTCCTAACTACATTCATTAATCCATCTATCCATTTTTTCAACAAATATATATTGAATCCTTACTATGTGTTACTTCTAAGGACAAGACACACATTGGAAAACAAGCAGATATGGTTGCCAGGTTGAAAACACAGTAATAGCAGAACATGTAAATATGAGTGTTGAGTGTGTGGGTTTTTTCTAGATATATAAATTGATAGATAGATGGATGGATAGATGATGGATCGATCTAACTTTATAGACACATAACTAGGATATATAATTTTTTACCTAGGGTCTTTGAGTTATTATATTTCCTATACTGGAATCATTATTATCATTCTATGAACATCATATGAAACAATAAAGCAGATTTTTTTAATAAAACCTCTATGTCATCCTAGGAGTTAAAACACATCTTACCACAGAAGTAATAAATAAGAAATTAAAGATAACTTGTAAGTGATGTTTACAATTATCACAGAACAAAATACAAAAAGGTAAATGTTTCTAATTGGTTTTCCTGGAATGAGACAATCATGTTTTCTGCACATTTGAAAGTTTGCTAATAAGTTGATGTACAGAATCACACTGGTATGATATATGCACAAAGTGCCCATTTTTATCTTGAATATTCATACAATAATTTTCAAGATAAATGAAATAGTAAAGTTAAAGGGAACTTTAGAGGTAATCATATCTAGTTTCTTAACTAACATGTTGAAAAACAATGTATTAACCACTAAAAAAATGTGTTATCCCCAAAAGAAAATGTAATTAACTATTAGAGATGATTAATTAAAAATATGAGACAATTATGGTGCAAGGCCTTCTATGTATGTCCTTTCTTTGAACCCACAACAGCAATACTGAAACCAAAATAACAACAAAGAAAGAGACTGTCTCAGCTCATGTCTCTATCTCCAGTGCTCACAATAATGTCATGAATAATGTACATAACACTCCAATTGGTGTTTGCTGAACTGACTTGAATTTTACAAGGACTAATGCAACCAAGATAACCTAGCCATTAAGCATTAGAGCTGGAATTCTAACTCCAGTTCTTTTTTTTTTTTAAAGATTTTATTTATTTGAGAGAGAGCAAGAGCGAGCACAAGCAGGGGTGGGGGTGGGGAGGGACAGAGGAAGAGGGAGAAGCAAACTCCCCACTGAGCAGGGAGCCCAATGCGGGACTCAATCCCAGGACCCTGAGATGATGACCTGAGCCAAAGGCAGACGTTTAACTGACTGAGCGACCCAGGTGCCCCTCTAACTTCAGTTCTGATTAAGTTGAAGATATTTCCAATGTGAATTTATTTATTGGACTAATTTGCCACTGGAATTTTTAGGGAATTAGTCAAAATTCTCAAAGACAAATGGGGGGTGTGTGGGGATGGATTAGCCTGGTGATCGGTATTAAAGACGGCACATATGGAATGGAGCACTGGGTGTTATACGCAATGAATCATGGAACACTACATCAAAAACTCATGATGTAATGTATGGTGGTGAACGTAACAAAATTAAAAAAATACTTAAAAAAAATGCCATGATGGTAGAGTTGGTAACAAAAATAATCTACATTCTAAGTTAATATATAATATTTTCAAATTTAATATTCCTTGAAAACTATAATCCAGCACACATTATTAAACTTCAATTGTAGATGTCATCTATTCCTTCTGGAATATTAAAGGATGTTATAGTGAAAATAGCAACACCTCTGTTAGAAGGAATTAGGGAGACTAAGTTTGAAATCCACTAATACCATCACTCTAGACAAATCACTTGCCTTTCTGAGCTTCTATTTCTTTATCCATAAAATAAGGGTAAATAGTATACAAAAAGCACTTCTTACAAAACTGAGACATAGCAAGTGCACTCAGATGTGTGTCAATGCCTAAATAAAATATTTAAGCTTCTGTAAAATCTTGGAAACAGTCAGACCTGTATTTACAAATGCCTACAATAACATTTTTCAAAATGTCATCTGTAGACCCCTATGATTCTCTAAGACAAGGGAGTTCATGAAATTAAAACTATTTTCATAATAACACTAGGGTATGGTTTGCCTTCTCTACTCTTTTTCTCTCATACATGTAAAAAAGAGACTCCCAAAGGTTACATGAAATGTGATATTATCACTATGGAAACTAATGGAATGTTTATTTGTATATTATTGTATTTTAAATATTTATCAGATTTAACTTCTAATATGGTAAATATTGATAGATATAACCCACACATACAAAAACTCATGTGTTCCTCAATAATTTATAAGTATCCTGAGATCAAAAATTTGAGAAATGGTGGCCTGGAGATATAATGAGTTCCACGGTATTTTAGACCATAATGTTCTCAGAAAAAGAAAATGCTAGATGATTTTAATCTTCCTACCCTTAAAGTTTGAAAACAAACATTTAGAGGGGTGCCTTGGTGGATCAGTCATTTAAGCATCTGACTCTTGGTTTCGGCTCAGGTCATGATCTCAGAGTGGTAAGATCCAGCCACCACAGGCTCCATGCTCAGCACAGAGTCGGCTTGAGATTCTCTCCCTCTTGCTCCCCCTACACCTCTGCCCCTCTCCCGACTCATGCTTTCTCTCTCAAATAAATAAAATCTTAAAAAAAAGGAAAAAGAAAACATTTTGATAAAACAAAGACGGACTATCTGAAAAGCTTCCAGGAAAGCATTATCATGTTGAACTAGCACAGCCTAAATCTGGTCCTCAGTCTTACTTTTATAGAAAGTGACTGTTTTCAGTTGATCCAGAGCTGAACAGTGTTTGTCAGACAAATGTACCCATGCAGAAATGTTGATAAAACAAAATAAATCAAAATGTTAATTTATGTAAACTGTGATGGCCACCCCGTCAATGAATTGTGCCATTTATCTGAGGGGTTCCTTTTTCTACTTTCAGGAACCTGAAGGATGATCTTAGCCATACCACTCATCCAAAATCCACAGGGTTAGAGCAAAGGATCTGAGATGTATTATGTTACACTCAAGCCATGGTAAAACTTTTGGAAATATCACTGACCCAGGGCAAAATATAACCTAATAATTGTATTGTTATTTAAATTAAACTTATCTCTCCCCATATAAAAGTTGACACTGCATAATATAAACAAGCCAACAAAAAAACACATTTTATTGAAAGAATATCAAATAATTTACAGCATCGATGGAAAGCCTGGAGAAACAGTATTGGCATAACTGTAAAATCCAAAAGGAAAGGTCTGGTGCCAAAAATACAGTCAGTACCATGAACACAACCTGCATGGTTAAGATACTATTGCCACAGAAGAATGGATACTGCCTCTGGTAATGTTATCTTTCTTCTCCAACATGAATAAGCCCTAAGATACCCCTGTTCTTTTGGGTCCTTCACTCCAAATTAAAAATTCCAAATGTGAGCTTCAGATTGATCAATTTATATGTCCTTGCCCCATTTGGGTATTTGGCTCTACTGATTTAATCTGTTCTCAATCAGCATAATACAACCTTTCCTCAAACAACAGGAAATGGAATCATCCACATTCCCAAAGACCTCACCCAAAATCTCATTAGTTAACTACATTAACCAGTTTCAAGCCAAGATCTCCAGGTAAAATAAACAGTTCAGATATCCTTCTGCTTCTATATCCCATAACAGATAGACACACACATACACACACACACACACACGTTTCACCACCACAAAAGTCCCCTATTTAAAAAAGAAGCAAAAGAATAGGAAACTAGACACAAAATCAGTTAAAATAAATATATGTGTGATTCCCCAAAGAATAAAGCTAGTATTCATTTCTACAACTAGCTATGTGGTTGTAATTAGTATTTTAAATTTCTTTTTTTATCCAACTCTTTGGTCTTTTTTTTTTTTTTTGAAATATAAAAAGCTGTTCATATTTAATGTATACGGCTTGCTGAGTTTGGAGGTAAGTATACATCCATGAAACCATCACCACAATCTATGCCATAAACACACCCATCACCTCCAAAAGTCGCTTTCTTTGTTAGCATTCCAAGTTTCTTTTCCCTTCAACCAACATTGGTTTTAAAGTTTTTGACCAAATAGTATGCTTGAATTTCCTATTGTTGATATAACTTTGTTGCTTAAAACAACATATATGAAAATTATTTTATAGTTTTGAAACACGTCTTACTGTAATAAAATCAAGGTGTTGGCAGGGCTGCATTTCTTCTGTAGGCTTTAGGGGAAAATCTATTTCTGTTTTTCTGTCTTCTAGAGGACTCTTGATTCCTTGGCTTGTGTTCCCTTTCTCCAACCTTAAAGCCAGGTGTATAACATCTTCAAAACTCTCTTACTCTCCTGCCTCCCTCTTAAAGGACACCTGGGTTTATCTTGGGACCATGTGGGCATTCCTTACCTTAACACCACCTGCAATGTACTTTTTGGAGGTAACATAATTACAGAGTCTGAGAATTAGGATGTGACATCTTTCAGGGACCATTATTCTACCTACCATATGATTAAACTAAATCTTCATCCTATGTACAGACCTAAGAATTTTTTTGGCCCTGTATTTTAAAGTAGTTGTAAAAGTTTCTGTTAACATTTACCCCAGTTTTGGTAGTTCTAGAAGAAAACCATGGAATGATTTTCTTAGTTCCATCTATACTCCTCCCTTGGCCCACTATAAAGCCCAGTCACACAGTTTGATATACAGAGGGAACATCTCCAATCTATTAGAAACTTTTTTTGTATCCTTCGGTAGAATTATTTCTCCTGTTAAGTTAAATCAATAGACACCAGAAAGTATGGGTTAGAAACTTATGTATAAGTGATTGGGTATGATGGTAATAGAAGTCATCCAAATCGTCTAACCTCATGGCTTCAAGACCTGAGTACTTTGGCTAAGGAAGAAATAAACCATATATGAACAGATGAATAAGAGCATATATCTTAATACTGATATTACTCTAATCACCTTATTCTTGCAAACTGCTGTAAGGCATAGCTAAGGTGTAGGATAAGCAAGGCTTTGTAGTGGGTGTATTCATGTTGTTCATTCTTTACATATACCTACCTGTCTCTGCCAAAATAGTTTTTTTTTTTTTTTTCAAATCAAGACATTGATCAAGCCAAGGGATGGCAAATAAAACCGGTTGTCACAGACTGCTGTTTTCCATTGACTATACCTTCGCTTTTTCATCCTTAATAATAGAATCCAAATTTTATCTAGAGCAGCAAAAGACTAGCTAAAAGACTTTCTTTGTCCCTCATCCAGGTGAAAGCACAGGGCTAAGTTCTGATCTGGGATACAAAAATAAAAGTACTGTGAAAGATTTCCAAAACATGATTTAGATGATATTTGGGTCCTTTTATACTGTAGCTTTCCCTCCTTCCTGTCCCTTGGCATGCAAAATTGATGCCTAGAGCTCTAGTAACAATTCTTTGCCATGAGCTGAACGTGAAAGTGGAAGGAATGTTAATAAGACAGTGAGGCAGAAAATAGAAGGAAAACAGTTCACTCATGAAAATGAAGCTCCCATAACAGTCATGGACTACACAGCTCATGGTGTTTTCTATTAAAGAAATAAAATTCTAAATTTTTTAAATTGCTGGGTCTTTCATTTTTCCTGTTATATGTAGCAATGTCTGATATTAACCTACTCAGAGATCACTGATATTTATACAACTAGATGTTCTTATCCATCTAACATTAAGAACTGCCTTCAGAGTGGGACATTTAATGAATATGTATATAAAACACATATTTTACAACTTTTGTGAGGCCCAGCCATTTACTTCTTTTTGAAACATCTCTATCACGAATTCTCCAACTTTGTTTCTCCCAAATCTCTGATCATCAGCCCAAAAAACTGCTCACTGCCCATGAATCCCTGAAGATTCTTATTTCTAGCCATTTCATCGTCCAGGCAGAGGCAATGGTATTTCCTGATTAAAGTTTTTTTCACAATAAAAGAACTTTCCTGTATATGTTTAGGACACTTCTGAATGAGGTTCTAATGGCATATCAGTGAACTTTGGGCTGTTAAAATCAATAAAGTCATTTATAAATCAGGCTCATATTTTCCAACTCATTCACTTATTTATAAGTCATCCACATGAATCTTCAAGTGTGAGTTAAGGACAGAGGAGAAGTAAAACCAAAGTGTTGGGGATAATAAGTTTTTACCTGCAACTAAGTTAAGCTTTCAGAACATCCTTGGATCTAGTGTCATAAAAAGCACATTCACTTGACAAAAAGTGCTGCAGGGCACAACTGCCTTAAGGCTAAACAGACAGATATCATCTAGCTAATAATGGACAGCTTGGTAGGAGGCATGTTCACTTGTCCCATGGTCAGATGTTTAAACTTCATAAGGGCTTAGTAGCAGATAAAAGGTCTTTTTTCTTTTTTTAAGATTTTATTCATTTATTTGACAGAAAGAGAGAGAGAGAAAAAAAAAAAGCAAGCACAAGCAAGGCGAGCAGCAGAGGGAGAGGGAGAAGCAGGCTCTCTGCTGAGCAGGGAGCCCAATGTGGGACTCGATCCCAGGACCCTGGGATCATGACCTGAGCTGAAGGTAAAGACTTAACCGACTGAGCCACCCAGGGCCCCCTAAAAGGCCTTTTTAAAAAGGAGAATCACTACTTATTAGAGAGGCAATAACTTTAATGGAACGAAGGAACGAACGAATGAACTAGGGCCTTTATTGTGATTCTATTAGGTTTTGCCATAGTCTAAATAAAGCACCCCCTTCTGCTACAAGAATTGTAAGTAAGCATCAGTAGATCTGCTGAGTCATAAAGCTGAATATCAGATTGCTCGAACTGAAACCTGTTAGGTAAAGGATTTAAATGGAAAAGCCTTTCAGTAACAACTAAATGAATTGGAGTAGCATACTCCAAAGTAATTTGAATTGCATCAATTTTTTTTCATTTTTGTTTTATAGAGGTATAATAGACAATGCAATATTATATTAGTTTTGTGTATATAACACAATTTGATATTTGCATATACTGTAAAATGATCCAAGCAGTAAGTCTAGTTAACATCCCTCACCATAGTCACAATTTTTTTTTCTGTGATGAGAACTTTTAAGATTTACTCCTAACAACTTTCAAATATGCAATACAGTATTTATTAACTATAGCTGTCATGCTATACATCGCATGCCCATTACACCTAAATTTTTATTAAACTCACTAGGTGCCATAAGTCATCCTTAGTGAGACTGGTTCTATGATGCATTTATCTGTACCTTTGAAAGGGATATCCTAGTATACTGCAAATCACTGGATTTGTAGAAAGTTTAGCAAGGAAGAAAATCTGTATTTTTATTGACTTTGTCACACATTCTTGGATAAGAACTTTTCTTTAATAAAGAGAACTTCTATTTCCTGTTTTCAAGATTTTTTAAAAACTAGATGGTGGCTTAAGATTTGGAAGTACCCTACTGAGCTGCTGTCCCTGCCAGGTGAAAGCAGAAAGCTTTTTATGTTTGCTGGCTACTAGTTTAGATGGGGAAAAATGTTATCTCTGGATCAATAATAGCATACCAGATGCCAGGAGCTGTATTGATTTGCTTTAGTGAGGGAAGAACATTTGGGATAGTAGTTGCAATTGGAAAACCACCTAATTAAGTTCATGATAAAGCTTTGTAATTCTTAAGGACAAATTTATCTTTTGTTTCAGCCAAATTGAAGAGTTAAATAGTAATGTAACAGGGATTATCACTTCTGAAATTTGCTAGTTTTATGATGTGTGATTCCCAAAGCAATGCAGTGTTGCTTCTGACTCAATACTGACAGACAGAATTATTCCAGGAACTTCCATTTGGTCTTTCTTATAGTCATGAGTTTCCATGAGAAAAACAAGTATGAGGATGTTGTTAGTTGAGAAGATGTATCCTTACTATTTACTCATAAATGGAAGACATTTTAATGGACAGATTCCATTGGGCCTAATGTATGACTGACTAGTTTAAAAATTATATTCCTTTACCTATCATAAGCCTCTTCCACATTTTCTGGTGTGTTTCAGTGACAAACTTATACCAAAAGAACCATTATTATCTCAGAACAAGTTTATTAGTCAGAGTTCAATTAAAACAACACACACACACATCACTACAAGGATTATAAGATATGGGCTTTAATATGGAATTTAAAATATATATTAATAAGAGACTAAGCGGGGATGTGCTGGTTGCAATCTTCCATAGCAACTGTCCAAAATTCCCCCAAATAAGCTCTATATTTTCCTTTATGCTGTACACTGTTACTTGGATAAAGAGGTGCAGATCACTTTAGGGCATGATAAGAGGGAGAGTCATATCATCTATGATTTGATTACAATATGCTTCCTTAGGTGAACCAAGTCTCCCTTTATTTACAAATACCTCGAATTGATAACTACTGAAAGTTTGTAACTTGCTATTTTGTTGGTTAAATAATCAGATTCACTGTAACTGAAAATATTTTGTTGGCCTTTTTTGATTATGAATTCCAAGTAGCACCTTATCTGTTTATCTCCTTTATTCCTAAGGACACCATGAACAATTGTAATGAAGAAAGATCTTTTAGGGTTAGATTGTTTTGTTTACCATGTTTATCCTTGTGTGTACTGAAGTAAACCCATATCCATTTGGCCTCTGAACAAGTAGAAACTAAGTGCCTCCATTTCCTATCTGGCACCCTGCTATCCTTTCACCCTCATTTGAAATCAGAGGTCCCTTTTCAACTATAGAATTTTACATCAGAAAGCAAGACTACAGAACAGAGACATTAAGCATTTTTCAAAAACGCTGTTCTCTCACTAATTGAGCTGCAAAGAGTTAATATAGCAGGCCTGAGACTGCCTTCCTTCGAAAGACCTACATGTAAGGATGTGGAACTTGGTTAGATTCCAGGGACTTGGATTTTAGAAGGGTTTTCACAATTCCTAGAACTGATAAAAATGGTTCACTATGCCTAGATGGTTTGTATAAACAATATGGTTTATGCTGAACACCTGCTTTACCTCTGAAGTCTGAAATGTTGGGACTTGCTAAGAAGAGGGTGCCCATGTGACCAGGTTCCAATAAAAACATTGAGCAATGAATCTCTTATGAGCTTCCCTGATAGACAACATCTCTCAAATGCTGTCATAACTCCTTGCTAGAGGAATTAAACATGCCCTATGGGCCTCCACCAAGAGAAAATTCTTGGAAACTTGAGGTTGGTTCCCTCTGGACTTTCCTCCCATGCACATTTTCCCTGTGCTGATTTTGTTTTGTATCCCTTCTCTCTAATCATAGCCATGAGTACAACTACATCATGAATCCTGTGAGTCCTCATAGTGAATCATTGAATCTGGGAATGATCTTGGGCACTCCCTACACACCAATATATTTCTTCAGACTTTGGTAGAGGAATTGTTTATGGAGTTCTCTAGGATGAGACAGGCAATAGGTGAGTTACATACTTAAAGTCCACACATTATTTCTATTTCCCTAATTCACTGGAGTCACTTCCCAATATAAAATAAAGGAAATTCTGGTACCTCAACTTTATTTGCAACTTCATTCAATATTCAATCAGTAAGTGCACAAAAATTACAACACCCCACTGCTTGAGTTAGCAAAACTAATTCAGAAATTCTAATAAATGTACTTCCATTAATAAATTCAGTTTGATTCAAAATGTTATTCTTCTCTTCTTAGTCAAGCATCATCAAAATCTATCCCCACACATATTCTCAGTATATTTTACATACATAAATTGGAAAAATCTTCTAGCTACTTTCATGTATTCTTTTATATTTTAGAATTGCTCCTCCGTTCCCAACATGTCTGAATTTAATTCTAGATACAGTTGCAAAGATAAAGAAGAGCAAATATAATGCCACAACAAGAGGAGAATTTGCCTTATCTCCCTTGTTATTCTCTACGTTCAGGGCATAACAATTTATTTAATAGAGAGAAAAATCAGTCTCATCTGCAAGGGGAAAGGGCACTTTAGTTAGTAAGAACTTTCAGTGACATTTTTTCCTATTTTTTCTATTTTTTAATTTCAGTAATGTTCTTGAGATTTTGGAAGAGATAAAAATCCCTAAACTCTAACTTATTTCCATCTTGGTATGCCACACTTAAAACAATAAATGCCCCATATTTTATGAAAGACCCCAAGCAAGGCTGCAAAACAAGTAACATTTTAATTTAGTAACCTGAAAGATAAAACTTCACATTACGCTTTCAGTTACTTCCACTTGCAACATCAGAGTATAAGAGATCAATTTTTTTTTTTTTTGGTAAACATATTTAATTGATAGTGCATCTTACATTCAACAGCTTCTTTGAAATGAGGAGTATTACAGAGACAGATAAAAAATAGGTGGATAGATTAAAGATATCACTGTTATTGTCTCAAACTACATTTATTCTGATATAGTTAATAATTAAATCATAAGCCAATAATTAAATCAACAAAGGAAGCAGTGTACTTCAGGGAAGAGCAAGGCCAGCCCTTGGAGTTAGACTCAATTTGAATATTAACTCTTATCACTTAAGTAAGTTATTTTAAACATCTTTGAGCCTCAATATTCTCTCCTGTAACATGGAGACAATAATACATATATATTTTTTTTTTTTTAGTTTTTTTCTTTTTAGTATTTTTTTTTATTCTTATCTTAATCCCCATACATTACATCATTAGTTTTAGATGAAGTGTTCCATGATTCATTGTTTGTGCATAACACCCAGTGCTCCATGCAGAATGTGCCCTCCTCAATACCCACCACCAGGCTAACCCATCCTCCCACCCCCCTCCCCTCTAGAACCCTCAGTGTTTTTCAGAGTCCATCGTCTCTCATGGTTCGTCTACCCCTCCAATTTCTCCCGCTTCATTCTTCCCCTCCCGCTACCTTCTTCTTCTTCTTTTTTTTTTTTCCTTAACATATATTGCATTATTTGTTTCAGAGGTACAGATCTGAGATTCAAATGTCTTGCACAATTCACAGCGCTTACCAGAGCACATACCCTCCCCGGTGTCTATCACCCAGTCACCCCATCCTTCCCACCCCACCCCCCACTCCTGCAACCCTCAGTTTGTTTCCTGAGATGAAGAATTCCTCATATCAGTGAGGTCATATGATACATGTCTTTCTCTGTTTGACTTATTTCACTCAACATAATACCCTCCAGTTCCATCCACGTCGTTGCAAATGGCAAGATCTCATTCCTTTTGATGGCTGCATAATATTCCATTGTATATATATACCACATCTTCTTTATCCATTCATTTGTCGATGGACATCTTGGCTCTTTCCACAGTTTGGCTATTGTGGACATTGCTGCTATAAACATCGGGGTGCATGTACCCCTTCGGATCCCTACTTTTGTATCTTTGGGGTAAATACCTAGTAGTGCAATTGCTGGATCATATGGTAGCTCTATTTTCAACTTTTTGAGGAACCTCCATACAGTTTTCCAGAGTGGCTGCACCAGCTTGCATTCCCACCAACAGTGTAGGAGGGTTCCCCTTTCTCCGCATCCCCGCCAACATCTGTCGTTTCCTAACTTGTTAATTTTAGCCATTCTGACTGGTGTGAGGTGGTATCTCATTGAGGTTTTGATTTGGGTTTCCCTGATGCCGAGCGATATTGAGCACTTTTTCATGTGTCTGTTGGCCATTTGGATGTCTTCTTTGGAAAAATGTCTGTTCATGTCTTCTGCCCATTTCTTGATTGGATTCTTTGTTCTTTGGGTGTTGAGTTTGATGAGTTCTTTATAGATTTTGGATACTAGCCCTTATCTGATATGTCATTTGCAAATATCTTCTCCCATTCTGTCGGTTGTCTTTTGGTTTTGTTGACTGTTTCCGTTGCTTTGCAAAAGCTTTTTATCTTGATGAAGTCCCAATAGTTCATTTTTGCCCTTGCCTCCCTTGCCTTTGGCGATGTTTCTAGGAAGAAGTTGCTTCGGCTGAGGTCAAAGAGGTTGCTGCCTGTGTTCTCCTTTAGGATTTTGATGGACTCCTGTCTCACATTGAGGTCTTTCAACCATTTGGAGTCTATTTTTGTGTGTGGTGTAAGGAAATGGTCCAGTTTCATTCTTCTGCATGTGGCTGTCCAATTTTCCCAACACCATTTGTTGAAGAGACTGTCTTTGTTCCATTGGACATTCTTTCCTGCTTTGTCAAAGATGAGTTGACCTTAGAGTTGAGGGTCCATTTCTGGGCTCTCTATTCTGTTCCATTGATGTATGTGTCTGTTTTTGTGCCAGTACCATGCTGTCTTGATGATGACAGCTTTGTAATAGAGCTGGAAGTCCGGAATTGTGATGCCGCCGGCTTTGCTTTTCTTTTTCAACATTCCTCTGGCTATGCGGGGTCTTTTCTGGTTCCATACAAATTTTAGGATTATTTGTTCCATTTCTTTGAAAAAAGTGGATGCTATTTTGATGGGGATTGCATTGAATGTGTAGATTGCTCTAGGTAGCATTGACATCTTCACAATATTTGTTCTTCCAATCCATGAGCATGGAACGTTTTTCCATTTCTTTGTGTCTTCCTCAATTTCTTTCATGAGTATTTTATAGTTTTCTGAGTACAGATCCTTTGTCTCTTTGGTTAGATTTATTCCTAGGTATCTTAGGGTTTTGGGTGCAATTGTAAATGGGATCGACTCCTTAATTTCTCTTTCTTCTGTCTTGTTGTTGGTGTATAGGAATGCCACTGACTTCTGTGCATTGATTTTATATCCTGCCACTTTACTGAATTCCTGTAGGAGTTCTCGCAGTTTTGGGGTGGAGTCTTTTGGGTTTTCCACATAAAGTATCATATCATCTGCAAAGAGTGAGAGTTTGACTTCTTCTTTGCCAATTTGGATGCCTTTGATTTCTTTTTGTTGTCTGATTGCTGTGGCTAGGACTTCCAATACTATGTTGAATAGCAGTGGTGATAGTGGACATCCCTGCCACGTTCCTGACCTTAGGGGGAAAGCTCTCAGTTTTTCCCCATTGAGAATGACATTCGCTGTAGGTTTTTCATAGATGGCTTTTATGATATTGAGGTATGTACCCTCTATCCCTATACTCTGAAGAGTTTTGATCAAGAAAGGATGCTGTACTTTGTCAAATGCTTTTTCTGCATCTATTGAGAGGATCATATGATTCTTGTTCTTTCTTTTGTTAATGTATTGTATCACATTGATTGATTTGCGGATGTTGAACCAATCTTGCAGCCCAGGGATAAATCCCACTTGGTCGTGGTGAATAATCCTTTTAATGTACTGTTGGATCCTATTGGCTAGTATTTTGGTGAGAATTTTTGCATCCATGTTCATCAGGGATATTGGTCTGTAATTCTCCTTTTTGATGGGGTCTTTGTCTGGTTTTGGGATCAAGGTAATGCTGGCCTCATAAAATGAGTTTGGAAGTTTTCCTTCCATTTCTATTTTTTGGAACAGTTTCAGAAGAATAGGTATTCATTCTTCTTGAAATGTTTGGTAGAATTCCCCTGGGAAGCCATCTGGCCCTGGGCTTTTGTTTTTTGGGAGATTTTTGAAGACTGCTTCAATTTCCTTAGTGGTTATAGGTCTGTTCAGGTTTTCTATTTCTTCCTGGTTCAGTTTTGGTAGTTGATACATCTCTAGGAATGCATCCATTTCTTCCAGGTTATCTAATTTGCTGGCATAGAGTTGCTCATAATATGTTCTTAGAATTGTTGGTATTTCTTTGGTGTTGGTTGTGATCTCTCCTCTTTCATTCATGATTTTGTTGATTTGGGTCATTTCTCTTCTCTTTTTGATAAGTCTGGCCAGGGGTTTCTCAATCTTGTCAATTCTTTCAAAGAACCAGCTCCTAGTTTCGTTGATCTGTTCTACTGTTCTTTTAGTTTCTATTTCATTGATTTCTGCTCTGATCTTTATTATTTCTCTTCTCCTGCTGGGTTTAGGCTTTATTTGCTGTTTATTCTCCAGCTCCTTTAGGTGGAGGGTTAGGTTGTGTACTTGAGACCTTTCTTGTTTCGTGAGAAAGGGTTGTATTGCTATATACTTTCCTCTTAGGACTGCCTTTGCTGCATCCCAAAGATTTTGAATAGTTGTGTTTTCATTTTCATTGGTTTCCATGTATTTTTTTAATTCTTCTTTAATTTCCTGGTTGACCCATTCGTTCTTCAGTAGGATGCTCTTTAGCCTCCATGTATTTGAGTTCTTTCTGATTTTTGTCTTGTGATTGAGCTCTAGTTTCAAAGCATTGTGGTCTGAAAATAGGCAGGGAATGATTCCAATCTTTTGGTACTGGTTGAGACCTGATTTATGACCTAGGATGTGATCTATTCTGGAGAATGTTCCATGGGCACTAGAGAAGAATGTGTATTCCGTTGCTTTGGGATGGAATGTTCTGAATATGTCTGTGAAGTCCATTTGGTCCAGTGTGTCACTTACAGTCTTTATTTCCTTGTTGATCTTTTGCTTAGACGATCTGTCCATTTCAGTGAGGGGGGTGTTAAAGTCCCCCACTATTATTGTATTGTTGTCGATGTGTTTCTTTGCTTTTGTTATTAATTGGCTTATATAATTGGCTGCTCCCATGTTAGGGGCATAGATATTTACAATTGTTAGATCTTCTTGTTGGATAGATCCTTTAAGTAGGATATAGTGTCCTTTCTCATCTCTTATTACAGTCTTTGGTTTAAAATCTAATTTGTCTGATATAAGGATTGCCACCCCAGCTCTCTTTTGGTGTCCATTAGCATGGTAAATGGTTTTCCACCCCCTCACTTTCAATCTGGGGCTGTCTTTGGCTCGAAAATGAGTCTCTTGCAGACAGCATATCGATGGGTCTTGTTTTTTAATCCAGTCTGATAGCCTGTGTCTTTTGATTGGGGCATTGAGCCCATTTACATGCAGGGTAACTATTGAAAGATAGGAATTTAGTGCCATTGTATTGCCTGTAAGGTGACTGTTCCCGTATATTGTCTGTGTTCCTTTCTGGTCTATGTTGCTTTTAGGCTCTCTCTTTGCTTAGAGGACCCCTTTCAAGATTTCCTGTAGGGCTGGTTTTGTGTTTGCAAATTCCTTTAGTTTTTGTTTGTCCTGGAAGCTTTTTATCTCTCCTTCAATTTTCAATGACAGCCTAGCTGGATAGACTATTCTTGGCTGCATATTTTTCTCATTTAGTGCTCTGAATATATCCTGCCAGTCCTTTCTGGCCTGCCAGGTCTCTGTGGATAGGTCTGTTGCCAATCTAATGTTTCTACCCTTGTAGGTTACAGATCTCTTCTCCCGAGCTGCTTTCAGGATTTTCTCTTTGTCTATGAGACTCGTAAGTTTTACTGTTAGATGTCGGGGTGTTGACCTATTTTTATTGATTTTGAGAGGGGTTCTCTGTGCTTCCTGGATTTTCATGCCTGTTTCCTTCCCCAAATTAGGGAAGTTCTCTGCTATAATTTGCTCCATTATACCTTCTGCCCCTCTGTCTCTTTCTTCTTCTTCTGGGATCCCAATTATTCTAATGTTGTTTTGTCTTATGGTATCGCTTATCTCTCGAATTCTGCCCTCGTGATCCAGTAGTTGTTTATCTCTCTTTTTCTCAGCTTCTTTATTTTCCATCATTTCATCTTCTATATTACTGATTCTCTCTTCTGCCTCATTTATTCTAGCAGTTAGCACCCCCATTTTTTATTGCACCTCATTAATAGCCTTTTTGATTTCTACTTGGTTGGATTTTAGTTTTGACTTCTCCAGAAAGGGTTTCTCTAATAACTTCCATATTTTTTTCAAGCCCAGCTAGTATCTTTAAAGTGATGATTCTGAACTCTAGATCTGACATCGTACTAATGTCCGTATTGAGTAGGTCCCTGGCAGTCAGTACTACCTCTTGTTCTTTTTGTTGAGGTGATTTTTTCCGTCTTGTCATTTTGTGCAGAGGAGAATAGATGAATGAGAGAACAAAATGCTAGCAGAGTAACAACGTCCCCAGAAAATATACTCTAAAGAAATCAGAAAAAACCTGAAGCAGTGGGAAACGAAAGGGAAAGAGAGAAAAAAGAAAAAGAAAAAAAAGAAAAAGATAAAGATAAAAACAAAAACAAACAAAACAAAACAACAACAACAAAAAAACCAGAATGTGATCAAATATGATCAGGCTGGTATATAGATCAGTGCCACACACTAGATTTGGGGTGTATTTTGGTCTTTTAGAAGAAAGTGTCTCCCAAAATTTTAAAGAAAGAAAAACTTATGTATGTACAAAAATAAGGGTTGATATGATGAAGGGATGGAATATGACTGTAAAGATGGAAATTATAAAAAATTTTATAAAAGGAATTGATAAGAAATTGTTTGAAAAAAGAAAGAAGAGGATTTACAAAAAGAAAAAAAAAGGGAGAGGATGTGATCAGGCAGGGGAATAGAAAACACCATATACTAGAGATTTAGGGTATATTTTGATCTGTTAGAAGAAACTATCTCAAAATTTTAAAGAGAGAACAACTTATATATATAAGCCAAAAATACGGGTAACTACTATGAAGGGATAGAATATGACTCTAAAAATGAAAAATAAAAATGTTTTTTTTTTTTTTAAAAAAAGGGATTGATAAGATGTTGGTTGAAAAAGGGAAAAAGAAAAATTCAAAAAGAAAAAAAAAAGAAAAAAGACAGTTAAAAAAAAAATTAACTTTGAAAGACTACAGAATCATGGTAAAAAAGCCATGAATTCTATGTGCAGTAGTCCCCTAGAGCTGGAGTTCTGCCGTTCTCATTGATGGGTAAACTTGGTCTTGGCTGGCTGTTCTGGCTGATCTTCTGGGGAGGGGCCTGTTGCCGTGGTTTCCAAATGTCTTTGCCGGAGGCAGAATTGCCCCGCCCTTGCCCCCTCCCAGCTAAGTAATCTGCTCAGGTTTGCTCTCCGGGGTTTTTGTTCCCTGCGAGCTTTCCATACAGCTTTGGAGGCGGAGAGTGAAAATGGCGGCCTCCCAATCTCCGCCGCGGAGGAGCCGAGAACTCAGGGCCCCGCTTCTCAGTGAGCCCCCAGAGAAAAGCCGTCAGTCACTCCCGTCTCCCCGGTCTCCGGCCGCACTCCGTGCTCACCCGGCCTGTGACCGCGCGTTTCTATCTCTGGCACCCGACCCCGGGTGGAGTCTCCAAACCCAGCAGATCCCTGCGGCGCTCTCTCACGCGGCTCCTCCCGGGGGAGGAAGTTGAGTCTCCCCGGATCTGCCGCTTGTTGGGTCCCTGCTTGAGGAGCAGGGGCCCAACTGTGCCGCAGATTGCGGTTTATGGCAACCCCGAGCTGAGAGCCCGCGCCTGGGCTCGGCCTCTGCAGCCGGCTTCCCTGCTCCGATATCTGGGAGCTCTGCCACACTCAGGCACCCCCGGTCTTTCTGTGACCCGTGGGTCCTGAGACCACATTGTCCCGGAGGGTTCCACCCCCCGCTTAGCCACCAGAGTGACGTCCCTCGGCGGAGCAGACTTTTAGAAGTTCCGATTTTGTGCTCCGCGGCTCTATCACTTGCCAGAAGCGGCCACCGGAGGCCCCTCCCCCGCCGTCTATCCTCCCGAATATCGCCTTGGAGTCACTTCTCCGCACGTCCTACCTTCCAGAAAGTGGTCGCTTTTCTGATGAGAGAGTTGTTGCTCTTCTTTTCTTCGATCTCCTGTTGAGTTTGTAGGTGTTCAGAATGGTTTGATCCCTATCCAGCTGAATTCCTGAGACCAGACGAAATCCAGGTCTCCTACTCCTCCGCCATCTTGCTCCGCCCATAAGAGATCAATTTTTGATAGAAAGAGAAAGCCTGAAGCCTTCATTTGGTTCCTCAGGTTATTAATTGTCTGAACTTTTTTTTGGGGGGGGGGTCTTTGTTTTTGCTTTTTAAGCTATCCAAGTTCAATATTTGTGGCTATCTCACTCTGATAGTCCTTTTGCCTGTTGTATGGAACTGGCAATTCTCTCCCCAACCACTTATTTTTATTGGGAAATTATTTCCAAATAAATATTGATGATTATTTGGCTATTCCTCTACTGTATATTATGTATCCTTTTATTCAAACTCTGATTATTAAATTTGAGCTGCCTCTAGCTTCAAATATGCAAAATAACCAAAGCACTCAAATTCCTTCCATCTAGGTGTCATTATCTATAACAAACATTTGGATGTAATAACTGACTGAAATGGAAATTTTTGGAAAGCTGCAGAGTGGCTCATAGAAACAAGAAAGTGCTAGAAAATTCATCTGAGAAAACTAACAAGAATCAAGAGTATGCAGGCAACTGAATTCATGAATTTCATGAATGCCAAGAACATAACTCAGAACAACTTGATTCTATGACTCCACCACTGGACACTAAGTATGGAGTACTTACTGAAACATCACTGTTATCAGCAGAAGAATGAATTTTAAGATGTTTCTGTTTATTTTTACACTGATTTATTAAAATTTGGGGGAGGGAATCAAATTGGTCAAGCTTAGGTTACCTGACCGCATGCATGCTGTATCTGGCCTTTTTAGCTTTGACAATAGAGTGTTCTAGGATGTGGAGGATCCCTGCATCAGGAAAGACTCATAATGATGGATTCCCAAAACATACTGCTCATCATGTGAATTCCATTCCTACTTGCAGTTTATAAACTGTCCTTCCTCCAACCCTAGAAACTTAAATAACTTCCTATGATTTTAAGTTGTATCACACTTCAGAAACAGAATATTAAAGATTATTAAAGATATCCATACTTAGTTAATACAGTGTAAAAGTGAATCAGATTTGCATCACTGGTTTTGGCTTAATGACAAAATGTTTCCCATAGCACACAGATTATTTGAGGGCACTTCTTTGGATACAAATGGAAAGTGACACAAATACAAAGAATTGCAGCAAGCTATTAAAGTAAGGAAAATGTATTATCAGAAGTGGTCCATAAAGCACACATTTAATGATGGTGTCCTCACCAACACTTCCTTTCTGTGAGAAAAGGATTTATATTAATTAGGCTTTATTCTCTAATAAATAGCTGTTTTATATATATATATATATATATAAAGCAGTTTGGGCATGAGGTTTTTAGTTTTCTTTTCAAAACAATATATATCCCTCTTCTGGCTTTTTTCATTGGAAAGCCTTGGATTTATGATATAAATTGATTACATTTTAGCTATGCCTAAGCTTTTATATACTACATCTACTACTAGCTAATATGCCCTCAGGCTTAGTATGCCATATCCAGTTCTAAAAGCTTTGCATGCAATAGCTCATGTTTTCCCTGCCCTCTTTAAAATCCTATGAGATCCTGATTATGATTTCCCACACTGATTAATGCACAAGACAATGACTTTTCTTTATCTAAGAATACAAATTAAAAAAACTTTGGGTCTGCAATAGCTTAGTTTTGGTCAGTATTTTTGACAGAAATATGATCAATTAGGTATTTTTTCTCAAATGTTTATTTTCTTACTTACAGACTATATTGTAAAGACCACTCTATGTATACCCATTGAATCATTCTCAGTGAGTCTCTAGAGAAGTTTCTCTGAGACTATACTTACTGTATTTGCATAAAATTCTCAACTTGCTGCAGGATAAAAATAATATTCCTAAATTCTGATACTCAATAAGGCTATATTACTTAAGAGAATTAAGGTGGATTTTAAGCAGTTTGGGTATGAGGTTTTTAGTCTTCTTTTCAAAAAATTGTACCACCTTGCAATTCCTGGATATTATACTTACTTGTATTATATACTCCAATCTGTAACAGCTGCTCCTCACATACTGTTGCCCAGATCAGTCAGACTTCAAGCTTATGTGGTATTTCTGGAGAGGTACTGTTTTCCCACCACTTTTTCTCCTCTGATCACCAGCACAATGATATGTCAAGACATCTGTTTGAAAGTTACTGTTTTGGGTCAGCCCTACACTACTGGAAAAATATTTGTTTCTTCTGCAGGAAACAGAAAATAAACTGTGAAAAAACTTCCAATTTTCCTGATATTCATGTTACCAAATTTGCTTGCAATCCACTTTGTCAGTTTCCAGTTTAAAACCTAAAGTGGGTACTTAATTTTAAGCCTACTAGGTATTCATTTACTCTTTTGCTCATTCTATACATTTAAAAATATTATTTATGGTTCTCCAGACACTGTATTTTCCTTTGATCACTTTTGACATTTTTTTTCTAAGATTATATTTAATTTCTTTTTTTCTACTTAATCAGAATTGCGTTCAAATTGATCTTTCTGACAAATATTATTTGAGGGCCTTCTTTGAACTATGGATTGTGATAAGTGCTAGGGGTCACACTGGTCAGCAATATACAAAGAAATGCAATCTGGATTCACATTGCATAAGTCATCTAGCCAGTGAAAGAAGATGAATAAACCTAGGGGCACCATGAGGTTGTGGTGAAAGTGAAGCGTTTCTAGACAGCACATTCAAGAACCAGCATGACAAATCACAGGAACTGAGGAACTGAAATTCTGCCATCAGGGAAAACAAAATGTAAACAACAACAAAAAAACGATAATTCTTTACTCCTTGGTTGGCTTCAGATATTCTGCAGTACTTTGCACATTCAAAGGACAAATGTGAGAAATAATTAACACTTAAGGCAAGATTTTGAGTTGTTTTGATTTCCTGCATGACTCATACTCCAAGAACTTCCAAGAAATGTAAAATTAAATGGATTCATAATTTTTTGTTGAATTACCTTACATAATCTATAAAATGAAAAATTTCAAAAAGTCCTAAGATATATAGATGCTTAAGCCATGGTTCAGATAATCTTTGAGAACCTTCCCAATTGCTAATGAGAGACCATAAATGTAGTAGTAAAAACCTAAGAATTGTTACATGGGAGCAGAAATGAAAGATGAAGGACTGAAAGAGCAAATAGTTCCTTTAGTAAGCTAAACAGTTGGGTTTGAAATTTTTATAGCAAAGCAAAAGAACATGGGCATTGTAAATCATTTTTTAATTGTAATAAAAAATAAATTCTGAATATGCATAATCTTCTTGCTGAGGACTATAATAACAGCAACTGTATTAGTCAATTATGTCTACTCATAATTTTCAGGCTTGGTTGTGTAACATTTCAATATGAATTAAATATGTTAAGGGAGATATGGTTTTATTTCATAATATATTCCATATTATAACAAAACATGTAAAATTAGATTCCACTACAATATTTTATAGCTTACCAAATTCTTTCACCAAATTTGTTCTCATTAGATTTTACAACAAACCCATGTTGTTAGTAGAGCAGATTGTTTCTATTTACCTGACACTCAAAGATATTAAATAACTAGGTTAATATGAAAAAAAAAATAAAGCTACATAACTCATCCTCCAATATAGAACCTGTCATTCATTTGTCCTTCTAATTTCCATAGCTTTCATTTTTTTTTATAACAAAAAAAAATAATTTTAAGGAAAAAATAAGTGGAAAAGTTTTTTTTACACTATATGTCTTCAATATATTTAAGTAATGTGTCTTTTCTTATAGTTCTACCTTTCACAGTTGGTGCTGCATATTTCTCAGTAGGCTTTTGCATCAAAGAGGATCTAATCTGGTTGAATAAAAATTCTTTACCTTGGCAATGGCAGGATGAAGTTGGAAGGATTAACAGACAGGAAAGTATGGATAGAGGGAAGGAGCAGTATTTTTAGTGGGCCTTCTAGGGTTAAATCTCTGGGACAAGTAGTTAAAAACAAAATGGCAGGATCTTATAATATAGACTTCTTTATATTCTCAGATAGAAGAAAATGTTTTAGAGCAGCAGAATAAATCCAGGATTTTATGAATTATGAATAATATTCAATTTTATGTTTGTGAAAATAAATGTAAACTTAAGCTTTATTACAAAATTTAAAGCTTACATAGAAAACAAAACTAAGAGTATTTACAATGAAGAACTGATAGTTTGTAACTAAAAATAACCATGAATTTCAGATCATTAGTAAAATTCATATAAGGAGAAAATACATTCTTAATATTGAATTAATAATTATATATATTCTTATTTCATATTAAAAAGAATTTATTGCATTATTTCCAAAGTAACCAGTAGTGTGAAATATTTCTGGATATCATATCTGAGCTCCTGAGAATATCTGAAATATGTGATCACTATTGAATCCAAGTTATGCTGAGTTTAATCAACATCAAATGTCATACATAGAGCCTACATGAAATGTGTAGAAAGAACAAACGTACTAGAAATTCCTGTGATGTTTTCGTATTCAGAATTCATTCACTCATAGGTAAACATTTGTTATCTAGAACAGACAGCATAATTTTGTGATTTTTTTTCAATTCAAAGATGCCTAAAATTTCATTTGATTGTGCTGATCTACAACCCTACTAATAAAAAGAAGTATCCATTTCACTGGATTAACCTGGAACATGATTTAAGGTTAGTTCAAAACATTTTTCTGATCTTATTCAACATAATTATTATCTCCTTGCCATTATGGGGGAAATCATAAAACCTTGCAATTGTGCCTGGTTGTCTGTCATGTTCTCTACATGATTTTGGACCATCATTTGCTGATTTTAATAGAGAGGAAACTACATTTTACTTATTGGAGGTCCCTATAGTTTTTCTTTCCTTTAATTCTACTTCAGAATTTCTTCATTCACTCTCTCTACGTATCTTCTTGCAGTATGTATCTTCTTGCTTAGATTTCTTTTCCAACACTAATTTAAATAATAATGACATAGAAACATAGACAATAAATAGCAACACCTATCTAAAAATCAAGGGCAATAAAAACTAGTATTTATCAAAAAGTATGGGGTTGAGGTTAAGCAAATAGCAGTATTGTTCACCTCTTCCCTCCTACCTTCCTTCCTTCTTCAAGAATTTGTCAAAATATTACCCCAATACTTTCATTTGTAAGTTAGAATGAGACAAGCAGATAAAAATCAAGCTTGATCTCCACTAGGAATGTATGTTATCCACATACTTCATTATTTTAAATGAATATGTCACTACATATTTCTATACTTCTTAAAAATAACAGATTAGAAGTGGCTCTGGATACAGAGTTGGTCCTTCTTAAGAACTTATTAAGACAACCAATAAATTAATCTGGATATCAGAAATATGGCAGGTGATACATTTTGATGAAAGTGAAAGGAATGTTTTGGTGACTTTTCATAGGATCTCCAATTTGAAATGAAATAGAATAGGTAATTTTTCCTATACTCCTGGAATATACAGCCTATCAAAGATGTAGACAGGATGAATGTAATCTTTAATTCTTGGTTTCTTTGGAAAAATCTCTCGTCCCTCATAGAAGACAAACTGAGTTTCCTTTACCAAGAGTCTTGGCTATAATGCAATCTGTATTGCATCTGCCTGATACAATTAGGCTTAACATCCCCTCTATATGATTACAATTCTCCAGGTACATCACATTTCTGCAGGTATGGCTTTGATTAAGTCTTTCAAATTAATCATTCTTATTTCCTGCATTCTGTTTTTGCCAGGAAAGACTTCTAGATGTCAGTACAGAATAATATCTTCCATTATATTTGAGGCATGAGAAAAGGAAAACAAATATTGTGTAGAATTAAGAACAAAGGAATGCCAAGTACTAAGTCACTTCTCTGTCTACAGTTTGTAAATGGCACGATAGTAAGTTATGTACTTCGGCATTTGTAACTAAAGGACAGAACAGATGGTAAAGGCTTATTTAAAATTAAAAGAGAGAAAATATTTATTTAAAAGAATTGCTCTGCCAAGATGCAATTTATTCTGTGTAGGGGGTGGGCATGTGTTCAATGAAGCTTGGTCTTAACTAGAGTGAGATAATATACTACAAATTGATAGGCTCTCACTTAAGTGAATTTCCATTACAAAATCCACAGTGATGGAAAAAGATTCTCCACTGCATTTGCCATGTATCACCCTGAAATGTTAAGCACAGCATTTTAAACTCAATTATTGTCTTTGGTTTTCAAGAAACAATCCATATAAGAGACTGATGACTAGATATTAATTATTGGATTTATGTTTGAAAGAAAAGACAATCTGATTTCATTTGAAGTTTACAGGGATAAGATATTGAACTTGATATTCCTCAGCTGGGGGGGGCAGGGAGGAAAGAAAAGCCTAGACAGTAAGTCAAGTGATTTGGTAAACAGATTAAGTTTCTTAGGCTATTAAGTACTGTTTGACTACTTCTTAATTTTCTATGACAGATGCATTCCTCTGACATTCTGAACTTGAAAATCGTGTTAAACTGATGAACCCCACTTCTGCTGTTAAATGGCATTACAACTGATTGAAATACAGAAATTGAGATTCAGAAGTATGTCTATTGTTGGATATCTCAAACCAGGGGTCACAAATTCCACTACCTATAGAGAAGTAAAGGTGGGTATAAGGCAAAAGATACACATTTACTGCTGAATACTTTGTTTTCATACTTTGTTGAACCAGAAAGTGTTTATTTTGTCTAAACTGTGTAACTACAATTTGGCTCCAGCTGAATGCTGGTCCAATATTTCCAAATCTGCTGGTCACTTTCCCAAGAAAGGAAGAAAATCAGATCTTTATTGGGAAGGTCTTTATTTTTAAAATGTTATCCAAATTTAATAAAAATATTTTTAAAACTACATAAAAGAACATTCTAGGTTAAATAATACTGGTATTCAGACTAGATTGGGCAATAGGCAAAGAATTCCCAGATATTATAAATTTTTTTAAGTAGATATTGATAGAATCATACCACCTGAAATAGAAAGCAAGAGTTTGATTCTGTGGTAGTAAAAAGCTGGAAGATGCAAAACTTAATTTAGTACAATAAGACTATATGCAAGCATCCAAACTATGAATAGATGTTGCTTCAAGCACCTCCAGATGTTACCTGATGTTACCTATATTCCCTAGTTTATCTATAATGAGCAAACTAAATAAAAATTATTAGAATGCCAAGTCTTGCTTATTTTTGTATATAACTCTTGATTAACTTGCCTTATGTAGAGTTTTCCTAATGTTGTGTGATATGATTAGGAAGAATTATTACATCAAAATACATCCCATGCACCACGTGCCTCAAATACTCCTAGATTTGTGTTTAGTTTTTTTTTTTTTTAGTGTCTATTTATTTATTTTAGAGAGAGAGTGAGAGAGCACACAAGAGCCAGGGGAGGGGCAGAGGGAGAGAAGCAGACTCCCTGCTGATCACGGAGCCTCAAGCAGGGCTCTATCTCAAGACCCTGAGATCATGAGCTGAGCTGAAACCAAGAGTCAGATGCTCAACCTACTGAGCCACCCAGATGCCCTGTTGGGTAGGTTTTGAGAGGCTTTTTAAATATTGTTTTTAGGGCGCCTGGGTGGCTCAGTTGGTTAAGTGACTGCCTTCAGCTCAGGTCATGATCCTGGAGTCCCTGGATCGAGTCCCTGGATCGAGTCCCACATCGGGCTCCCTGCTCGGCAGGGAGTCTGCTTCTCCCTCTGGCGCTCCCCCCTCTCATGTGCTCTCTCTCATTCTCTCTCTCTCAAATAAATAAATAAAATCTTTTAAAAAAATATTGTTTTTAGCTATTAAATAACTAGGAATTAACTAACTACCAAGTCAAAACTACTCAGAAAAGTAAAACTTTTCGCTAACATGGTGGTTTGGGATGTATTACCTTTCTATAATAGACCATCTATAAAATGTAGATAATATTAGTACTAATCTCATAGGGTGGTAAGGATTAAGTGACAATATGTAAAACCTTTAGATCATGGCATGGCATAGAAAGCATTCAATAAATGTTAGTTACTAACATAAATCTATACATTATTTTGATAAACATCTAATTCCAATTGATAAGACGTAAATGAAGAATTTCCAGTACACAGGGCCATTCCCTCCAACTCTCATTCAAATGCAAAAAATGAGTTGACTCTCTAATGACCTATACTCGGCAATGAAAATAACAAACATTTACAAAAAGAAACTAATGATTTATATTTGATATTGAAGTCTAATATCAAAACCAATCTGATAGTTGTAAAGAAGAAACCAAGGCAATTAAACATTTATTAGAACAAAAAACCACAAAGTCAGGTACAGTAAATATCTGAGTCATAAATGTAAATTGAGAGATCATAAATTGGCCCTTCCAATTGAGACAGAAGAGACGAAAACCCCGATAAAATTCTATCAGACTAAATAATTTAAATCACTAGCATCCTAATAGCACGAGCCACTTTTAAAAGAGTTGCCTTTATGGCCAATCTAGCTGTCCATGTGGGAATAATGAATAATAGGGAAGTTATTAATATCTTGTAGGTAGAAAGTTACTAGTCAAACAAATAAAAACAGAAGAATGAGGAAATAACATAATCTGTCAAAGTTACAAAGCTACAAAAACATAAGAATAGGAATTCAAATGTGGACCTCTCACACTCAAAAAATCATGCTTTTATTGCTGCCTTTCCATTTAAGGAGTAAGAGATTTTTTGCTTAATAAACACTAAGAAACAATTGTTTGAACAAATGTGTAGGTGGAAAACAAGAATTTTCACACAAGCACACTATACTAATTTACCAACTGGTAAGGGACATTAGCCACTTGTTCATAGGCATTATCCAGTTGCTGGGATTATTTGTAACATATTTAAGGTCAGACATGGAGTTGGGAATAAAACAAATGGTTTCTATCTCAATCATATGCTGGAATCTCAAGATTCACTGAGAAATATTTCATTTTTAAATAGCCACAAGCATATCAAAACTACATCATCAGTTGGATTTTACTTAGACAATAAACATGAAATTGCTTTCATTAGCCTGGCTATATTTACACTAATAATGACAGCCACAGAAGGAACATGCAAGTCTACTTCATTCACTTATCTACACTGAGAGAACATACATAGTGTAAATAAAAAGACAGGCCTAACAAATGGATTAAGGATTCTCTTCCTGGGTGACTAAAATGTAACAGTTTCACAAACTGCAAATTACCTTGTAAGAAATATTTGAGTCCATTTAAGTGTTATATTTTCTGTGCTTGTCACAGATGGACATTTCAAAGCCTTTCCTACTGATTGAATATAAACGCACATTATTAAAACATTCTTCATTCCAAATAGGCCTTCATAATTTACTTTCAAGTGCTACAAGAACAGTTCAGTAAGTGATGTGGTTGGAGTCCTTCTAGCTCAATGCTCTGTTTACCTCAATTCTATTATGTGGACTATGCAAAAATCACGCCTTAGCTCCTCAATTTTTTTTCCCAACAAGACTCTTCCAAATAAGTGCATCTTACTAATAGCCAATAACTAGTTTTTAAAGTGTAACCATTAATCCGCTAGAAGTGTTCACTTCCTAATTACTACATAACCACTACTTCAACACAGAAATAGACGTTATAGAAGAGGACATACACATTCTGAGTTTCAGCAACTTGATAAAAATAATTTTATGGAAGGTATACTCAGTGATCAACAAATTGAGTTAAGAAGCCATTGTTAAATTAACAAATCAATAAATATTGTGCTATACGTAGTACAAGGAAGGATATCTGGCCTTTAACACCCCTTAAATTCAAAGAAAAAAATTCAATGCAATAAATGCCAAAATAGATCCTCTCTTGAGTGAGGCAGGAAAGCTAAAAATATTATGGCACACATTTATTTGATTGTTCAAAATCCAATGTTCTTATTTAGGTAAGAACATTTTACTTTCCTTTGCGTGTGTCCCTTGGTTGGCAGCATGCAAGGTGTCCTATTCTCAACAACAACAACAAAACAATTAAAATATGGGCAAAACACTGAATAGACATTTTCCCAAAGAAGATATAGAAAAAAATGATCAATAAGCACATAAGATTCTTAACTTCATCAGTCCTCAGAGACATGCAAATTAAAATGACTAGATACTATTTCACAGCTTTAACAAAAACAAAAACAAAAACCACAGAAAATAATAAGTCTTGGCAAGTATGTGGGTAAATTGGAATCACTGCATACTATTGATGGGAATGTAAAATGGTACAGCCACTATGGAAACCAGTTTGGTAATTCCTCAAAAAGTTAAGCATAGAATTACCATATGATACAGCTATCTCACTCCTAGATATATTATCCTAAGATTTGAAAACAAACTCAAATAATTGTACATGGATATTCACAGCAGCACCATCCACAATAGCTAAGGTGGGGGGAAAAAAACCCAATGTCCATCAATGGATGAGTGGATAAACAAATTATAGTATATACATGCAATGGAATATTATTCCATAAAATTATTTCAATAGGTGCCTGGGTGACTCAGTCGGTTAAGCATCCGACTCTTGATTTTGGGTCAGGTCTGATCTCAGGGTTGTGAGATTGAGCTCCATGTCAGGCTCTGTGCTGGGCATAGAGCTTCCTTAAGATTCTCTCTCCCACCCCGTTAAAAAAAAAAAAAAAAAAGAAATATCATTCCATAAAAAGGAATGAAGTACTGAGACATGTTATAACAAAGATGTCTCTATAGATTTATAGTCAAAAAGCAAATGGGTGGTTATAAGGGTCCAGGGGAAAGGAAAAATGAGTAACAGCTTAGTAAGTATGGGGGTTTATTTTGGGGCAATAAAAATGTTTTAGAAACAGAAATGGTAGTTGCACAACACTGTGAATGTACTAAATGTCACTGAATTGTTTGGTTAATTTTACAGTGTGTGAATTTCACCTCAATTATAAAAAAAGATTACACAAAAAGATGTCCTCTTCTCCTCTGCCCAAGGGGGTAACCACATCACAATGCTTGGACAATAAGTCTTTTATTTGGGACTTTAATTGTTCTGTAAGAGATGAAATTATGTAGAAATTATTAACCCTTTTTCATTACAATAAAAGTGTTATGATGGTGATCATTTTTATTGGTATTATAATTATTTCTATGATTCTTATTAATAAATCTTTTTTATACTCCATGACACCAAATATAATTCTGTGCAAAGAATAAAGAATAATCTATGAGGGAGGGTTTACTAAACTTCTAAATCTATAGATTAGGCTTATACAGTTTTGTGCTTTAAAACATGGGTACAGTTGCTAGCTTCATCATCATTCCACCACAGGCTTCACCTTGTGTTTACCTGAATGCAAATTTATAAAAATAAGTCCATTTGAAAACTTGGAGCCAGTTACTTAATCAACTTATATTCTTAACCCTATGTTACACTGCTCTTCTTATTATGAACAGCACACTTACTATCTCAAACTGTTCCTAGAAAATACTAAGTTGCCATAAAAAAGCTAGTAGTCCTCTCCTGAAAGCTCTACTTCTACAATCCTCTCAAAAATAAATTTCTAATTTGACCCTGCATATTTCAAGTTTTTTAATTAGAGATAAAATGCTTAATACAGAGTTTATTTCAGACTATTAATCTTCAAAATGTTTCTAACAATACTGCTTTTTCTTTGAAAATTATGCTCATCTGTGTCATCTATTGATTTAGGACTTGCAGCTATTCCTCATTCATCAAAGAGTTTGTCAAATTGCTTATAGTTTTCCCATTCAATTCAAATTCTGTCACCATTTTTGGTGACTTAAAAGTTCAACACCAAAATTTCAAACTGGTTATTTACCACATAGAAGTCAAACACACTTCCTTTGATTATCCAACCCAACCCATCTAAGGCTTCAAAATAACAGCAATGACTCCCAAATCTCTACTTTCAACAGCTATCCCTCACCTGCTGCACATCTCAATCTTGAAATCCCCCAGACACTTCAAAATTGTGTCAACTATAGTTCATTTAAGAAAAATAAACTGATCAAACTTTAAATGCATTCCCCTTCTCATAATGAATCTTTCTACCATTCAATCAGAAATCAATGAGTCATCCTTCACCTCTCCCTCACTCTTGTAGCCTATCACCTATCAAGCCTATCAATCAGAATTCTATCCTGAATCTATCCATATCATGTTCACACCTTAGTTGGTGTCTTCATCATTTCTTACTTAGGTTACTAAAATACTCTTCAATTGTGGATCTTATCTATGAGTCTCTGTATGCCTCAAATTAAATCTTTTCAGGGATGCCTGGGTGGCTCAGTAGGTTAAGCGTCTGCCTTCAGCTCAGGTCATGATCCCAGGGTTCTGGGATTGAGTCCCACATCCGGCTCCTTGCTCAGTGGGGAGCCTGCTTCTCCCTCTGCGGGTCACTCTCCCTGCTTGTGCACGCATGCTCTCTCTCTCTCTGACAAATAAATAAAATCTTTAAAAAAAATTAAATCTTTTCAGAAGGTAAATGTGATCAGGATGTAATCTGCATTTAAATATTCCATAATTTATTTGTAATCTTAAATTCAGTATTCTCAACATACATTTTCTGCCATAACTGTCTATCATCATATTAACTCCTTTCATATTTATATATCCACATGCGTTTATTTGGCCCCAAGCCTTTGATTTATTGTGTTTCTTTTGCCTTGAGAGCTCTTAACCAAACCTTGTTTTGATGTTCATTCTAAAGACATCAGCTCTGGTTAACTACCTCCTGGAAGTTTTATTCTTTCTGCCACACTGCTACCATTTATATATGCATTTATTATTGTCAGATCATCTGTGTATCTTTCTCATTGCACTTACCAAGTTATTTTATACATAAAATGCTTAGTATAATATTGAACAGTACATGATCATTACAGATCTGTGAATGCATAAATAATTTACTGAATAAAATTTTAAAAAACAAGTATTTAAAAAGTATCCATAGGAAATATTTGTGGAAAGTAAAAAAGGCTTTATAATATGAATGAATTATATGTTTACAGTTGGAAATGTTTATAACTAGAAATGCAGTTGTAGGTAAGAGAGCACTGGTTCTTTTCTTTGAAGATCTAACTTTAACTTACAGGGAAAGAAAACAATACAATGTAAACCAAAAATACACAAAATTCCTTATAAGTGTAGTAGGTTTTTTGAAAGATAAATTAAAGTGACATAATAGGGAGTAATTGCTTTTTGAGAAGGTGTTTTGTTTCAGATAATCAGAGGTCTTTTAAAAGTGATGTCATTTTAACTGAGACCTGAATAATAAATGGGGGGGGTCAGCATAATAGTAGTCCAGAAGAGAACTGCACAGGATGATAGAATGGCAGGTGAAAGGCCCTGAGATAGGAAATATTTGGTATTTTTTCTGGAAGTGAAAATGAGGTGGTGTGATTGGAAAGTAGAAAATGAGGCTGAGGAGATGCTCATGTGTTTAGTCATAGAGAGCATTCTTAACTTTGATTTTATTATGCTATCACAAAAGGATGATGAGAAAACTTCAGAAGTTTTTAAACAGAGAAATTATATACTCTGAGCTGTTTTTAAAAGTCATTCTGGATGATGTAAGTTAATTCTAAGGGGACAGGTGGATTGTGCCAAAAGTGGAGGCAGAGACCAATATAGGGGTGCCTCAGGGGCATAATCAGTTAAGCATTGGATTCTTGGTTTTGGCTCAGGTCGTGATCTCAGAGTCATGAGATCAAGCCCCACATGGGGTCCCAAGCTCAGTGCAGAGTCTGCTTGAGATTCTCTCTCCTTCTTCTGCCCCTCCCACTCATGGTCTCTCTCTCTCTCTCTCAAATAATCTTTTTAAAAAAAGTTATTATAGTCATCTATTGAAGCAATGAAAGAGGGCTAGGGTAGAAGCACTGGAGATAGAGAAGTGGACAGATTTCATTACATCTTTTTAAGGTAGTCTGAATAAGAATTGCTGATAGATCCCTACTTTTGTATCTTTGGGGTAAATACCCAGTAGTGCAATTGCTGGATCATAGGGTAGCTCTATTTTCAACTTTTTGAGGAACCTCCTACTGTTTTCCAGAGTGGCTGCACCAGCTTGCATTCCCACCAACAGTGTAGCAGGGTTCCCCTTTCTCTGCATCCCTGCCAACATCTGTCGTTTCCTGACTTGTAGCCATTCTGACTGGTGTGAGGTGGTATCTCATTGAGGTTTTGATTTGGATTTCCCTGATGCCGAGCGATATTGAGCACTTTTTCATGTGTCTGTTGGCCATTTGGATGTCTTCTTTGGAAAAATGTCTGTTCATGTCTTCTGCCCATTTCTTGATTAGATCATTTGTTCTTTGGGTGTTGAGTTTGATAAGTTCTTTGTAGATTTTGGATACTAGCCCTTTATCTGATATGTCATTTGCAAATATCTTCTCCCATTCTGTCGGCTGTCTTTTGGTTTTGTGGACTGTTTCCTTTGCTTTGCAAAAGCTTTTTATCTTGATGAAGTGCCAATAGTTCATTTTTGCCCTTGCTTCCCTTGCCTTTGGCGATGTTTCTAGGAAGAAGTTGCTTTGGCTGAGGTCGAAGAGGTTGCTGCCTGTGTTCTCCTTTAGGATTTTGATGGACTCCTGTCTCACATTGAGGTCTTTCAACCATTTGAGTCTATTTTTGTGTGTGGTGCATGGAAATGGTCCAGTTTCATTCTTCTGCATGTGGCTGTCCAATTTTCCCAACACCATTTGTTGAAGAGACTGTCTTTTTTCCATTGGACATTCTTTCCTGCTTTGTCCAAGATGAGTTGACCTTAGAGTTGAGGGTCCATTTCTGGGCTCTCTATTCTGTTCCATTGATCTATGGGCCTGTTTTTGTGCCAGTACCATACTGTCTTGATGATGACAGCTTTGTAATAGAGCTGGAAGTCCAGAATTGTGATGCCGCCCACTTTGCTTTTCTTTTTCAACATTCCTCTGGCTATGCGGGGTCTTTTCTGGTTCCATACAAATTTTAGGATTATTTGTTCCATTTCTTTGAAAAAAGTGGATGCTATTTTGATGGGGATTGCATTGAATGTGTAGATTGCTCTAGGTAGCATTGACATCTTCACAATATTTGTTCTTCCAATCCATGAGCATGGAACGTTTTTCCATTTCTTTGTGTCTGCCTCAATTTCTTTCATGAGTATTTTATAGTTTTCTGAGTACAGATCCTTTGTCTCTTTGGTTAGATTTATTCCTAGGTATCTTATGGTTTTGGGTACATGCACCCCGATGTTTATAGCAGCAATGTCCACAATAGCCAAACTGTGGAAAGAGCCAAGATGTCCATCGACAGATGAAGGGATAAAGAAGATGTGGTATATATATACAATGGAATATTATGCAGCCATCAAAAGGAATGAGATCTTGCCATTTGCAATGACGTGGATGGAACTGGAGGGTATTATGTTGAGCGAAGTAAGTCAAACAGAGAAAGACATGTATTATATGACCTCACTGATATGAGGAATTCTTAATCGCAGGAAACAAACTGAGGGTTGCCGGAGTGGGGGGTGGGGTGGGAGGTATGGGGTGACTGGGTGATAGACACTGGGGAGGGTATGTGCTCTGGTAAGCACTGTGAATTGTGCAAGACTATTGAATCTCAGATCTGTACCTCTGAAACAAATAATGCAATATATGTTAAGAAAAAAAAGAAGAAGAAGAAGAAGAAGAAGGTAGCAGGAGGGGAAGAATGAAGGGGGGGAAATCAGAGGGGTAGACGAACCATGAGAGACGATGGACTCTGAAAAACAAAGTGAGGGTTCTAGAGGGGAGGGGGGGTGGGAGGATGGATTAGCCTGGTGATGGGTATTGAGGAGGGCACGTTCTGCATGGAGCACTGGGTGTTATGCACAAACAATGAATCATGGAACACTATATCTAAAACTAATGATGTAATGTATGGGGATTAACATAAGAATAAATAAAAAAAAAGAATTGCTGATAGATTACATAGGGGGTGGATTATAGGAAGGAAGAATACAGACTATATCTGAAGTCATTTGCTTCACAGTTAGATAAATGGGCATATAAACATTTACTGATACTGGGAAGAAAGAGGAAGTGCAAATTACCTGTTTTTGTATTAATTTGGCTATGTCTAACATCATCCAAATAAAGACATTAGATAGATCTATGTTATCACAATAGAATATTAAAATTTGAAACTTAAATAAGATACAAATACTCAGCCAGTATCAAATTCCAAAGCAAGTAATGGCAGATATTCCTGGGGGCTACCAGAGAAAGTATTGATTTATTTAGATTATTTACTTTCATGAGCATTTACATTGTTGTGTGGTTAGAAAATGAGAAAGTTGTTGAAGTAGATCTATTTGGTAAAAAAGTGCTATTGTACAGTGAGTCCCACCCTTCTTTTTAAGGAGATGTAATGGGATTATTTGGAGAGCTTGATATCTTGCCTGGCAGTTAGGAAATATACTCTGAACAGGTATTTTAAGTCTTCTTGGGAAATCTACAGGATGAGAGATGGGCTCTCTGCTTTGATGGCAGAACAAAAGGGAGTGGCTGATGCCCTGGGATCCACCTCACTTGGAGCAATATTTCAGGAGAAGAATGCTTGAGTGGATCTTGTGGAGTAGCTGTGGGGCATGCAGGACGGAGAGCTACCTACTCATGCCCTGCAAACTACCTAAAGGCTGATATGGGAATTAGAAGGAAAAGATGCCTATTGAGTGTACAGCTATGAGAAAGGAGCAAGCAACTGCAGGACTGGACAGGATTTGCCAACATGAAGACTGTGGGTAGGTGTGTGTTGGAAAGGATGGAGGTTCTCAAAAGTACCAACAAAATTACCCATTTAGGAAATAGTGAGATTTAAACAACTTCTAAACCCAGAGATGGGAAAGCATTGTTCGACAATATTAATAAAGAAATTCCCTGCCCTTCTAACCTCTACTTCCTCCCCCATTCCCCATAAACAATAAGGAAGGAGAGAATTATATACTTAATAGTATATAGTAATATACCTAACTAGTAAGGGTATTAATTATACCCTTACTAATTGACAACATATACTGTCAATAAGAAGTCTAGCCTGCAGCAGGACTTTGCTGAGAAGTTCAGAGTTTATATTACATAAGTAAAACATTTTTATTACTAAATGGAGATCATGTTGGCAATTTATAATAATTACACAAATTTCTGGTACCCAAGAATGCCTAGGAAAAGTATGTGGCCTCACAAGCTTTTACCCATTTGAAAAGGAAGATAGAGGAATGGAGATACAAACTGAAAGCCAAGAAAAATTTAAAGGCATAAAAGTGAATGAGTTAACTCATAGGGGCTGAGCCTCAAAGAGGCAAAGGCATGCTATTCTTACCTCAGTGGTTCTGAAGAGCCATGTGTTTAACTCATAAAAGGAATAAATAGTAAAGAAGGATGTAATTTAGGACTATATTTTCTAATTGCAGAAATATCAGCTATCCAGCAAATTTCTTGATCTAAATATTTTTTCTAAATATTTTTCTTTTCTAAATATGTTTCTAAATATTTTCTAAATATATTTCTAAATATTTTTCTTTAAATTTTGTTAAACTTCTATTTAGAGGAAATAAGTATTTCAATGAAAATAGAATTATTTAGCAATAATAAAAAAGATCATGAAGTATACTTTTAAAATATTAAATCTCACTTAAAATTCAGTCTAATCTTAGCAAATACATATAGTATTATAAAGAAGGAGAAAACTGGAAGCTAGAGCTATGGGATATAATGGGGAAAACATAAAATATTGGATTCACACAAATATAGTACTCAACCCAGGGTTCAGCACTTCTAAAGTAAGGAAACTAGAAATTATCCTAAATGACAAAATATATCAACCTCATGTGATTATTGTGCAGATTTTGTGGAGTGATTCAGGCAAAGTACCTTGCACAGCACTCAAAAAATGTTAGTTTTCTTTCCTTTCATAATATGTTGTAAAGAACTTATTTTTCTAAGTCATACTTTCTAAATACTGCATTGCTAATTATATACAAGCATACAAATTTTAAAAACCTACCCTTTACTTAAATTTCAAATGTGGCTTGTGAACTACTTGCAAAAACTTTTCCTTAGTCATGAAGGTATTTTGAGTCTTTCGCACTTCTATTTCTTCAAATTATTAATAGGCTTTGAAGACAGATTTCATTTCATTTCAGAGATTTCACTCTCACAGGCTGTGCTGCTCACCCCCAGGGCATCCTCTTTCCATAGCCAATTGATTCATTGCACAGTTGTTACATTTCATTAAAAATATGAGGGATGCTGATAATTCAGAGGATGAAATTCATTGGTCTCTCTATGGGTCAGCTACCACTGTGAGTTTTGCCTTGTGGAACAGGGCTGTATGATGTGGGAGGGTAAAAAAACAAAAAACAAAAAAACAAAAAAAACCTTCCTTTAAAGCCCTTAGGTTTGCTTTAGTACATCCTTTATATCAAATCAATAAATGTCCCCCAAGAGTTTCAAGTTCTGGGTTTTTTTTTTTCCAAAATTATTTGGACCATCACTGTTTTACAGTAAGCGATGTTCATTATGATTCAGTGTGAGCGATCTTTATTTTTTCTGGCAACACTGATCTCTACACAGATAGCAACAGTGGAATTTTAATACCAAGAAAGACCTTATATAAATACAAAATAATTAATACAGTATGGCAGTATTAAGAAAATTGTAAGTGACATGTATTTAGTGTATGCTAGGCAATGCATTAAACACTCTAAATTTAGTGGTAAAAAGACAGGCATAGGATGTAAGCAAAGAAAGATAGGAAACATTACAAAGTGATGCATTATCAGTCTTGCTACCACTTGGTGACTATAAGCAATGAGAGATATGGTTGCTCAGAAGAATTACACACTTTACAAACAGGATTTGTCTGATTGGACTATGAGGGTGAGCTAGTCTTTGGTGTAGCCTATGAGAGAGAGAGGGAAAATTTATCTCCTCATTCCTACTGGTCAAAATTAAACCCACAGGGAGATGATACCCTTTCTATTGTGAATTCCACCATCTGGCCCATTTGGAGGCCCTCAGAATATTTGATCTCACATTCTGTGGTGTGCTGTTTCATCTAAATCCAGAAAATGTGGGAGGGAAAAGCTTCAATTGACTATGTAGCTGTTTGGCCACATAGCAAGAGGGAGGGCCTGGTTTCCTCAGAGGATGTCACTTGTAGCTCCCAAATGCAGTATGAGAGAAGAACAGCACTTAGACAATCCAGGTGCCAATCACAGGTGAGGTGGTACCCAAGGAATACTTCCAAAAAAATGCCACAGACTTAATGCAGAAAATAGTGCAAAGTCTGCTAAAGAGTAACTGAGCAGTTAATGTTTGATAATTAATAACTGATTAAATGGTTAACTAAAAGTCATGTACTAGGCAATTGCTTTGTGAGACAGAAAAGATGGGAAAGTGAAGATTAAAAAATAAAGATTAAAAACATAATTATTTTTCTATAAATGATACTCTAATTTCAGTTTATTGTAGAGCTATAATTTAGGTCTTCTTATAAGAAGATTTTGAAAAAGAGTAATTCTTCCTTAAATACTGAGAATGATAGAGAATTATAAGAAAAAAATACATTGTTCATTAAGATGCTGAAAAAGAAAGCAATCAATCATTGGCTAATTCAGCTAAAATAAAAGACAAATGGAATATTTGCATAGTGTTCATTTTAATAAAGAAAGTTTACATACTTCTCCTAATCCTTTTCCATTCTTAGCTATCAAATTAGTCTTTTTCAAACTATTTACATCAAGATAAAAGAGCTGACTGCATATTTTTCATAGTTCAACTCACCATCAACTTCTCTTCTCTGACGAACATATAGGAAAAATGTGCAAGTAAAATGTATGATATGAACTCCTAGCATCATATTTAGTATTTTAATGAATGAAATAAATGATTTTGGAAGTGTACACAACTATTCTCCAAGACAAAGTTTTTTGAAAACATGTTTTAAGGCTCCACCCATGGCTGTATCCTATGGAATCTGTTTTTGAAAATGTGTTTTGCAAGTCTGGAAGGAGTATATATAGACTGTTGTAGATATGGTGCACAGTTTGAACATGCTATGTGATAAAAGCTTTATTCTGGCCCCCTCCAAGCCAGAATTATATCCTCCAGATACACAGTACTTACAGAAACATAAGTACTTACAATACTTCTAGAAACATAAATATTCGTAGTACTTACAGAAACATAAGTACTTATAGTATTATAAGGGACAGAAATTTTCTCTCATCAGATTCACAAATTATGTGTTTCTCTTGTAGAAATTATATATGTATCACCAAAGCATATACTATAATCCCCCAATTTTCTCATTAAAGAAACTTTCTCTGTAAAGGAGGTCGGATAGATAATAACATATTGTTAATTTTCAAGCATTTGTCATATGAAACTCCCTTAAACACACAAATGAATGAACAGTTTTATAAGTCTGAACTTATTAATACTTTCTAATACCTAGAGAATAAAGTTTAACCACTACAGCTATCTATTCAAAATCATCCAAGGACTACTCTAGGGTATTCATAATGCAAAGATTATGGGAAGTACAGTTTCTTACGGTTAGTGTGCTACTTAAACATGGGAGTGCAATGGCAGTTATGATAGGAAGAAAATTTTCATTCAAAATTTGAAAAGGCTTTTGTTACCATGATAAAGATCTGTGTTATTTAGACACTGAGGAGTCCAGACTACTATAAAACTGAAATGTGCCCTGCACTTGTATACCTTTCCCCTACATAGGATACCGTCATCTGCAGTTCTCTATGCAGACACTGTCGAGCCAGACTTTTCTGATTGCACTTGGGAACATGTACAATGTCTCAGATCTCTAGACCTTCAAGCACCACCTGAGATCCACTGTTAGATTTGCTACCTTCAGAGCTTCATGATCAGATTTTTGTCTTCTGCTTGACTGTCAAACATGTTTTGTTACCAAGTATATATAGTAGGAAGGAATGGCCTACAGGGCTTAGCATAATATTTACTTTTTTATCATCTTGATGAAACAAACATCACATGGAACAATCAGGTAACCAGACCACATATATTGTCCTTTTCTTTTGAGCATATACTTTTAGCAACAGAACCGTTTCAAAATTAACTGCAACTTATAAACTTTGGTTTTAATATGCATCATTCCCCAGAACAAAATTTTAACTTAAGTTTTCTAGTGAGTTACCCATTTGAGGCCTTTGCAGACTAAATTGTGTACTTCAGCATAAGAATTCATGAGACAACCTCAGCATTCTCATTAGAAACAGCCTGTCCAAAACCACGACTCTTCCTTCAGGCTCCTTAGCTGACACAGAAATCTAATGGAAACCCAGTGATATATTTTAGATTTCCTTGTGCTACATATACCTTCTCAAGAAAAAAAGCCCATATATTTTGATGAGGACAAATTTTAACTCTGTTTCCGAAGTTACTTTTGTCTCCACTGAGCTTAAACCTTCAACAATGTGCAATCAGCACGTCAAAACTAATGATGGCATATCTGCAGGGCACAAAAAGTTGAAACCAACTGTCTGAGAATTTTCTAACTGCTGCCACAAGTCTACATGTTTCTTTTCTATTTAAAAAAAACAGTAACAGGAAGAAAAGGGTAATAACTGTGAGGAGGCAAAAAGGGAGTTTATGAGAGACTGATAATATTGTATTTCCTTATCTGAGAAAAAGTTATAGACAGATGTCCATATTGTGGCTTAGGAGCTGTGTACTTTTTTGTATGTATGCTATCACCAATAAAAAAAAAAAAAAGAGGTTTTTTTTTTTTTTTTTTTTTAAAGAAATGACCATCTGGGAAGATGGCAAAGTAGGACGGTCCTAAGCTCACCTCGTCTCATGTATACAACCAGATAACACCCACATCAGTGTAAATAACCCAGAAATTGACCCAACGACTGGCAGAACAGACTCTCCACAGCTAAATGTAGAGAAGCCACATTGAAGAGGGTAGGAAAAGCAGAGATGACAGGAGGTAAACAGACCCACGGGACTATTTGTAGGAGGGAGGGATGCCAAGGGCACGGGGTGGGGGGCAGGAACCCTCACACTAAGCACCCCAGGCATGAGGAAACTGCATGGAGACAACGAATCCCTATAACATTGGGCTTTGAAAACCAGAACGGCATAATTTCACAAGTTCATACAATCAGCAGGGTTTAACACCTGGAACTTTAAAAATCAGTAGGCTTGGCTCTAGAAGAACTGGGAGGGTGACAGGAAACATAGTTCCCACACTTAAAGAGAAAGCACAACAAACAGCCCCAGGGAGATACAGCATAGAAACAGCAGTTTGAAAAATGCTGGGATATATGGGAAACCTGTTTACTAACCTCAACATCTGTGCAGGAGGGTCAGGGATCATTGGGAGACTTCTCCAGGAACAAAGGAGCTGGTGGGAAAGATTTTAGTCTGGAACACCCCAGCCTAGACACAGGGACACCTGTGGGAACCCTGCAGTGCCAACACTAAATACCTAACTTGCTAAAAGTGCACCGCCCCCAAGTAGGAGTATGAAAAGTAGGAAGCAGAAAACCAAAAAAATTAAGTACATCTATAAAAACCAGTCAAGGAATTTACAAAATAAAAGGATGTAAGGTAGACACCATATACCTGAAACATGGAGGAAAGAGGAGTAAAAAATAGGTTCAAACTTAAGCAACCATCAACTTAATATAACTACTATATGCAAAAGATGTTATATATATAAACCTAATGGTAACTACAAATCAAAACTGTAAGGCATATGTAAAACAATAAAGAGAAAGGAATCCAAGTATATCACAAAGGAAGCCAGTACCTGTAAGAGAAGAGAGCAAGAGAAGAGAGGAAGAGAATTACAAAACAACCATAAAGTAACAAAGTGGCATAAGTACATACCTATCAGCATTACTTTGAATGTAAATGGACTAAACACTTCAATCAAAAGACACAGGGTGACAGAATGGATAAAAAAGCAAGACTCATCTATATGTTGCCTAGGAGAGACTCATTTCAGATCTAAAGATACATGCAGACTGAAAATGAAGTGATAGAAGGGAACTTATTATACAAATGAAAGTGAAAAGAAAGCCAGGGTAGCAACAATTATCAGACAAAACAGACTTTAAAACAAAGACTGTAACAAAGATGAACACTATATAATTATAGAGGGAACAATACAACAGGAATATATAACAACTGTAAATATTTATGCACCCAAAATGGGAACAAATACATAAAGCAGCTAGTAACAAACATAAAGAAAGTAATCAATAGTAACACAATAACAGTAGGAGACTTTACATCAATGGATAGATCAACCAAACAGAAAATCAACAAGGAAACAGTGGTTTTGAATGGCATATTGGACCAGATGAATCTAACAGATATATTCAGAACATTCCACCCAAAAGAGCAAAATACACATTCTTTTCCAGTGCACATAGAACACTCTCCATAACAGATCACATATTAGGCTGCAAAACAAGTCTCAATAAATTCAAAAAGAATGAAGTCATACCATGCATCTTTTCCAATCACAATGCTATGAAACCAGAAATCAATTACAAGAAAAAATCTGGGAAGAACATAAATACATGGAGGTGAAATAACATTCTACTAAACAATGAATGGGTCAACCAGGAAATAAAGAGGAAATCAAAAAATACATAGAGACAAATGAAAATGAAAACATAATGGTACAAGAGCTTTGGGATGCAGCATAAGCTATTCTAAGAGGAAAATGTATAGCAACACAGGCCTACCTCAAGAAGCAAGAAAAATCTCAAATAAACAAGTTAAACTTACATCTAAAGGAGCTAGAAAAAGAAAAACAAAACCCCAACCAGCAGAAGGAAATAATAAAAATTATAGCAGATATAAATGAAATAGAAAGTAAAAAAAAAAAAAGACTAATAAAACCAGGAGCAGAGTCTTTGAAAAGATCAACAAAATTGATAAAACTTTAGCCAGACTCAACAAAAATAAATAAAAGAGAAAGGATTCAAGTAAACAAAATCAGAAATGAAAGAGAAATGACAACTGACACCTCAGAAGTACAAAGGATTATAAGAGAATATTGTGAAGAATTATATATCAACAAATTGGACAACCTAGAAGAAATGGATAAATTCCTAGAAACATAAAACCTCCCAAAACTGAATCAGGAAGAAATAAAAAATTTGAACAGATTACCAACAATGAAATTGAATCAGTAATCAAAAAACTCCCAACAAACAAGGTCCAGGAAAAGATCATTTCACAGATGAATTCTACCAAACATTTAAAGAAGAGTTAATACCTATTCTTTTCAAACTATTCCAAATCTCCAAATTCATTCTACAAGGCTAGCATTATCCTGATATCAAAATGAGACAAAGAGACAAAAAAAAAGAAAAAGAACCACAGGCCAATAACTCTGATGAACTTGGAAGCAAAAATCCTAAACCAAAACTAGCAAACCAAATCCAACAATACATTAAAAGAAAATCATTCACCATAATCAAGTGGAATTTATTTCTGGGATGCAAGGGTGGTTCAATATTTGCAAATCAGTCAACATACCTCACATCAACAAAAGAAAAAATAAAAACCATACGGTCATTTCCATATGAAGAAAAAGCATCTGATGAAGTGCAATATCCATTCATGATAAAAACCCTCAACTAAGGAGACTTAGAGGGAACATGCATCAGTATTATAAAGCCCATTATGAAAAACCCATAGCTAACATCATACTCAATGGGGAAAAACTGAGAGCTTCTCCCCTAAGATCAGGAACAAGACAAGGATGTCCATTCTAACCACTTTTATTCAACAAAGTACTAGAAGTTCTAGCCACAGCAATCAGACAACAAAAAGACATAAAAGGCATCCTAATTGATAAGGAGATAATTATAGAGCATTGCTGGTGGGGTTTTTTGCAGGGGGAGGACTCTCACTCACTGGCATTTCCAGATTTCTGGCTTCTTTTAGCTCCATATCTATAATATATGAGACAAAAAGAAAGCCCAGAAAAATTATTACATTGTTCCTAATGTCCTCAAGTCCCTAGCCAGTCTTCCTTTTCTCCACATTTTATAGCCTTTTTGTTTGTTTCGTATATAATATCCAGGATTTTTAGGTATACTTAACAGGAGCAACAGGGAAAAGGGACTACATCTCCCTGGGAGTTGAAGAATTGAGAAATTAACTTTTAACTCTTCTAAATGTAAAAGAATACTGCTACCAAGAAATATCAAAGGACAGTAAAATAAAATCCATAAAGCTAAAAATACTGTATCAGATTTACCAAAAAGACTACAGCTTCTTATGTGTGTATACAATATATGAAAAAGTCAGGCACTGACAACGTATTAAAGCAAGCAACTCATTATCTCATCAGATTCGGTAGATGGTTTCCTAAAAACATTTGTTAAAGGGGAAAAAAAAGCTATATTAAGAAATATTAAAATAGAATATTAGTTACAAAAACTTTGTACATAATTTAGTTATAAGAGTTGGGGTTTTGTGGTAATGAAAATGAGTTATGGGAAGAATCCAGATTAAATAATAATAGATTAAAACATCTTTTTTTAGATTGTAATAAGCATATAAAATTCTGTCCTACGCATTACACATTACAATTAAGCTACATATAAACCTTGACCAAAAAAGGTTACATTTAGCCTAGTTATATGACATTGTGGCCTCTTTGTGTTTCTGAAATTTTTCATTCATTTTTAACTTTTATGTGGCATACATAAGAAATGTACAGATAGTAATTCAGAGTGCAGTCATCATGATATCAGTAATCATCACAAAATGTATAGAAATAAATATCTCTAAGGCCACTCAAAATCACAATGGCTATCCTACTTCTCCAAAGGGCCCCAAGTCCTAGCTTACAAAATTGTACTCTGTACTTTTTTTTTCTATTCTTGATTTTTTATAAATGGAATCATGCAGTATACATTCTTGTGTCTTTTTTATTAAAATGTCTTTTTTAAAATCAATTATAAGTAACCATAATGATTACATTGCTGTTATTGTATAGTAGTCCGTGTATAAATATATAAAAATGTATTAATCTGTTATATCATTGATTGAATTTGACTGGCTTACAGTTTTAACTATAAGATAAAGTTCCTATGAACATTTCTATTCTTCTCTCTCAGTACATATATACAGACTTTTATTGACTATGTAACCAAGAATAAAATTATTCAGTCATAAGTTATAAATAATGTTTCATTTTAATAGAAACTGCTTCTATTTCCACTGATGGCAGAGAGGCTCAAATTAGACCAGCCCTTCCACAAATAACAAATTATGTATTAAAAACAACAACAACAATACACAACCATGAAATGTCTAGTGAACAAAACCAAGAACTATTTTCTTAAAAGAAGAACTAAGCATTAAATGAATGTCATGTTTTTATGGTTTTTAATGTGAGGTCAGACCTTCAGTCAGTGTCACAGATGGCCTTCAACATTTATATAGAAGTATGCTGCACTGAGTTACTAAAAGAACATGAAATTATGGTGAGCCCACTGCTAGAAAGTAAGAAGAAAAATACTGGGGAGGAAAAGTCAGAAAGAGTGAGCATCAGATTTTGCATGTATGAAAATGTATATTGGTGGAAAACTACATGGAGTTCCTCAAAAAATTAAAATAGAACTACTATATGATTCAGGAATTCCACTTCTGAGTATTTATCCGAAGGAAACAAAAACACTAAATCAAAAATATATCTGTAACCCCATGTTCACTGAAGCTTTATTTACAATAGCCAAGACATAGAAACAATCTAAGTATCCACTGACAGACAAATGGATAAAGAAAATGTGGTAGAGGGTGTGTGTGTGTGTGTGTGTGTGTGTGTGTGTGAGATGGAATATACTCAACCATAAAAAAGAACTTCTGTCATTTGTAACAACATGGATGGAATGAATATACCCTAAGGAGATTACGTTAAGAGAAATAAGTCAGAGAAAGACCAATACTGTAAAATCTCCACATCCTTGCCAACACTTGTTTCTTGTGTTGTTGATTTTCGTTATTCTGACAAGTGTAGAACATAAGGGAACTAATTGATAATGAACTTGTTATATTTAATTAAAAAATGATTCTAATTCTGTTAGATATTTATGCATATACATAATAATCATCTATAAAATGGTAGTTTTAAATCTTAACTTCCAATCCTTATACCTTATTTCTTTTTAATATCAGACTGTCTAGAGTCATCAGTATAATGTTGAACGTAAGTCACATTGAAGGCATAATTTTTGCTTTTCAGATATTAATGGGAAAGTTTTAATAATTCACCAAGTTCCTTGCTCTAAGTTCCTTGTAGATACTCCTTATCAAATTAAGGTAGGTCCTTTATATTCCTAAATGGCTAGGAGTTTAAAATGAATGCATTGTGCTTTATCAAATCCTTTTTCTGAATCTATCAATATGGTCATATGATGCTTCTATTTTTTTCTTAAAGTGCTGAGATACAGTGTTACATATTCTATCATTATACCAGATTTACATTTCTGGAATAAGACCTTTCAGTCATAACTTCGTTAATATATTATACATATGTGTGTATATATACACACATACACATGCATACACACATTATCTTTATATAATGTAATTTATTGTTGGCTGAATTTGATTTAGTAATATATATTTTTTTATTTTACACCTATGCTCATGAATGAGATTTTGCCTGAAAATTTCCTTTCTTATAATTTTGTTGAGGTTTTGGCTTCCAAATTTTGCTGGCATTATAGAATTTCTTGGGAAGTATTTCCTTTTTCCTTTTCTATTTTTTGAAGGCCTGCTATAGTATTTATTCATTAAATTTTAAATTATTTTACTGCTGAAAATATTTTGGCCTAGAGTTTTCTTTGCTGGACTTTCTTTAAATCAACTTTATTGATAAATATTCCCCGTATAATAAAATGAACTCATTTTGATGAGTTTTAAAAAATGTATATAACCTATTTAACCACCACCAAAATTAACATATAAAACAGTCATATCATACCAAAAATGTCTTTCCATGTCCCTTTCCATATGATGAGAAAAAGAAGCTAGATGTAAAAGTACATACCATATAACATATAAGCCCTTTTATTGAAATTCCAGGAAAGTCAAAACACAATCAAGTATGAGAAAAAGCCAATGAATGGTTGCCTTGATCAGAGAAGAGAAACTGAGAATCATAATACTTTAATGATGATTTCCAATTATAAAATATCCTCAACTATACATTGCTAAGAAAGAACACCAAATAAAATTTGATTACATTTTTTTGTCTTTTTAAAGAATTTTATTAAGAGGTTCTCACAAATTAGGGAAAAGCTTATTGACCAGTAAGAAAAAAGTCCTTATTTTAAAACACAAGTGGAAAAACAAAAATTTGATTACATTTTTAATGAGTAAATTTCATGTTCATATTATAGATAAATAGGAGACAGCTAAATAAACGTATTAGATACCTAAGTATTCACTTGGTTCCAAGTAAGGCACTAGGTAAGCACTTTCATGTATAATTACTCTTAATTCTCAAAATGATTACACAAGATTGATGGTATGACTTTCCCAATAATGCATTTAATGAAACTGAGGGAGTCTGTGAAATAATATTTTTTAAGTTCTTATTTAAATTCCAGTTAGTTAACATACAGTGTAATATTAATTTCAAGTGTACAACATAGTGATTCAGCACCTCCATACAACCAAAACCTGGTGCTCACCGTAAGTGTACACTTTCATCCCCATCACCTGTTTAATAGCTCAAGTGTCTATCAACTAATGAATGGAGAAAGAAGATGTAGTATATATGCAAAGTGGAATATTATTCAGCCATAAAATAACTTTTTCAAATCACTCACTGAGTAATTATAGGACAGTGATTTCAACTCAGGTCTATCTGACATCTAAATCCATGCTATTGACTATTATGACTTTCCAGGATTTTTTTCCTAGATCATTTTTTTTTACATTTCAATTTTTTTTTTAATTTGAGTCTAGTTGATATACCATGTTACATTAGTTCAGGTTTACAACATAGTGATTCAACTTCTCTGTATATTATGTTATGCTCACCACAAGTGTAGCTACCATTTGTCACCATACAAATGCTATTACAATATCATTGACTATCTTCCCTATTCTGTGCCTTTTATTCCTGTGACTTACTCATTCCGTTCCGTAACTGGAAGCCTGTATCTCCCACTCCCCTTCACCCATTTTGCCCATGCCTCCACCCTCCTTCCCTCTGGCAACCATCAGTTTTTTCCTCTGTATTTATAGGTCTGATTCTGCTTTTTATTTATTCATTTGCTTTTTTTAAGATTCCATATACGAGTGAAATTATATGGTTTTTGTCTTTCTCAGTATGCCTTTACATGTTTATAGTAAAGCTGTACACGGAGATGAACACTTGATAGCTTCTATCAGCATTCCTCCTTGGGTGGGATCCATTTTGTCTAGGAATATATTTTGATTACACTATTACACAGAAATTCTAGAGTGAAAATTTGAGAGCATACACTAAATTATAATACTAACAGGAGAAAAAGTGATGCGTGTGTGTGCACACGTGTGTGTGTGAGAGAGAGAGAGTGGGGGCGGGGAGAGAGAAAGAGAGAGAAACAGACAAAATGAGAGAAAAGGAGAGAAGGGAGAGAGGAAAGGAGGGAAAAAGAGAACACTAAACTGCTCCATAAATAAGAGTTTGAGGAGATCTTGGTAGAGATAAGAAGAAGATGGTAAGAGGACAGTATTTATTTCATTCTGAGCCATGTCACAGAACTAAGAATGCAGACTGGGCAGAGATCTGTGAGCTGACAGGATGGCATTCACAGCCAGACTAACATTCTGTCTCTGGCTCATACCTCTCTGCCTTCTCATAGCAGGCACTGGTTAATAACTGATTTAAGTAGCAAAGCCTCTACAGAAGGAAACTGTAGCAATTAGTATAAAAGCTCTTCTAACCTGACCCAGGGAAGTTGCTCAAGGCAGGCACCTGGGAGAGGTCCCTGGCCATACTGATAACTCAAAGCATATGCCTGACTTAGCAACTGAATTCATTGGAATTTAATTACTCAACACGATTATAAACTAACAGCAAACACATTATTGGAAGGATTGATTATTATTATACAAACATTTCCATTATTCATTTATTGAAAACTTGGGCATACTTCCCAGACAAGAATTGAATCCTCCACTTCTTTTTACTTCATTACCTTTTTAGTTGAATATGTTTAACTTTCTAATGTGGTTATTTTGAATCATGTCATTCTTTAGCATGATTAAACCATTAAATTTCATTCAGGAAATAGACTTTTCTTCAGATAAAAAACCAGCACTGGGATGACAAAATACAGGATAGCTCTGTCAATTCTGACAACTTAGCTTAGAGTCTCTAACATGTTTGTTCACAGACCTTTACATGACCCAAAAAAACAACAATTTGGCATAATAAATTGGCTGCTAAAATGTGAGTCATATGGCCTTGCTATAAACATTTATAGAGTGAATGGTGGTGAGGGAAATGGACTCTAAGTTGCCTTATTTATCTAACAGTTTAAACTCAAGGAGATGGCACTGACTTTATTATTTATTTTTTAAAGAGCAGAGTATTTGCCTTCAAGCAAATATTAATAAATACCTTATTCAAACAAAATTTCATTAAACTTTATGAACATGTCATACTATTTTGTTTGCATGGGTATATGAAGAAAAAATATTTTCTTTTATTAATAAACTTATCTCCACATATTCATTCCAAACAGTAAATTCACAGAGCAAGTTTCTGATACTCTAGCTCATAAGTGTTGTTAAATAATACCAAAAAAAAGGTTGCTTTTTGATTGTTCCGTATATTAGGGTCTGTTTTGCCTATACCTATGGATTCAGGATGATATTTTTGGAGTTTAAAATTGTCAGGGTTAGAGTAGCACTATACATTCAGAGATTATCAAACCTCTCTTTATCCTGTCTTTACTCTTTGTCATCATTTCTGAAAAATAATCACTTTCTGGATAAGCCTGGATAGTGACTTCTGAACCCAATAATAATATAATATTTCATATTTCAAAGGCATTGAAAGCCATTGTGATAAAGTAGTTCATGCCTCTCTGCATGTTTACTTTTTTTTTTAAGATTTTATTTATTTATTTGACAGAGAGAGACACAACGAGAGAGGGAACACAAGCAGGGGGAGTGGGACAGGTAGAAGCAGGCTTCTCGCTGAGCAGGGAGCCTGATGTGGGACTCGATCCCAGGATCCTGGGACCATGACCTGAGCTGAAGGCAGACATTTAACGACTGAGCCACCCAGGCGCCCTGCATGCTTTTAATGGAAAGTCACAGGGCTTCTTATTTTCTAATCAGGATCTTAAAAAAGAAAAAAAAACTAAATAAACAAGCGAGGTGAAAGCTTGATATGCTCTAGATTCATAGAGATCCCTCTGTGTTTATTTCAGAGACAGATGCAAACTCTCACATAAATCAATAAAAACAGTTTAAACTCTAACATACATAAAATGTACAGATTCTCAGAATTTCCCTTGCCTTCCCCACTATTGCTCCAAATCCTGATAGTGATGGAGCATTAGAAATAAGACTTATCTCGGGGTGCCTGGGTGGCTCAGTTGGTTAAGCGACTGCCTTCGGCTCAGGTCATGATCCTGGAGTCCCTGGATCGAGTCCCGCATCGGGCTCCCTGCTCAGCGGGGAACCTGCTTCTCCCTCTGACCCTCCCCCCTCTCATGTGCTCTCTCTCTCGTTCTCTCTGTCTCAAATAAATTAAAAAAAAAAAAGAAATAAGACTTACCTCACACCTAAAACATGAAATATAAACTACAGTTATATAAGTTCTATATGAGATATACTGTAGAGACCTCAATCTGTAAAAGAAGAGCTATATAAAGGTTTACACACACTGGTGGCAAAGCAATGTAGAATAAAAGAGAGAGACAGGTGGAGCAGACAATAATTGAAGATAGCTTTTGCAAAATGACAAAAAATATGAAGCCATAAATTACAAAATTCTATGAACACCATAGAAGGGGAAAAATCCACATTTAAGTTCATAAAATTAAAATTACTGAAATGTAAAGAGATTATTTTTAAAATAGTGAAAGAACAAAAAGACAAATTTATAGAGACACACAATAGATTAGTGGTTGCCCCGGGCTGGAGGAGGTATGGTGTATGGGGATAGGGATCAACTGCTAGTGGGTATAGGAATTTCCTTTCCAGGGAATAAAAATGCTCTAAAAATAGATTGTGGTAATAGTCACACAAACCTGTAAACATACTCCAAACACTGTGTTATACACTTTCAAATGTTGAATTGTATGGTTTGTGAACTTATCTCAATAAGGTTCTTAAAAATAATCTGGGGCGCCTGGGTGGCTCAGTTGGTTGGGCGACTGCCTTCGGCTCAGGTCATGATCCTGGAGTCCCGGGATCGAGTCCCGCATCGGGCTCCCTGCTCGGCGGGGAGTCTGCTTCTACCTCTGCCCTCTTCCCTCTCGTGCTCTCTGTCTCTCATTCTCTCTCTCAAATAAATAAATAAAATCTTTAAAAAAAAAAAAAAATTTAAAAAAAAAATAATCTGTAACAGACTTCTAGCTATGAAATGAATAGGTCACAGGGATATGGTGTGTGGCATGGTGAGTAGTCAATGGTATTGTACATATTTGAAAGTTACTGGGAGTGAATCTTGAAAGTTCTCATCACACACACACACACAAAAAAAAGTTTTGTAACCTTTTATGGTGCCAGGCAGTGACTAGACTTATTGTGGTGATCATTTCACAGTGTATATAAATGTCGAATCACTGTACACCTGAAACTAATATAATGTATGTCAATTATGTCTCAATAAAAAATAGCACATCAGTGTATGTAAAAAAATAAAAAGATAAACTGGGTGGCTCAGTCAGTTAAGCATTTGACTCTTTTTTTTTTTTTTTAAGATTTTATTTATTTGACAGAGAGAGAGAGAGAACACAAGCAGGGGGAGTGGCAGGCAGATGGAGAGGGAGAAGCAGGCTCCCCACTGACCAGGGGGAGCCTGATGTGGGTCTAAATCCCAGGACCTGGGAACCTGAGCCGAAGGCAGTTGTTTAACCAACTGAGCCACCCAGGTGCCCAAGCATCAGACTCTTGATCTCAGTTCAGGGTTGATCTCAGGGTTGAGAGTTCAAGTGCCGTGTTGAGCTCCACATGAGGGGTGGAGCCTACTTAAAAATAAAATACTCAAAAACTTAGTAGCTTAAAAGAAAATATATAATATGTAACAAAAATAGCAACTTAATTCACAATAACTATGGATATTGTTCTCATAAATACATTAATACACACACACACCCCTATGTGACTTTTAACATTTAAATTGGATAAAAACAGATCCAAATATTAAAAACAGTTGCCAGATCCACAGCTACCACAAATATATTTACAAGCATTTCCATCTAACACATTATCGTCATCTTTAAAACCTCCATATTGCCTATCAGGGTTTACATATGGCAGAGGCGATCTGCTGAAAAACAGATGTGCCAGAACTACAGTGATAAGAGCATCCAGTATCACTACAATGATACAAGTCTTTGATGTTAAAGCAAAGAGCGAAGATAATTTATGAAGCAAAAGGAGGCATACATAATCCTGTAACAAAAATGAGGTATGAATAGACAGAAGAAAATATTAAAATAAGGTAAGGAGATTAACCAAAAAAAAAAAAAAACTGGACAGGGAAAGGAAAAAGTCAGCTGCCATGAATATGGATGGCACAGATACGTCACTGTATGGTAGCAGTGTCAAGGATAGGTGAAACACTTCCAACACCTACATTAAGGCTCTGTAAGCAAGTTGAAATGTGAAACTAGAAGGTCCTTTGAGCATTGTGAGGATGTTTATGGTGCATTAGCCCCACATCGTTTAGCACAGGTGTTCCAGTAATTGTGGAATACTGGGAAAATACACAGTGCTCCATTTATCTTCATCATATCCCAAGGTGATACACTAGTAGCAATTTAACACCTGCTAGAGCAATTTGGCATCTGTGGTATTTACCAAAGTATTTGGTCTTAAAGGTTGGAAGTGTTATTTTGTACTTCCATACATGCTAGGCAATTATCAAACATTTGCCAATACCAAATGCACTGTAAAACCCCCTCAGTGAAAGTTGTGAAAGCAAACTAAATAAAGCTTAGGGAATAAAAGTGTCATAAATGTGACAGATTAGATTTTTTTACACCTCTTCCCATCAAATTGAGTCTCTTCTCTGACCACCAAAGAGAACAATCATTATGACACTTGCTTAATAATATAACTTAAATATTTACAAAGAATTGGGGATGTAATTGTTTCCATATTTTCTGTAATGCATGTTTCAGCTATATTTGCTGACCCTGCAGGTAATCATGTATGTTAAGATAAACAGTACTTCCCCCTCTATGTTTCAAAATGATCTTGAAATATGAGCAAATTAATAATTTACCAAAAAAGATAACCAAATATTTCTCATCTGAAAAAATAAGATAAATATAGACAGATTAAAAATTTTTTAACCTAAAATTGTGGCTAATATGGGGCTCTGTCCTTGAAAAGGAGATCCACTGAGTAATATGTAACCAGAAATTGAAGTTTCCACATTTTTTCACAAACAGTTTAAAGTTTAAAGCCTAATGTAATATTAGGCTTAGAGTTCCTTGTGTTGAAAATACCTTTTCTTACTAGAGGTAGGATGATATAAGTACAGAAAATAGGAAAAAAGTAAAATTATTTAGAAGGAAGAATTGGAGAAATATGAAATACTAGCAAATACTTGAAAGACAAAGATAAAATTATTAATTAGGCATATTTCAGGTCCACCAGTTCCTTTTACAAAAAGATTATATATACTTTTCTCCATCTTAACACAATAATATTTTAGAGCGCCAACTACATGCCAAATCCATAACGTAGCTGGCTATGGCCCTTCCCCCGAAAGATTAAAATAAACTATCAAGATATGAGACCCTCTAGGTTGTAGTCAAGATTAGAACATGGCTGCTGTTTAACAAACATTTATAAAGTAAAGCGTATTTCTTATAAATTATATAGATGTTGAATGTGTAATAGATACATTTGTTTTTGCTCAGATGGAATGAAGCCACTCTAAAAATATCAAAACTAAATACACCAAACAACATATTAGGTAAATATTAATCAGATATAAAAATTGTAATTTAAAAATAATTTGGGTAGAATATTTCAATTTATCTTCATCAGAAGCAGTCAAATCTAGTAAATAAAGTTTGGATGAGGGAAATTTAACAATATAGTCAATGAATCAATCATATATTTATCTGTCTATATAAACTATTTATATCCTCCTATACTAGAGAGTAAACAGTCTTTATCAAGCCTATGGAAAATATATAAAAAATATTCAAAGCATATATAAGGAAAACATAAACACATTTTAAAAGGATATATATTCAGGCAACATTCTGTTTATAATTTTGTTCCTATATAATTCTTCCACCAAAAAGGAAACAAAAGCTAAAAAAGCAAACTACTCTAAGAAAAGAAAACATAACAAAAGCTGGGAAAGATAGGAAAAGCTATACTCAGAGGAAAATTTATAGCTATACACTTTTATTATTAAAAAGCATGTACTAAAAAATTAATGAATAAACAACAATCATACTTTTTTTCTGGATAATCTATTTTTTAGGTGATAGTCCCAATATCTTTAGGCTTTACAAATGTTTGGTATATAGTATTTGAAAAGAAATCAAGGAACATCAGTAGAAAATAAAAATGAACTATAGGGCGCCTGGGTGGTGCAGTTGGTTAGGCGACCGACTGCTGATTTTGGCTCAAGTTGTGATCTCAGGATCCGGATCAAGCCAAGTCTGGCTCCACACTCAGCACGGAGCCCCCTTGAGATATTCTTTCCTTTTCCCTCTGCCCCTCCCGCTGCTTGCTCACATACAAACTCTCTCTCTCAAGTAAATAAATCTTAAAAAAAAAAAAAAATGAACTACAGAAAATTGACAGAGGTAATTAAACACAAAAGCAAGTGATTATCCTAAAGGATAAAGAGGTATGATGCCTTATAAAAAGAGATCAATATATTAAAAGACATATATACACACACAGACACACACCACTTCTAAATATAGGTGTACTTAATGAGAGTGATAAAAATTCTCAGCAATCTAGAAATAGATGTAATGATATGCTGGAGCTAGCCCAACAGAGCTGATTGTTAAATTCTCAGAAATTCTGTTTCAATTAATATCATATTGATAATTTAAATAGCTAGAGTGGGAAATTTTATACCATAGAAACTCACAAATGCTACAAATCAGGGCAGAAAACTGGCTGTTAAACATTTAGCAGCACATCATTAAATAAAAAGAAAATCACTCAACCCAGTAAAAGGCAACTGTGAAAAATCCACAGCCATAATCATAAGAAATTATTAAAAACTGGTCTTTTTTTTTCAAGATTAGGGGTAAAGAAAATATTTAAGACAATTTGATACTGATGTAAACATATATTTATATATCACATGAAATCAAATAGTTACTTCAGAATAGATTTTTAGTGTTTTTGACAAAACATCAAGTTAATTCAATAGAGAACAGTCTCTTAGCAATAGCATTAAAACAAATAGATGCCCATATTTTTAAAAATTGAAAGTTAATGTTTACCTCACTCCAAAAAAATTAACTTGAAATGGAACTTACATAAAATTAAAAAAAATTAATATTGGTCCAAAATGACAGAAAGTTCATGGTATCTTGTTTCTAGGGATGGAGGGGGATTTTTTTAAGTTTTTATTTAAATCCTAATCAGTTAAGATAGTGTATTATTAGTTTCAGATGTACAATTTAGTAATTCAACACTTCCACACAACATTCGGTGCTCATCACAAGTGCACTCTCTAATCCCCATCACCTATTTAACAGCCCAAGTGTCCATCGACTAATTAATGGATAAAGAATATGTACATGTATTTATGTACCTATTATATATATAATATATATATAGGAATATTACTCAGCCATAAAAAATAATGGGGTGCAAGGGGATTTTTAACTACAAAGGAGCATGATGGAATATTTTGAACTGATGACAATTTTTCATAACTTGAATAGTTAGTTGGTTATGTATTAAAATTGTCAATACTCATCAGTGTACCCTTAAAATGGATGTATTTTATCCTGCGTAATTTAAACATTAATAAAGTTTTGACTTTCAAAATTATCAGGAAGGACCTTTTCTTTCTTTTTTTTTTTAGATTTTATTTATTTGAGAGAGAGACAGAGAGAGCACAAGCAGGGGAGCAGGGGGAGGGGGAGGGGAAGGGACAGGTTGAGAGGGTAATCAGACTCCCCGCTGAGCCTGGCGCCTGACAGGGGGTTTGATCCCAGGACCCCAAGATTATGAACTGAGCCGAAGTCACATGCTTAACCGACTGAGCCACCCAGGTGCCCCATGTAGGATCTTTTCTTCTGGCTATGATTAAGTAACTGTGGCAGACTACCATTCCCACTAAATAACTAGAAAAGTCAGACACCAAAAAAAGTACATATTTTCTGATTCTATTCTCATGAAATTCTACTAAAAGACGAATCTGCAGTGACAGATCAGTAGTTGCTTGAGGTCAGGTATGTTGGTAAAGAAATTGTCTTGCAAGGAGCTCATGCAAAAAGATAAACATCCACTGAAGATAGAGAATATACTAACATTCTCACTGAAGACAGAGAATAAACTGACATTTCATCCTTGTCTGAGACATGTTTATCTATAAATACTAAAATTTACAGGCTAAGTTTCCACCTCAGGAAGTTAGAAAAATAATGAAAACATACAGCAAATAAATTAGAAGGTATGAAATGTAAAAGAAGGAATTTAATAAAAGAGAAAAAATACAGAAGTTCAGTATGGTCAAGTTAATTCTTTAAAAATTCTAATAAGATAAATCAATCTCTAGCAAGACTTATAGAAAAAAAGGAAAAAGAAGAAGAGACACAAAATTTTTAAAAATATGTGTAATGAAATGTAGGACATTAATTCAGATTCTGCAGATATTAAAATGTTTTTGGAGTAGATTATAAACAACTGTATGCTAATAAATTCAAAATATGCATGAAATAAATTCCTGGGGAAAAAAAATAGTAAAAGAGATTGAAGAGAGAACAGAATGCCTGAAAACACCTATAACAATAAAGAAATTTAATTACTGAACAAAAGCTTTTCATAAACAAAATTCTGAATTCAGATGCCTTCACTGGTAAGTTCTACAAAAAACTTCTAAATTTGAACAAAATATGCCACAGAATAGTTTAAGCCTTGGTATGAAACCAGCAAGGGCAATTAAGGAAAATCCCAAGGCAAACAACCTTAAACAACCTTAAATACAGTTGTAAAAATAAAAACTAATATCACATAAAGTCTAAAGTGTATTTTAAAAAGATAATCACATGTAAGTTTTATAAAAAGAACATTCGATTTTTTAACCTTAGAAAACCAATCTATGCAAGCCATTATATTAGCTTCATAAAGTAATAATTGTAAGTGAAAATTTTCAGAAAACCTGAATAATTAAGATAAAAAAGCAATTTCTGTGATATAATATTCATTCACAATTTAAAAAAAGTAAAACCTTAGTAAACTAGGAACTAATACTGTAAACACCATTTTTCATCATTTGATTTTCTTCACTTGATTATTTTTTAATTAGTTGTTTTGACTAATTTATGAACATTAAAGTTTGTTTTGTACAAACATGGTATTACACTTGAAAATAATACATAGATGTGTTTGCTTTCATTTGCTCTTTATTTCTAACAATGTTTATTTTGAAAATTTTGAAATTATGGAAAAGTTTGACAGATAATACAGTAAACTAAGTTCTGTCCACTGCACTTCACTACAATGCTGTAAACACGAAAGTTTGAATGATGACATCAGCAGGCAACTTTATACTTTTACCCTAAAAGTATCCTCCTGGCAATAGTGCAAATAAGTTGTACTATAAGAACTTATGTTATTTGAATTCACATACAGTAACAAGTGAAACCCTTGATATATCTCTCTGAATTAGGTCTATGATTTTATCATTACTTTATATTTCATAGCTTCAATGTTCCCTGAACACTATTTCTAATGAATTATGGATGGGGAAATACTTTCAGTGTATTTTTAGCATAGATGAATTATTCTGCTTCCTGTGAGCAATCTCTAGTAATTCTGCACCACAGAACTCATAATAAGCATGGAATCAAAGTGCTTCCACGAAAAACATCCCACATTTGGTGTGTTACTTCTTTGACTGGAGATACATGTTGAATATAACTGTCCATAGAAATGTGCAATTTAATTATAGATTTCACTGTGAGAAAAAAAAAAAAACCTGAACCTTTGAGTAACAAGGTAGAATACACTTCCAAAAGTCTGTTTAGGAATAAAACGTTCTTGAGGGAGATCAGGTTACAATTTTTAAAACCCACAACCTTACGTTTTTCCATAATCATATCAAGAAGAGCAGTGACATTTTTAAAACTAACTTTTGGAATGTGTTTTCATTCAACAAAGAATAGCATGACAATGTAGGAAATTAACACAGTCTATTCTCTATCACCAACAGCATTTAGAAAAGAGAAACCAGTAGGCAAAAATGAAATGAACATATTATTGAAAGTTCTCATTTTCCCCCGGTCAAATTACTGTTCTGTAATAGAACAATTAACCGTGATGACCCCTGATTCTCCCCTTCTTGGTTTACTATAAACTCTGCCTGTGCAATACCACCCAGTAAAAAAGCTTCAAGTTTTTCCATTTGTTGATGTTTCTTTTAAAGTGTATGTGTGTGTGTTTGTGTGTGTGTGTGTGTGTGTGTGTGTGTGTATGGCTGCCATCTCTCTTTTGAACTTCAAATCAGTAACTCCAAAGGTCTAGTAGGACAGCTCTGTCTCCACATAATCAATCTCAAAACACTCAAAATACTTTTGTGCCACTACCATCCCCCAATCCATCTCCTTTTCTGATTCCCTTGTAGGTTGTTGAGAAACAAGTCCATCAAAACTTTAACAAAGAATTGTTTAAAATATGGCCACATGCCTTTTTCTTAACCTTTTAAGTCCAGCAATTTACAAATTCCTATTGAGTTTGCCACCCAACATTCTCTTGCATCTTCCTTTCTTTTCCAAATACATTACCATTTTTCTTTTCTTATTTTAAAGATCTGAGAGATTGAGAGAGAGAGGCAGAGAGAGAGAAAGTAGGGGGAGGAGCAGAGGGAAAGGAAGAACTGCAAACAGACTCCACATGAACCCAGAGCCTGACGCGGGGCTCGATCCCAGGTCCCTGAGATCATGACCCGAGCCGGAATCAATAGTCGGACACCTAACCCACTGAGCCACCCAGGCGCCCCTGCACTACATTTTTCTAAATAAGGTTTTCATCTGCTTCCTCAGTTCATTACATCCTACAATATACTCCCCATTCTACTGATGGTATGACTTTAAAAAAAGGCAAATATGACTGCTATTCCTTTTTCTTACACCCTTCATTATTTCTGCATCACCTACCTTACAAACTAAAGAGCATATCAGACCTTTTCTACTTATATATCTGCTATTATAGAAAACTAGATACCTTGAAAAACTCTCTATGTGAGAACGCAAAAGTAATGAAATAATATTTTGGAAGCCATTTTTATAAAACTATCATACAGGTACCAAGATAGTAAGGGATACCCTCAAAGATCAAAAATAAAGACACATATTTGTAAAACTATATAGTGGGCAAAGATGAAACTGCCTAGTGGAAACCTACCCGTCCCTACTGATCTAATTCTTCATTTATTTTGGCTGTATAATGAACAATAAGCAAAACCTTATAAATGACGATGAAACTAAGTTGATTTTAGAAACTCCCCTCTTTTATTAAACCAGGATTTTTTTTTTTAAGATTTTATTTATTTATTTGACACAGAGAGACACAGTGAGAGAGGGAACACAAGCAGGAGTGGGAGAGGGAGAAGCAGGCTTCCCGCCGAGCAGGGAGCCCGATGCAGGGCTCGATCTCAGGACCCTGGGATCATGACCTGAGCCGAAGGCAGACGCTTAATGGCTGAGCTACTCAGGCACCCCTAAACCAGGATTTTTAAATGATATAGTTCACTTTCTTTAGCAATGCTGTGACAGAGAGCTAAAATATAAAAATGCAGAAGGAAGAAAGGGAAGAAAAAAAAAGTTTAAAGAAATCTACATCTAGACATATTGTTGTACTGTCAATTTTTTTAAAAAGATTATTAAAGCAGCTAAAAGATTATTTATAAAGGAGCCAAAGTTAAGTCCAAATTGATGTCTTAAAACAGAAGGCAGGGCGCCTGGGTGGCTCAGTTGGTTAAGCGACTGCTTTCGGCTCAGGTCATGATCCTGGAGTCCCTGGATCAAGTCCCGCATCGGGCTCCCTGCTCGGCAGGGAGCCTGCTTCTCCCTCTGACCCTCCCCCCCTCTCATGTGCTCTATCTCTCTCATTCTCTCTGTCTCAAATAAATAAATAAAATCTTAAAAAAAAAAAAAAAACAGAAGGCAGACAACAACTACAATAAAAATTTTTAAAAATGAAAAGCAATTGAAATAATATCTTCAAAGTTTGGGGGACAATAAATATCTAAAAATAAATATGGAAAAACAGAGAATTTAACACTAAAAGAACCTCACTAAAGATATGTTATTTGTCTATTGATTCATGACAGATTACCACAACTTAAGTGTTTAAAAGGAACCACATTTATTATATCACAGTATGGCAGTTCAGATGCACAGGAAGCCTTGACCAGTTCTCTGCCTAGGTTCTCATAAGGCTGAAATCAAGGTCCAGCCTTGATTTCTAGACCCTATCAAAGAATACACTTTCATAATTATTCCCATTATTGGCAGAATTATACACTTTGCTGTTATAGCTCTGAAGTCCCCGGTTTCTACTGATAAGAACTGCTCTCAGCAACTAGGTCTTTGCTCTACGGCCTCCTCCAGTTCAAAGCCACCAATGGAGAACTTACCTCACATCAAATCCTTCTCACATTCTGAATCTGAGTTCCCCTTCTAAAACCAGCTGGAGAAATCTCTCTGGTTTTAAAGAGCTTTAGTGATTATGTTAAGCATACCTAGACCACAGCTGAGTTAGAGACTCAATACACGTTTTTTTTTTTTTTTAAAGATTTTATTTATTTGACAGAGAGAGACACAGTGAGAGAAGGAACACAAGCAGAGGGAGTGGGTAAGGGAGAAGCAGGCTTCCCGCCGAGCAGGGAGCCCGATGCGGGGCTCGATCCCAGGACCCTGAGATCATGACCTGAGCCGAAGGCAGACGCTTAACAACTGAGCCACCCAGGCGCCCTCAATACACATTTTAATAGAACATAAAATCGTCACAATCATTATATTCACAGTAGTGATAAGAAGTTAAAAGTTTAGAAAAAGAGGTAAATTAACTTGGTCAAGGTCACAAAAGTAGTTAGTGCATGATCGGTGCTTGAATCTAGTTAACTCCTCAATCAGGCAATTTTCCCAGAACCACACCACTTTGCCTCCTTTCAATCTACTTATTTAATGCTACTTGTCAAGAGTTTGCCTAAACTACTCCATAATATTGCTGCTCGGCATCAATTTGGTGTGGCCAAGTGGCAAAAAGGGTCCTTGAAATGACCACTATCCCTTCCTGCAAGCACACGCCCTAGATAAAAGTCCACAGAGACACAAATAAATATAAGTTCTTCATATGACTCCCTCAATAGTCTTTATGATAAACAGTCTTGCCCACCCAGGGCCTTCCCCTTGGTGCCCCTCTGGAGCTTACCAAAGCCCTGCTCTTTGGTTATAGTGACCAATCTGGCTTTAACCTGGGAACCCCAAAGCACTCTAGCCATAGACCCTAAGTCCTGCTGCTCTCTCTAGCTGCAATCTGCCTTGACATACCCACATGGTCCCTCCAGGCATGCTGTATGCACCTCCTCCAGGATCTGTGAGTAATAAACTGCTCTATTTCAATTCTCTGGTGGTTTTTTGTTGAAACTTAGCTAACCAACTGCCACCCTGGGCACTACTTAACAAATGTTAATTTAACAAAGTCACAACACTACAATAGCTGCATTTTTACTCTGTGTACTGAAAAAAATTTTCTCAACATAGTATGTTTCTACCCTGCCTGCCCCCAAAATTTTGTGATGTTTTTTTCTTATCATTATCATTTTCAAGCCTTGCTGAACACTTCATTTGAAAGTTTATGCTTCTCAAACACATGGGACAATGCCAAGGCAAGAATTTGTCTCAAAACAAGTTTGTAATGATACATTTTAATCAAAAAGAACAACCATCTGAGAATTTTCACAACATTCTGGGAGCACAGGTGTAGCATTTCTTCAGGTTTATTTACAAAATCTATGTAGCTTCATAAAAATCCATATTCTGATGCAAAATAATTTGCCTGCACAGCTGCCTCAAACTCCAAGTGGTCTAATCAGCTAAGGATTGTGTAAGGGCCTCTCAGGAGTACTTACTGTTTTTCAGGTATGGGAACTTTTCAAAATGTACGAACAGTGTGACATTCTGAGTTTCCTTAAGACAATTATATTCAGCTGCTAACTGAAGTGGAATATTGCTAATTTTTCTCTCATAACTCCACAGATATAAGGCATGTGCCAAGAATGAGTGAGGAAGAATAACTCCACGATCACTGATTGCTGAACACTTTTAAGGATGCTATTTTTAATAATGTTGGCATAAAAGCCTTATGCCTGTGTAAGTGATGCTTTCTACTTTTCCAAGGATCTTCTCAAACATTAAAAAATAATTGTTCTGAATTCCATTCTTGTTCCTAAAACATTTTGTGATTTTTTAAAATTTTATTGATGCATTTATTGAAAAATCAGTGAGCAAATATTATAAGCCACACATGATAATGGTATGATTTTGGTAATGGGGGAAATTCTGAAGTTGTATTGCTTGCAAATACAGCCCAAAGTAGGTGGTAAATTCCATGTAAGGCTAAATGCTAGAATAATACCTATAGTAGATATAGTAGACATAAGAAATGTGCAACCCTTAACAGAAGGGTTTGAAGCAGAGAATAAAATATGAATATGTAATATAAAATTGATTAAGAACATACAACTGTCACACAAAAATATGACAATACATTTCAGTCTGTCAACCTATGCTTGGCAGAGAATTTAACTCTATATTTGTGCTCTGCTGTGTCATATACACTGATCATGAAAAGGTCCATTAAAATCAAAGAAAGTTGGGATGCCTGGGTGGCTCAGTCGGTTAAGCGTCTGCCTTCGGCTCAGGTCGTGATCCCAGGGTCCTGGGATGGAGTCCGGCATTGGGCTCCCTGCTCCGCGGGGAGCCTGCTTCTCTCTCTGCCTCTGTCTCTCACAAATAAATAAATAAAATCTTTAAAAAAAAAAATCAAAGAAAGTTAACAGAAGAGGTATACAGTGGCTTGCATTACTGAATCATGCAGTGATAGAAACTGTAAAGCAATAAGGTCAAACCATAAGGTCAAAATTTAATGAGATATTAGGAACTTCTAATAAGAAACAGAATGACACTGTTAGATCTATGGTTTGCTGGAGACATTGGAAAAAAAGGCAGAAGCCAGAACCTCCTCTGCTTGGCACTGAAGCAGAGATTAGTCAGAAAGATTTCAAAACATGTATATATTTAGTTAGCAAGGATACATAAACATTTCAAATATAGTTTTCACTTGCAGGTACAAAAAACAAATGTCTGCCCAATAATATTTGATAATGTTTGATAGAAGCATGCAAGTATGCATATTGATGCTACATATAATATATATAACAATTTATATATTATATATATAATTTATTACCATACATATAATATACATTTATACACATATATATATACACACACTATATATACACATACACTAGTTTTCTCATATGACAATTAATTTTGGAGCAGTGCAGTACTAGTGTGTCTGTAGTACTAGTATGTCTGTAGTACCTACACACACACACACACACACACACACACACACACACACACACACACA